>NC_141230.1:1890000-2255000 GCF_054856515.1 Filicampus tigris
TCTATAATAGGTAAATTTTGTATGATTTCATGTCAGTGAGTGGACAAAAACATTTTTATTAGAAAGTGTATGTAAATTTCTGCTTTCAACTGAATATGCAATATTTTAGTTATTTTTTCTGTTCTGTCCATGTCTCTCCTAATGATTCCCAACTTGGATCTAACATTCTTTTTCTGTCAGGCTGAAGATCAGTTGCGCATTGTGGAAGAGCAAAGAAAAATACATGAGGAACGTATGAAACTGGAGCAGGACCGACAGAAGCAGCAGAAGGAGGAGCAGAAAATCATCCTTGGCAAGGGCAAGTCCAGACCGAAGCTCTCCTTTTCCCTCAAGGCCAGCGAATGAAGGAGTGCTCCCCTTCATCCCCATCCAGCTCTGCTCCTCATCAACCCAGTCCTCCTATGTCGACTGCTCGCTTCATTTTGGAAGTGCTGAACCAAGGAAGAGAAAAAAAATGGTGCAACCTAGTGTTTAAACTCGCAACCTAGTGAAGGTCCAAATCTTGCCTCCTGCAAGGAAGAACAGCTAGACCTTGATGGACCTGACTACTCCCTGGCTCACTCCGAACACCCCCCCCCCCCCCACACACACACACACGTTTGTGCTTTTGTGATTTTTATTTCAGTTTTTTAGGGAATATGAACGTTTGATGTACAATGCTTTGACTTGACCCTTGCGATAAAATAAGTCTTAACTTGGTGTAATGAGTAACTGCACACCAGTGCTGCTCTCACATCTTTATTGGCAGCAAATGGGGTACAGTGCGATTCCTGGATGAAGAGGAATAATTGTGACATCCAGTTCAGATCACTGTTAAGTGTCATGTGCAGCTTGGGAGCTGGTCTTGGGTTTTCTTTTTTTTTTTTTTTACCTTAAAAATGACTTTGGCAACAAATCACAGTAGAGCCTTGAAAAACAGTAATTTCATTTTCTTTTCTACCAACTCTCTGTATGATTTGGCTTAGTTGTCCGTGTCAAGTTCATGCTGGTCTTGTTACTTTGTTGTTGTACATGGATATTGGTTGAGAGTAACCCCATTGGAATTCATTCAGTACAGCTAAAATGAAGCCTCCCTCCCTAGCTGTCCATGACCGATAGACCCATTGTCGGATTTTATTTTTTATTTTTTCTCTTACATGATCAGGAGTGTAAAAAGTGGAGAATCAACTGTTCTGTATCATGTCATAACGTGAATCCTTGCTGTGATGTGCTGACTCCCACTCAAACCTTTCACGTTTTAAAGCAAGTATCATCAAACAGGTCACAGTCATAACTACAAAGGTCTTTTTTTTTTTCTTGTTCAGAAATGTCAAACGATATCATTAATGTTCTTAAGACCTGTAATTGTACATGAATGTGACAAGTTGCATCGCTTGGTAAGTCTGGAAGGGTAGAGGATGGCCAAATTCAGGTAAGATATGGATTGAGGTCAGCGAGTACTGTGTTTGTGTGTGTGTGAGCGCGTGTTTGTGTGTTTGCTTGAGTGTGCGTGAGAGAGATGAGCTGACCTCAGGTGGGTATACTGATTTATGTGGGTGTCCTCGTGTAACTTTTTCAGTTGTCACAAGAATTAACCAATAAACCCTTTGAGACATCGTGTTATTACAATATTCCCTCATTGCAATATACATGAGCAGCAATATGTGTAGTTTGGTTTCAATAACAAGCACGGTGGTCGACTAGTTAGCATGTCGGCCTCACAGTGCAGGCGCGGTGGGTTCGAATCCGGGCCCGGCCTTTCTGTGGAGTTTGCATGTTCTCCCCGTGCCTGCTTGGGCATTCTGCGGGTACTCCGGTTTCCTGCCACATTCCCAAAACATGCACAGTAGGTCACTCTAAATTCCCCCTAGGTGTGAGTCTTGAATGTTTGTTTGTCTCTATGTGCCCTGCGATTGGCTGGCAACCAATTCAGGGTGTACCCCGCCTACTGCCTGAAGACAACTGGGATAGGCTCCACCACGCCCGCAAACCTTGTAAGGATAAGCGGATTGGATAATGAATGATATCAATAACATTACTGGCCAGGTCAGTTCAACGTCCTAGTCGTCTTATTAACGTCAATGTACTAAAACAGCTGACCCTTTTTCTGAAGCTGAGCCGTACCGTAATGGGTCGTTCCCTGAGCACTTGTGATTACTTGTCATTTTCAGTCGACAGAAGTGAAAAATGGCTGCCCCCTGAGATGACTAAAACGGGGAGGATTTTGCTGCTCAACTCATATTCCACAAATGCAATATTCATCAGAATGCCATGTTTCAACTAGTGGGCTTGCTGGGAACATATTCTTGAAAAAATGTGTTTGGGTTGATTTCCACTTTAAGAAAATACGTACACAGAGGTGAAAGCAGGTAGTTTCTACCTATCAGTGCATCAAAACAAGCTGAAAGCGCACGGTAGTATTTTGGCTGTCAAATTAGCCTTTGGTCAGAAGGAAGTTTCACAAAAGGTAGGACATTTTGGCAGAGCAGGCTGTCAAATCAGTCTTCGGTAGGGAGTTTCGATCGACGGACATTGGAAGAAGGGTAAGCTAAATAGGCTATGATTATTAGCCTAGCACAGTGATTCTCAACCTTTTTTCATTGATGTACCCCCTGTGAAATATTTTTTTCAGCCAAGTACCCCCTAACTTGCGCAAAGCAGTTCTAAATGAAAAAGACAAAGCAGCAAGCTATGCCATCAATTTCTGATTTATTCAACTATGGAACTCTGTTAGGAGTCATATCTCGAACTATTTTGAAATTAAAAGATGTAACTTAAAAAAAGAGCAAAATTAATTAAGATTTGTGCACAAGAATAACTTTCAATAATGTGTCCTCCTTTGCGATCACAGTAAGAACATGTTCTCACTTAATTTTCGAAAATAATGTCAGAAAATATCTGTTTAATAATTAAAAAGAAGACTGACAGCATTACCAAGTGTCAACACTTGCACTGAACTGAGTCTTTTTGCGTTTAGCGAGGCACTTGGCCTTGTGCTTTCCTGAGATCTTTGTCATTCTTGGTGGCAAGGATGCAACTGTTGTGATCAAGCTCTTTTTCTTTTCTTTTTCATTGCAGCAACTTTTAAAACATTTTAAATTCTCAAGTACCCCCTGAAGTTCCTTCTAGTACCCCCATTTGAGAACCACTGGCCTAGCATTGTTTAAAGTGTTGTTTCAATTGTTTTAACTGTATTTCAGCCTAGTATTTAAATGTTTAAAAAATGTCGTCCTGAGTGTACATTTGTAATTATTTACTCTATGTTGCTCCTTTTTTTCAAATGATAATAAAGAGAGTCATTCTCAAAAGCAGAGAGAATTGTACTCCAAATTGTTGATGGAAATTCAGAAATCTTTGTGAATTCTATTTACATGGGCTGTCTAGGATATCCCAACATTCAAATGTATTGGGCCTTAATACTAGAGTCCAAATTGTGGCAGAATCCATGACCAGAAAGCGGTTTTACAAACTGAGAAATTCTATCAAGATTGTCAACGACCTAGATTTTTCAGATGAGTTAAAAAGAAGTGATCTCTTGTGGAGAATCAGGCCCCTTTTACCAAAGTAAGGCAAGGATGTCTGAGTTTGCCCAGAACGGGGAAATTGTGCATTGACTAGTTCCTTTTACTGGTCGAGCCCCAGTGCGTCAGTATGTACCCGGCAAACCTGGACTGAAGGTGTTTGTATTGGCTGTACTGGTCTAGTCTTGGACTTTGTGGTCTATCAAGGCAAGACTACCTTCGCAGTGACAGGAGGAAAGGGCATTGGAGAACAAGCTGTTCTTTACTTAACAGAGTCTGTTCCCCAAGGGTGGACGACTGGTTACCACGTCCGCCTCACAGTTCAGAGGTCGTGGGTTTGATCCCGGCTCCGGCCTCCCTGTGTGGAGTTTGCATGTTCTGCCCGTGCCTGCGTGGGTTTTCTCCGGGAACTCCGGTTTCCTCCCACATTCCAAAAACATACAAGGTAAGTTGATTGGACACTCTAAATTGCCCTTAGGTGTGATTGTGAGTGCGGATGTTTGTTTGTCTCTGTGTGCCCTGCGATTGGCTGGCAACCTATTCAGGGTGTCCCCCGCCTACTGCCGGAAGACAGCTGGGATAAGCTCCAGCACGCCCGCGACCCCTGTGAGGACAAGCGGTATAGATAATGGATTGATGGACGTTCCCCAAGGCACCCACCTGTTCTTTGACAGGTACTTTACAACAATCCACCTTCTTGACACTGATGGCAAAAGGACTGACAGGGACTGGAACTCTCATGAATATCAGGGTTCCAAAGGACTGCAAGATAATAGGTGATAAGCCCTTCAAATAGAAAGTAAGAGGGTCATCAGAGATGGTGGTGAGAGGAAGCACACCTGAACTTGCTGTCATAAAGTGGTTGGATAACAAAGCAGTGGTCATGGCATCGTCTACCTATGGGGTTGAACCTCAGGATGCATGCAGAAGATGGTCCAAGACAAAAAAAAAGTTTGTCCAGCTAACAAGGCCACTGGTGGCAATTGCAGAGTACAACACCAACATGGGTGGTGTGGACCTAGTCGACCGAATGTTGAGTTTCTACACGATGGCCTCTCGCACTAGGAAATGGACAGTGTGTGAAATTTTCCACTATTTTGACCTGGCAATCACCAACTCTTGGCTTCAGTATAAGAGTGACTGGCAGTGTCTAGGGAAGAAACCAATGAAAGTCCTTGACTTCAAACTACTCCTTGGTGAAAAGTTAATTACTCAAGCCCAGCCAGAAATCGCAAGTGACACCGAAGATGACTATACTCCTCCACATCAAAAATGGAAACGACAGCCAAATGCAGCTCTGGGACACTACAGTGCCATCCATCTTCCAGAGATAATGGATGAAGCACATGCATCAAGGTGTCGCAGATCCGGCTGCAACAGTAAAACATACGTGATGTGCACAAAGTGCAAGAGTTTCCTTTGTGTTTCCAAGAAAGAGAATTGCTGTTTGAAGTATCATACCAAATAAGAACAAAAGAAGCTGAAGACAAAGAAGAGATAATGGCCAGTTGCGTTTATGTTGAGCCCTCTCATGTTGACTTTTTGATATTTTCTGTTTGTCGAACTGGTTGCCAACAAAGTTCTATTTCACCTGTATCGAGTTCCAATGTCCATTGTTGTGGACACATCATAGCTTAAAAATAAAAATGTTTTTATTTCAAAAAACTCTTTTTCAGTATTCCAATTACTTTACAAATATTGGGGATTTTCAAAATAAAAGTGATTGGACAATTTTTTTCCCGCTGGTCGTCAGGAGGATAATGGGTTGGTGTATTGTCAAATTAGCATTATTTCTTGTCACAATGCGTAGCGTTATTTCTTGTCACATTGTGAGTACTAGTAGGCACAACTAAGGTATATTTAATAAACCATAAAATGCGAGGGAATATATGGTAAGATTGACTTGATTGGAAGTTTTCCAAGAGGACCTGGCATGTTCATGAACAGTCGTACTTAGCTCTTGGCGTACAGTGACTCCCTCCGGTTGGATGCTGCAACCTTGGTATCACGTGTTGAAATACTGTAAACTCTCTACCTTTATACTTGTATTTTTTACTATGTTTACAATTTCTTGCAACCAGTCAGGAGTGGAAACGAGACGTTTTGTTGAAAATGTTTATTTCATAATTGAACAGGAATGCAGTGGAACAGTTTTGATGTTGCTTGTGACGAATCTGCAGAAAAACAAAATTACTGGACTTGCATTGCCCGAACATCCACAGCTGGAATCATGAGGCCATATAATGTGGAAGCCAAGGCAGTAGAACTGTAACACAAACTGGTCAATTTACGTGCCATATTCTGATCTTTTGGCCGGTCAAACAACTGTTGGCCTGAACGTGAACAATGCATCGCCACACAGCGCCGAGGCATTTCGCCGAAAAACGCGATAACAGAGGCAAAGAGCAGTTAACGGGACAATCAACAATGCAGTATAACGACCTCACTCGCCGAAGATTACCGGAGATTTGCCGTACATTTGCATTTTCGTTGTTAAGCACGTTGCTATGGATCTAATGATGAATGTGGGTGGGTTTGCGTCATAAAAAGTGACGAAGGTTTTGCTGATAAACTTTTCTTTTTTTAACACTTTTTCCCCACACTTTTCCCCCCGGATGAAAGCTATAACAAATTTTACACATACATCCAATACAGGTATGAACAATATTAAAATTTTAAAGAAACGTATGTTAATTCCAAGTTTAATTATACAGTACACGCGTGTTTATTAGCTGATTTGACGTTACCCAAAGCCACACGCACTTAAACGGTCAGCTGGAGAAGCAAAAACCAGCCCGGTCGGTGCTCCCATATTCTGTCGGATTTAAGACTCCTCTGCTCATTCGGTGCTCGGTAGAGCAGAGCCTCAGTAAATATAGTTGTCAGTCATTTTACGAAGTTCGCTTCCACCGCCCCACTTTACACAAATACAGGCGTTGAATTAGAATATGAGTTTGCCATTGCTTTCAATGCAAGTTATAATTCAGTGAAGCGTTTATGCAAACATGTGAAACTGAGTAGCCTACATATAATTAAAAAAAAAATCAAAGTGTTAAATTAAATTAATTTAAAATAAATGCCGTAATGTTCGCGTGTCCTCCAGCGCCTTCAGGCATGGGTCAGGCCATTTGCCATATGGGATGCATGACGACGTGTTCCGATTTACAAAGTGATCAATCAAATTTGAAACATTTTAGCAACATGCTGATCGTGGCAATGTATTTTTCAGTAATTTACTGTGCATGCAGGCAGATTTGAGTTACTAATAATAACTGCATTAAATTAGCCGTATATGCTCCCCAACAACAACAAAAATCATCTTAAAACTAAAGTTGCTCAGATTTTCGACTGTAACTAATAATCTAATACAATTGGTGACAGTTCCCTTTAATTCCTCTGTGAAATCTTTTAATTCACCGGTCGGTCAAGCAAGCAGATGCAATAAACATCCAGTTTCTTTTTTTTTCTTTTCTTTTTTATAAACCTTGTGGCTTTGTTTGTCTTAATTCCGTAGCAGGACAAGTGGCATCGGACTCCTGATTTTTTCTCCCTGGTGTTAACATCAACTTGTTTATTGGCTGGGCAAACAAACGCAATCCACAGCGGCTGCCTTTGAACGGCCCTGATCAAATTAAGTTGTTAAAAAGTGCCAGATCTTCACACGTTGGTATATCTGAGGTGTGCTCTAATGGAAGACTATCACCAACGTTTTGCTTGCGAGTGTGTTTGTGCCTGTGAAATGAGATCGTCAAAGTAAGGCTAGACTAATTAAATGAAATTCAGTGTGAACAAGGACTGTTTGAATAATTCGTCTATGAAATATCTTGCTTGTTATATTTAAAAAAACGTACCGGGTAAAAGTATGTTCCGTAATAATTTCGTGGACTTTATTACTTTAAAAAGTGTAATTAGTGGTCATGTCCAACTTATTTTCCACAAAATCTAGTAGTCTACTTAAATTTGTTGAGTTCAGTCTCGTAAAGTTTCATACACATATACTAAATTAAATTCATTTCTGTCCAGCACTCTTTTGCTTTCATTCAGTGTGGCATTTCCGCTAGTGGGTGCTCTTGCCTTTTGAAAAACTCGACCTTGCCTTCAATTGCACTTCTTTTTTTCTTTTCTCAATTGCACCCATGGGAGGCACTTTGAATCGTTGTGCTTCACGGTACCGACTCACGGGTTGGCCCATGGCCCTGATTATGAGACCAGAAGCAATTGAACCAACCGCCCCATCCCCCCGTCCCTCCCGTGTCTTTTTTATTTATTATTATTACTCTTTCTTTAAAGGTTTTGAGTTTATCTTGTAATTACGGATACTCGAATGTTACATGACGTCACTTGAATTTAATTTGTAAGTATTGGCTTGGTCTCCGATATATGTAACATCTATGCATATGTTAATCTTGCAAATCATTGGCTTGACATAGGTGAGTTGAGTAAAGTTGTCGTCCTCCCTCCCTCCCTCTCTCTCCCTCACTCGCACAGCACTCACTGAACCAGTCGCCCTGCTTGACTGACAGTCGACTTGTGTTGACTTCCCCGCCCAGGGACCAATCAGCAGCGCCGATGGGCGGGGTCTTGGTTAACCCGACTCCACCTAATATATCCGCTCGCGGTTTCCCCCAGTTACTTTCTATCCAGGTTTCGGAGCTGAGAACAAGCGTGATCCGCACGTCGTCCGCGGTTGTCTGGAACGGATCTGCAACATTTGGCCGTGGACCTCTATTATGAGAACTTTCACATCAGCTCTTTTGATTTATTTCATTCTTATGTTTGATCATTTTCTTCATTTTGACCATCATCATTGTTTCGTCCTTTTCGTTTTTTTCTGCTGCTGTTAGCCACAATTTGTTGCTTATCACCACCAGCGTCATCTGAAAGGGGGACTAGCATTGCATTCCACCGCTAGTCTTCGCTCCCGTTTACGCTGCTTCTGCTACTGCTGCTGCTGCTTTGGATTTGACGCGAATATCTGGACTCAGACAAAAGGGATTTATTTTTTTCATTCTGCAAACACTACTTGTTCACTCTGAGGAATGTATAGCGACGGCTTCAAGTGCGCGCTCTGAGCAGAGGAGAATATACGCAGCGCCTGTGCGTCTTTGTGAAGCAGGTCTCGCTCCTGACGATGGTGTAGACCGCGTCGGTGTCTGTGGTCAGCGTGCATCCCCACTGGATCGGGATACAAAGTCAAAGAAACGACATTTTCCATTCGGGAGAGCTTGTCGTTCCAATAAATTTTTGGGACAAGTGTCTTTATTTGGACAAAAAATCGTGCAACCACCTGGAGACACACCAAACATGGGGGACTCGATGTGGAGATATTATTTGGGAGTTCTCGTTCTGGTCTTCAAAGTACACTTGTGTCGGGCGCTCATCTTGGAGTCAATTTATTGGAACACAACAAATACCAAGTAAGTGCGAACGCACACACGCGCGCTTGCAACGCTTGCAAAACAGCGCACGCACGCACACACACACGCACACGCCCCCCCCACCACACACGCACACACGTTGAACAGCCACCAGTAGTGCGCTGAGTATGCTGAAAATGATAATGAAAAAAAAGAAAAGAATATATATATATATATATATAATATATATATATATATATATATAATATATATATATATATATATATATATATATATATATATATATATATATATATATATATATATATATATATATATATATATATATATATATATATATATATATATAAAGAAGTTAATTGTTTATTTATTTAGGAATACATAATCAATTCCACTTACAGTTTATTCCCATCCTTTTGCAGGTTCGTCACTTGCGTCTACGTAAACGACGTGCCAATATATGGCTGCGCATTACATTATGGGGAAGTAACGTAAATAATCCAAACTTTCAACCTGATCATTTGAAGGACACGATGGCGTCCTTTGCATTATATCAGTTGGTTGGCTGGTGGATGATATTTCGGCTACTTGCAGAGGTCGGCTTTTTGCCCGACGGGCGGTGCGTTAAATCGCACCCGTGCAGCATACAAAGTACCTATCTTAAACAGTGGTATTCATCATTAGCTGTTTGTTGTCTGTGGTTGTGTACTGTTTAATTTGATTAATGAAGTGTATATGCAATTCTGTTCGACCCTGGTTGTGGTACAAAACATCTTTCCAAATTGCGCCAGTGCTCGGATTGTTGACTAATTACATGTGACTTAATTTGATGAAAGCCTTCAATGAGTTTATATTTGGGCAGAATCAAACATTTTTGGTGTTGATTAGCCCAATTTAGGGAGACACGCGGGGGAATTGCGTGCATGTATAAACTTTGCCTCGCTTAATTCCGCGGATGCTTTGGCGCTCGATCGGTCCACAAGAGCCACCAAAATGTCATTCCGGAACAATTAAGTTTATGTCGAAGCTAAACGTCCTGTGTGCTTCACTGAGTGCAGGAAAAAAAAGAGTATTTTCATTGGGGGTGAGGGGGAATACTTAAGCAGTAGGTTACTTCATATTGACGGAGGAGTAGTAACTTAATGTTATGTTTTCCTACATACCACGTGTACGTACCTTTCAATTTATGGCCCATACATTTAGTCAGGGTGCACATATATATTTAAAAAAAAAAAAACAATCTATTTGTGTCCTAGTTATCCAATTATCCGATTATCCAATTCATAATTTACCAGTGACAAATAATATCTACCCACTCAATTCATACTTGTTAAATCAAGCAAATCAAAATGCAAATACACAATCCACCAGTATAACACATTTTTATTCACAACAAAAATGTGTACGTCCCAATCAGTCTGCTGTGCTTTATCATTGTGGTGAGCGCCAATTTCAGATCAATCTACATCAGATCACTGTTCCTTTGCTATTTCGATATCCAACGTGGCTGTTCAGTGGTTCTCTGTTTCCATGCAGTCGCTATAAATAAAAGTAAATTGACTGTAAATTGTATCTATACGCCCACATTCTTTGACGTTTTTGGTGAGGTGCACAGAGAGTATTTGCATGGTGTACGGGTCTGAGCTTTGTGTTGTGCACTCAGCAACCATGGGCCTGTTTTTTAGTCTCAACTGTGTCCCAACACCTCTATAGATAGAGAGGCTGGCCAGCTATTGACTCACCAGCAGATCAGTCACCTTTTTTTTACCTATGGAAGAAGTTCATCCATAATAGCTTTTTAAGGTTTCATTTGTTGCTTTTCAAACAACATTATTTGTGGACATGTAATGTCTTGTGGCATTTCATTGTTTGGTATATGACCTATTAGCTTCCTTGTGACGCACCACACAATAAGCAATATAGAAAATGAAAGGAAGGACAACAATATAAGTCTGTTTTTAATACAGGGAGCATTAAAATTGTGTGGCTTATCAACGTTTATTTTGAAAATGTGATGCTTGTCTGACCATGGAATTTTAGCTCCCCGACTGCCACTAACGCAGCAAACATTCCGCTGAATTAGCGCGTGCATGTGCGCATTCTTTTTGTCCTGTGTGTATTTCAGGGCTAAAGGGTCAGACTGTGATATCATTGACTGAATTCTGTTTGGGATACTTTCCCTTTATGTGCTCACGGCAACAATAGAGTGAGTACTGCCTTGTAATTTAAATTCATAGCTTAAAATAAACATGCTAACAATGTCTAGAGGCTCAAAATTGTAACTTGGTATACGATTTTTTTAAATCAACCAAGATTGCTCTCTCTTAAAAAACACAAAACATGATTATTCTTGCAGCCGTTTTGACAAATCTTTGTTAATAGAAAAAAAAAATATGACAACACCTAAACTCTAATTGAGTTTCTTATTTAATTTGGAAGTTTATGGAAAGTCCTCATGCCTCTTGAATATCTCTATCAAGCAGGTTAGCAATATGCTCGACAGACCAAATGTTTTCTTCTCTTTGAGTTTGTCGTGGTCTGCCTCTTTGGCCATTCAAGAAGGATGAACGTTGGAAATATGAGGGCTCTAGGCCAGTCTAATGGCTTTGTGTGTAGGTGGGGTAGTGGAGAAAGGAAACTCAAAGCTGGCTCTATAGCTTTCTTTATGCATGCTACATGTGTGCATCTATGGAAAAAAAAATCCATCCACAAGGCCCACGGCTATGTCGATTAAACCCTATTGTTATGTGTACTGCCCTTATGCATGAACCTCCCAAGAAAAAAGGAAACACCCAACCGCCACATTCTCCTCACCACAGTCTTTCTAACACACACGCCTCCTTCTAATCCATTTTGTAGTTGGGAGGGAGAAACAAAAGAGAGGCCTGCTTTACATGGTTTATGTAAAAAGCGCGCTCCCTCTTCTCCTCTGCAGTTCATTAAGAGATTACGAATAAACCCAGAGGCCCTTTGTGACCGGGCAGTGGCGGGGGCACCTCTGTGGGTTCCTTTGTTGTTTAGGGAGGCGGACTTCTGCTTAGAGATGCGTGTCCATCATGAATGAGTGACAAGGGCCTCGGTTCTGAACGCTGTAATGATGACCCCCTCCTCTTTCCAAAAAATCCCAAAGTGACAAAATGTTTGGTTTTTTTGTTAACCTTTCCCTCTGCAACTGAGAGGGAGAAGGATCTGCTATTTGCACGTAGCTACACTGGCCAGCAGTAATAGTGAACATTTGCTGAGAGAGAAACTAAAAGGTCAGTTAATTAAGCCATGTGGTGTTTGACGGAGTGTTAAGATCGCAGGGGCCATTATGTGGCTGCTTTATGATGACAGTTGGAGATCATCATTGGGATCATGTAAGAAAAAGCAAAGTGAAATGAAACAGAGCAGGACAAGAAAGCATTGGGGCCCCTTGGGAAGAGGAGGGTAATTATGTCTAGGGCTGCTCAGATCCCGTAGGCCTGGATTACTGGATGAAAGGTGCAGGGAGTGCAGAGAGAGCCAGAAAGGACAAGAGGGGATAGGGTGACAGTCAGCATAAAGACCTCCGTCCCTTCGGCCAACAGAGGGCGAAAGCCGCAGCGCTGCACATCATTGAGGGTGGATTAACCTTCATGAAACCATGGCTTGCCCTCTTTGTCCGTCGCCTTAATGAAACCTTGCATTGCAGCTGTGATTCAGAGTCAAACAGTTGCTCTTGATCAGCGGTCAAGATCCACCATCTCCTCCTTCTGCTTTGTTTTCACATACCTTTGAGGTTTTAGGGAAAGAATGGAGGGGAGTTTTACAAAGGGATCGCACCAGGGTGGCCGTTGTTTTATGTAACACAATAATCTATTAGTTTAAATTAATTAGTTGATAAGACACTTCTCCACTTCCCACACCCTCCAAAAAAAGCTTCTCACACATACACGCCAAAGCTAAAGGAGAAAAGATGGTTAGACAAACAGATGGCACCTAAGCAAATGCTCTTTCATGTCTCCAGTGTCACTCAAATGTTAACCCAAACTAGCAGGGCTTGTCACACACAATTTCACCCCCATTTGGCACATGCAACCCGAGCAAAAGAATGGCTTCAAATAAATTGCTGGAAGATCACTTGTAATGCTTCAGCTCTGGCTCAAAGGTGTTTTTCCTACGAGATTTGGAAGTGATTTTGTCAATGCATTGGCAACCTTCTCACTATTATTCAACCTTACACATATTAATGATCTAAATTTTCTATCAAATGTACATGCCTGTGTATAGAGAAACAAGCACAGCTTGGTTGCTGCTTTTACATCATCTTCAGCAACATCAACATTTTGATGTGCGCGTCTTGGTGTGGGAATCGCTTGCCATCTCATGATTCAATTCGATTATGATTCAGAGGGCTGCAATTTGGTCTGAGATATACATATGTGTAGGTTTGTGTGTGTGTATATATATATATATATATATATATATATATATATATATGAGTATATATATATATATATATATATATATATATATATATATATATATATATATATATATATATATATATATATACATACGGTATTGTAGCGTGTACTAGCGAGGAATTGCTCAGCAGACTGACGTTTATTAAAAACCAAAACACAGTTGTTGTATACCCGCCGTTGACATCAAACAGCAAGAGAGCCTCTCTTGCTGACCGTGAGTGCCTCACTGAGAGCACGTCCCGAGTGTTGCGTTTAGGAACACGGAAATCACACCACTCTAAATTACCACAACATGACCTATTCTCCACAAACCCTTAATGGAAAAACACCTAATAATAAAATACATAACATACATAAGTTGTTAGAATATACAAATTAAGAGTACTAAAAAAAATTATGTTCCTCCTAATTATTCAAGTTTTTTTTCTATTCCGGGTGCATACCACATTTTGAATGTGTAGATCACATTATGCATATTAAAGAAAACTAAACAAAACATTTTGGATTAAGGTGAAATAAAAACAAAATTAAAAAGTGTGAAGTGTTTAGTTTAGTCTTATTTAGCACAGTGCTTTTTCCTAAGTTTACCCATGATTCTCTCCCTTCTTCATTAAAAGAGGCTTGGTGCCCAAGAAAAGTGAAATATGTCCCCAAGTATTTCTTTTTTGTATTTATAGGTAGTTTCATGTTAGTGCAACTCATAGTGTATAGTTTTTGGTCCCGTTTAAAATGCAGTCAACATTTACAGAAAAAAAAATATTCAGGCCACAGTATTGCCTTCAATTTCAATTACTCCATCATTTACTATAAACATGTCAGGAACGCCGGTACAAGCTGCAGAGTTTAATACAAGTTGAATGTACTTTCATTTTAATTGTCTTTATTTTTCTTTTGTGCATACCTTAAATAACAGAAGCTGTAACCTACCGATGGTCATATAAGAGCCTGGTACAATTATGCCGCGATTTACAGATGATCCGATTAGTTGACTAATTGCGGCTACTGTTGGTGATTAGTTGACTAGCAAAAATAGTAGTTTGTGGCAGCCCTTCATGACACGCTTGCACCAAACCTCATTGCGTTTGTGGATGGCTGCAGCACTACACTAGCGCACAGAGACAAGCATGGTAGCAATTAAAAAAAGAAAAAACAAATCGAAAATTGGGAACTGAAAATCTAAAATTGAATCAGGGCTTGAGTGAGTTGTTACATCCCTATTAATGAGGGAAATTGATTTTTCCCATGCAGCAAAATAAGCGAACTCAATGTATTCTTAGCTAATTAATTGGAATTACTTGAGATAATGTTCGACTATTGGCTAACGTTTAAGTTTGCGTCCGACTGAGTCCGAATCTGTTCCCAAACAGGACAACCGCAGTATACGGGGGGACCTTCGAGCTCTGGCTTGTTTGCGTATGCCATAATAATGCCATTATATCCATGCATTTATGATTTACCACAGCTTCTGGCGTACTGGCTCACCTTTTGTGCCGCCACTCTCCTCTCTCGCGATCAACAGTCAATAGTGTCCGTGCGTAAGCTCGCGCTAATAATAAAAACTGATCAAAAAAGGTACGCAAGTGGACCGAACCAAACATGCCATACCGAAACGTATTATATATTATAATTGGGATTATTACTAATTCAAGTCATAAATGAAGGGTTTCTCTGTACGCCTGAAAACAATTTTATTTTCACTCAAAGGGCATGTCATGATTTAGCCACTAGAGTCAGAAACAATCCCAGACCAAAATGAATGGATGGAAGAGTTGAAAATGAGATCATTGGACAAATAATACTGTAACACTCCCACACGTTGAAAAACAGGCAAAGGGAGGAACCGCAGCACAATGAGGGAGGTGCAGAACAAATTCATCACTGGTGACACGGTGCATTCTCACAATTTTATCTTGTTAGGTGCGTGCTACTATTACTTATGACTTTTTTTTCTAAACAATCCTTTTAACTTGTTCTTCTTTGTGAAGACTTACATTATCTTGCACATCATCAAAACAGAGTTATAATGTGTTCCACATTTGGGCTGTTCAGATCACACAGGATATCGCTTGTTTAACTATGACAAAAACAGGATAAAAAAAAAAGACGGCAGCATGAGACAATGACGTTTTCTTTGGCTATCGGCCCGTCTGTTGTGACGTGTTATTAAGCTTATCACTGGGAATGTTTGGTCTCCTGCAAGTTGCCCATTTCCTGCCAAGATAGCATTCATGCTAACTGGGCAGGGGTCCGAAACCCCAATGATTGTCGGAAAGTTTGCAATAAAATGTTTTATCAGCAAAGACCTTTTCCCTCCGTGTATGTACGTAGGATGTCGGCCGATATCGAGGTGTCCGTCTGTCATTTCTCTGTGAGTAGGTTGCGATTTTTAGAAAGATGTGCGCTAAATCCTTCATACATCAAGAAACTCGACTAATGTAAACCTAAAACTGTATGAATATTTTCCTTTTTTCCCCCTGAACACATACTGCCTCTCTTTGTCCCCGTGTCCATCACTACTTTGGCACTGAGTGTGTCCTCGGGGGCAGGAAAACGTATCCACTCGGCCTACATAGCTGTTGTGCTGGACTGTATTCGTTTTTCCCGTGTATGTTGCGTGCAAGTGCATGTGCACATGCCATTGCCAGAAGCAACAAAAGGATGATGGAGAGGGATGGAGAAAAGAATGCAAGTTCTGTATCTATTCATTTGCAAGTGAAAGATAATAGAGCAGCGATAAAAAACAGAAGGTGTGGAAAAGGAGTGTTGATGCACGAATCACAATGTGTTTTTCATAGCATTCTGCATTGATTCCCCCAGCCCCAACCCCCCCCCCTTCAATTGAATTGTGTGCTTGATGTTAATTAGGAACTGTCTGTGCAATGCCACAAGTGCCCGGCGTGAGGTCTCCCCTGCCACACTGCGGGGGCTGCTTTTGTAATAGTCAAAGAAAAAAAATTAAAGATAAGCTTTACTTTTCTGCTCAGTCTGGGGAGTTGAGAAAATCTCTCATGGTTTCTTTAGGGAAGAGGACTCCAAATTAGTATCAAAATTCAGGGTCATCCCATGTCTTTAAAGAGGGGGATCAACCCAAACATATTTTTTTCAAGAATGTGTTCTCAGCAGGCCTACTAGTTCAAACAGAGCATTCTGATTAATATTGCGTTTGTTGAATATGAGTTAAGCATCAAAATTCACCCCTTAAGACTTAATCCACCCGTTTTTAGCCATCTCAGGGGGCGGCCATTTTGTCATTTCTGTCGACTGAAAATGACATCACAACTACTCAGGGCTCAGGTAACAACCAATCACGGCTCAGCTTCAGAAAACAGGTCAGCTGTGATTGGTTGTTCCCTGAGTTGCAGTTGTGATGTCATTTTCAGTCGACTGAAGTGACAAAATGGCCGCCCCCAGAGATGGCTAAAAACGGGTGGATTAAGTCTTATTCCACAAACACAATATTTATCAGAATGCCTTGTTTCAACAAGTGGGCTTGCATATAACATATTCTTGAAAAAAAATATGTTTGGGTAGAATTCACCTTTAAATTTGAATTCATATTGAAAAAAATACACGACCTACTCAGACTACATTGACCACAACTTCACAAAAATGTGTTTTTTTTTTTAAATTCACATTTTGAATAATTTTCAGTTGTGTCTTCTCTTTGGTCATATTCGTTCACCGTTCATCACTTTCGACAAGGGACAAATCCTACAAGTTGCTTCAAGTAAAATGTTTAAGACCATTATTAAAAAGCTTGATACGTGTTTCATAGTAATATCGGCAAAGAAAAACAAAATCTGAGAATTGATGTTAACTTATTTCTTGAATGTGGAGATGTGAAATATGTGAAAGAATACAGCACAATGAGTAAGCTACCACAGACCAAGGAGAGGTGTGAAATAGCAAAGAAAGTTGTTTTTGTGTTTTTGCAATGTTTTTGACATTGGCTCGTTACTTATTCCATGCTGGCAATACTCATGAAAAATAAACATTGTAAATCGTATCTCAACAATAAATAAATAACATGAAGTTGAGGAACAGTCAACTCCTCTTTATCAAGGACAGCCAGTTCCGCCAACTTCTCCTGATGGCCTTTCCACAGTGAACTTCCATTCTTCCAGGCCTGTCACGATACCAAGTTTCTTCGGACAATATCGATAATAATCGATAGTATCGCCGGTGTCATTTTTTAATGCCATTGATATAGTGATTATGTTGGAGCAAAAACAACGAATGTGCATCTGTTTCAAGTGCAATTATCTTCCACACGTTCATGGATATTTTAAAAAGACACACCAACTTTGTCTTTAAAAGTGGACCTTTTGAAAACTTTAGCCAGGGTGCATACTTTCCAAAACTCCATCTTCAGCTTCTACCTATGGGCAAAGCAGATCCTTTTGGCTACGGCTGTGCAATTAATCGAAATTCAATTACAATTACGATTATTCCACTCCACAATAAGAAAATTGGCATAATCGTAAAAAAACGAGTAATATTATTCATTTATATCCAACGCACAAAGAAATCTAATTTATACGTTTGCACCTATTTTACATTTTATTATAATAAATTTTATAAATTTTGTTTGGTCCAAAAGGAACTTACTTACATTTATTTGTCTTTAGATTTTTTACGTTTAAACATTTTCTTGTGTTGTACCAAAAAATAAATTATCGTTTGAATAATCGTGATTTAAATTATTACCAAAATAATTATGACTAATACTTTTTTCATAATCGAGCAGCCCTACTTTTGGCTTTCCATTTGCTATGTGTGGCATGATCTGATCTACACATTTTTATACATTTAATAGTAGACCTCTCTAATGACTTACTGTATGTGCTTTCATTCTGTGGAATCACAGACGCAAGAGCATCTTTTAACACGCACGGCTGAAAATGCGTTTGAGGCCATAAATGTGCTTTCATGTGAACAGTTGTTTTTTTCTTTTTTTTAAAAAATTGTGCGCATATAACTTGTTTCATTTTTTTCCATCAGAGATGGGGAAAAGTGGCGAAAGTCGTTTTAAAAATTAGATCTGTTTATGTGAGGACATGGTAATATGACTTATTGGATGGGTCTTTCATTCATTTATCTATTTATTTTGTATGAAACCGGGCTCAGAAAACGATTGCCTCGATACTTCACCAGCCTGTCAATGCTCTCACATGCACAAAGTACATTTGATGAAAAACAAGAATAATCTTTGAAATGAAATGTCGTCATCATAGCTTTCACCAGCTCTTGTCCTCATTGACACGTATCAGCAACTTTCTCCACCCGTGCTGAAGTAATATATTTTTAAAAATGTCACATTCCTTTTTAGTTGTTTATATCTGTGGGTAACATACCTGATTTGATTGATTGAAGCTTGGGACCCAGCAAATACAGATTGACTTTCAATTCCAGATACATTTTATGTGCCTGAGAATATGCATAGCGTCGGAATGCTACAGGGCCTCTCCATACTTGAGACTAAATGGCGCTATTATTTGGCTTTTGGGAAATATTTAGGGAAATTCAATTACACTCCCAGACAAAGCCCTCCAGGCTTCCTGCCGACGAGTTCCTGTTACTGTTGCTCTTGTTGAAATGTTGCCTCATACAGCAAGGCTTTTTTTGTTTTGTTTTGTCATTGTTTTCTTGGTGTGTGTCCTGCGCTTTCTTAGGTGGCAATGTCTTTGGATTTCTTTACACAACGTTGAATCGAATTTGTACATACCGGTATGTGTTTTCCGTTACACGGGTGAATTGACTAATTACTGAAAATTCTTGGACAAAACACCAATTTCAATATTAGAAGATGTATTTTCTCCCAATTTATAAACAATAACAAACACGACACACTACAAAAAGCCAATGAATATGCAGGTAAGGTGTAATACTAAAGTTGTGTCCTTCCTGTCGTCTTTCAGATTTGTGCCAGGACAAGGTGTGGTACTCTACCCTCAGATTGGGGATAAACTGGACATTGTGTGCCCCCGAGTGGACGGTGGGGTGGCTGAGGGAGTGGAGTATTACAAGGTTTATTTGGTGCGCAGGGAGCAGCTGGAGAGCTGCACCATTACCAAGGCTGACACACCGCTTCTCAACTGTGTCAAGCCTGACCAGGACGTCAAGTTCACCCTCAAGTTTCAGGAGTTCAGCCCCAACCTATGGGGCTTGGAGTTCTTCAGGGGAAAAGACTATTACATCATCTGTAAGTCGCACTGTCATCTCAAATGTCCCCATAAATGTTTCTTCATGCTTAAGGCGACCTTTAGATTAGTTGTGACTTTGACCCACCTAGTTGATTCTTTTGCTGTTTTATTGGCTTGATAGTTCCACATGATGTTTGGGGCTGATATACTAACATCCTCGGGGAAGTTTTGACGGGGTTTAGTGAAGGCCTCTTGGGTTGTAATATGGGAGGTGGACTGAACCATCTGTGTGGTGCAGAGGGGGGTGTATTGAAGATAAGACCATCTGTGAGGCTCTGCCGCCGCCATCTGTGTGCTGTCACCAGTGTAGAGGAAGGCAATATTTCTTAGTCTCGAGAAGGAAGCGGAAGAAAAAGAAGTGGTGTGTTCAGATACGGAAAGAATTGCTGGAAATGCTATATAAATCAAACAATGTACAATTCAACAACTAAGAATGAATTTTAAAAAACTGATGGATGTGGCAGAATCTAATTACAGGCAAACATGTTCACGGCTAATAATGTGTACAAATGTTGTCAATGATGGCTTCTTCTAAGCCAAACAAGTGTTCCAGTTGTGCTATTTGCATTGTCCTGAATGTCTTTCTTTGTAAAAATCTAGCATTAGGGTTTTATGGACTTGCAAGTGAGTTAGAGCCATTGTCCATCAGCTTTTTCACACTCACTCAATCAGAGGTGTCCACAGAAGCTGAACAAATACTAAAAAAGTGCGTTTGTATGCGTGTGTGCTCAAAGACTTAAGAGGACCGAAGAGCACAGGCTCAATTACCCAATGTTACCTCCTATCAAGCTCGCTTTAGCCAACCGCTGCAGTTAAATATTGATGAGTTAATATTAGGGATAGACCGATTATCGACGCCGATAATCATCGTTTTGACAAATATCGGCATCAGCTCTATAAAAATCTGTTGGCCGATAATAAATCAATTTAAAACTGCCTTAAAATCAAAACAGAGATGTTTGAAAGTTTGCTGTCATTTTGAAATTTTGGAGGACTTAATTTACTGTAGAAAACAATATGGAGCTATTTTTTGGAGTTTTCACATTTTTTTAAGACATGCTGACGACCCTGGGTGCTCCCTAAACTTTTTGTTAGAATTTGATAACAATGTGTACTGTCCAAAATTTATAGTAATAATAATGTCATGTCATCTTCCAAACCGCTTATCCTAAACAGGGTCGCGGGGAGTTGCTGGAGCCTATCCCAGCCGTCAATGGGCGAAGGCAGACTACACCCCGAACTGGTCGCCAGCCAGTCGCAGGGCACACATAGACACTGTCACTGAGCGGGAATCGATCCCACGCTGCCCGCACACAACTCAGGCGTGTGTACCACTACACTATCAGCGGACATATAGTAATAATAATAATAATTTAAAAAAAAAATCAACATTATGCAAATCTGAAACAATGTTCAATAAACATGCTTAAATAAGTTTCAACAAAGTTAAGAGTTCACATTTTTTTATTTTGATGGCAATATTTTCATTTTTACTGAAAATTAATATCGGCTCCAAATAATACTAATAATCGGTATCGACATCGGCCCTGAAAAAAACATATTGATCTATCTCTAGTTCACATTGTTTTTTGGTGTTTTTTTTTTTTTAGTTATGATGCTTCTACAAGACTGATCTGCCTGTATTCCTGCCACCAAATGTTATCAATTTGGTATTCGAGTTGACATAGCAGGGTTCAATTTAGATAATGGTGAAGATGAATGAGTAAGTGATGAAGAGGCGTCACGTAGGCACGTAGAGGTCCAGAGAAACAGATGTGGGACAATGATGGTGAAAATTGTCCCAATACAGCTTGAGGCAGCTTCTCTGTGCACACACTGTTCAGATGCATGCTCACTATGGCAACTAGAAACATCCCCTTGGCTCTATCTTGCTATAGATTATATTTCTCTGTACACAGCTTTATCACAGCATGAGCAAAGAATGATTTTCAATTTCCAAAAGCCCCACACTAAATACATGTGCCTGCTGCAAGAGTTGCTTTGAATTTAAAACCGAAGGTTTTTAACGACTGGTTTTATATTCCATGCAAACGTCCCGCATTCAACATCCATGCCTCAAAATGCTGATGCGTAACCTAAAGAGGAGGAAGAAGGAGGAGATTTTTCTGTTAATTGCCTCTTTAGTCTACCTCTCGCCTCAGCTCTGCAGCTGTTGCAGCTGACCGCATTTGAATTATGGCGTTACGCTGTGAACTCCGTGATGATCCTTTTTTGATTTGGAGAAGCTCCAGCCTTGCAAGGGAAAGTACACGTAAAAATAAAAACGATGAGACCAGAATGAAAGACGATGCAGAGTGGAAACACCAGTTTTTGCTTGTGCGTGTAATTGCTTGGGAGAAACAGTATGTTGTTGTGTGAAGTATGTTAAATTAGGGCTGCTCGGTTATGAAAAAAATATGAATCATGATTATTTTGGTGATAACTGAAATCACTATTATTCAAACGATCCTTTAATTTTTGCAGGGATGGACCGATTATCGACTAGGCCGATTATCGGCGCCGATATTCTGCATTTTGGCGAATATTAGCATCTGCTTTTTAAAAAAATCTGATGGCCGATAATAATAAATCATTTTAAAACTGCGTTGAAATCAAACCAAAAATCTGTAAAAGTTGAACATTTCTGTCATTTTGAAATTTTGGAGGACTTTATTTACTGTTGAAAAGAGCTATTGTTTCAGTTTTCATTTCACTTTTTAAGACATGCTGACCACCCTGAGGGCTCCCTGAACTTTCTGTTAGACTTTTATCACAAAGATGTATATAATAATAATAATACTGATTATAATAATAATAATATTGTCAAAAATGAATAGCAATAATAATAAAAACAACAACATTATGCAAATCAGAAGAATTGTTCAATAAACTTATGCTTAAAGACATTGCCAATATTTTCCCTTTTACTGAAAATGAATATGGCCTCCTTGACTACTAATAATCGTTATCGTATTGGCCCTGAAAAAACCCCATATCGGTCTATCTCTCATTTTTTGGCACAAAACAAGAATATGTTTAAATGTAAAAAATCAAATACATTTAAGTTTTTGTAAGTTCCTTTTGGACCAAACAAAATTTATAAAATTAGTTATTATAAAATACAATAAAATAAACAAGGTGCAAATGTATAGATTCAAGTATGATTTCCTTATGTAAACAAACATAGTGCGTTGGATATACATGAATATTAAAGGGACGGTGGGGCCGGGATGGCCATGTTTTCACTCACAAGTTCATTTCATATATTTTTTGATCAGGAAAATGAAAAGGGTTGTCATTTTCTATTTTATCAATAAATTTGGGAGAAATTAGGAATTAAGTGACTCCATGAATAACGCCCCTTGTTAATGAGGAGAATGGCCGCGCCCCCTAGCGTTCTATCCTTGTTCGGCCGGAGTCACGGGAGTAACCGATTCCAAACTCTCCATTAGAAATCATTATACTTTCATTACTTATAACGTCCAAAAACGGCGATCAATTGGCACCAAAATATATGTGGACATACCTAATAATGCCCTCTTCAACATATCAAAAAGATCAACCTCTCCGTGGCTGATTAATATGAGAATGAGAAAATGTATAAGTCAGCAGAGCTACATAGATTTAGGCTGGAACTAGCGCACACTGCTTCTTTGCTTGAAAAAAAAAAAAAAACACTGCTTCTTTGCTGATCACGGTTAGGACGAGCGAGGCCTTTAATACCAGTCAGGATATTTACAGAGACTGAAGTGGGAATGAGGAGACGTGCACATTTATTTGGATGAGGAATGGCCCCATTTTCTCGACCGGCAACACGCCGTCCAATTTGGAACGTAAACAGCCGAAAAGGTACATTCCAATGCGGCCCCACTCGGTTGTGGATTCAGCCTCGCTGGAACTTTTTGTTCGCTGAACATTGACGCTTGTTCGATGAGGGCTTACCTCACTCTCTGGCGGCTCTCTGTCTGACAACGCACGCGACTCCTTGGGAGGCAACCCCGCAACTTGAAGATCGAAGCAGGCTGGACGCAGAGTAAGGAGCTAATTTGCCGTAAATCCAATCACAAAAAAGGCCCTTAAATCACTACAGAGTCTTTTGAGGTGGGCATTTTAGTACTAATGTCATTTTTACATGCAAACCTATTATATAAGTGCCAATGTTAAGCTCACCCAAGTGTCCCTTTAACAATCACTTTTTTACGATTATGCCAATTGTGCAATTTTGTAGTATAATAATTGTAATTGAGTTTCGATGAATTGCACAGCCCTATGTTTAATATTAGAAGTGACCTGGAAAAAAAACCCGACACGTTTGAGTGTCCATTTTCTGCAGCTCACACTCAAGATTTACTGCAAGGATTTGATTAGTCTTTTGGAGCGAGCACTTGGTACATAATTAATTAAGCAGCGTTTAATCCTCCATGTCCTCTCTCAATTGCCAAGGAACCCACATCAATTCAAAAGATCTGGATCTCAACCAATTGGATTAGCGCTGCTTTATGTCGATAAACTGCGCAAAGACGAGAATTACATTGAATGGATGGACCTACACAATCACTTCAAGCGTATTGATTCAAGTATAGGCACTATGTCTGTATTTTTTTTTTTTCAACATCTCATTGACAGACATTTAAGTCTATTTCCTGTCCTAAAAATAAATCAGTGATTTGTGTCTGCGCCTCTGTGTTTGTGTGTGTGAGCAGGCTGCCTGACACATGTTGTGTTGCATCTGTCCAACAGGCAACTTTATGTCTGCCGATATTTCTGTCACTGTGCCTACAAGTGTGCGCGATGTGCTTTCATGCGTGCCCCGTGTCTGTGAATGTGTCTTTAAGTGGCCGCGCTTGCTGCTCCACTTGGGAGCAAACGAATTTGACGTGATAGTTTGTGGCAGCGCGGCCTGAAGAGGAGAGCCTTGTTAACGTGATTACAGCACATGAGCAGAAAGGAAGGAAGAGGAAGGTCTGTGATAGATATATTGAAAGAAATAGACGTTGAGGTCATGCGACAGATGTTAAAAAACAACAAAAGGATAGAGGAAAAAATAGATCTCATCAAAGAGAGCGAATACAGTGCTTTTCAGTGAAATAAACTGAAATCTCAGTCAAAAGAGTCATTTGAGAGTAAAATAAGCGCATGGAAGTTCCACTAAACAAAGGGGAAGTCATCCCAAAATGTTTCTTGACAAGAATGTGGCCTATGCGGGCCCACTAGTCGAAACACGGCATTCTGATGAACATTGCGTTTGTGGAATAAGAGTTCATCCACCCGTTTTTAGCCATCTCTGGGGGCAGCCATTTTGTCACTTCTGTCGACTGAAAATAACATCACAGATGCTCAGGGCCAAATGTGGCTCACCTGTTTTCTGAAGATGAGCCATGATTGGTGGTTACCTGAGCCCTGAGCAACCGTGATGTCATTTTTGGGTGACAGCAATTTGCAAAGTGGCCGCCCCCTGAGATGGACAAAACCGGGTGGATTTTGCTGCTTAACTCATATTCAACAATATGAATATGATATGAATCCGAATGCTGTGTTTCAACTGGTGAGGCTGCACATTTTTGTAAAGAACATTTTGGGGTTGACTTTCCGTTTAAATAAAGGCTTCATAATCAATTTAACAAACAGGCTTCAACAAAGTAACATTTGTATGTGGTGGTGGATTTGTGGAAAAAAATCTCAAACGATTAGATTTGGGACTCCCGTGTATAATAAATTGCGGTTATTATGAAGCGTATACCTGACGAACGTAGACCTTTAATTACCTTTTGATTTGATTGGTAGCAGTTGTTATTAGACAGCTGTGGTATTTGGGGTGAGCGCTCTTTGGCCTGGCCTTTTTCTCTGGGTCATTGGGATCCCTGAGTGCTGTCACAGGTGATTTGGCAAAGAGCGGTGACGGGCTCCAAGCGCAGCACTGAGATGATGGCTTCACGCTCCATAGCTACCCCACAGATGGCAATTACGCCGAGTATTTAGATCATAGCTGTCTTTGTCTGGCTTGGTTTGATCTTCCTGTAACGCGTCATCATCATTGTGTCCGGTGCTTAGTCTCTCTCTTTGTGCAACACAATTTGCCCTTCTGCTTATCTGTCTTTCTTGAATCCCTTTATTGTCTCATATCAATGCTGCATTTGTGCTTTTGCACTATACGCTATATATGAATAAAACCCACCAAATTCAACAATGAAAAACAGTAGATTCCCATGTTCATCAAAAGATTTTCCTGTAAGCCACAGAATCAGAATTCAACTCTTTGGAGAACAAGCTCAAATTGACGGTGTAGACAAGTAAACAGCAGCATTGTCTCACGGCTTCTTTAGTGAGTAAAATGCAATTACATTTGATATGTTAGCTTAAGGAGGAAGTCAACGCAAACATTTTTTTTCAAGAATATGTTCTATGCTAGCCCACTAGTTGAAACAGGGCATTCTGATAAATAGTACGTTTATGGAATAAGAGTTAAATCCACTCGTTTTTAGCCATCTCTGGGGGCTGCCATTTTGTCTTCTGTCGACTGAAAATGACATCACAACTGCTAACAACGACCAATCACGGCTCAGATTCAGAAAACAGGTTGGCCGTGATTGGTCGTTGTGAGCAGTTGTGATGTCATTTTCAGTCGACAGAAGACAAAATGACCGCCCCCGCAGATGGCTAAAAACGAGTGCATTTTGATTCTTAACGTATATTCCACAAACGCAAAGTTAATCAGAATGCTGTGTTTCAACTAGTGGGCCTGCTGGGAACATGTTCTTGAAAAAAATATGTTTGGGTTGACTTCCGCTTTAACTGTGTCGATTAGCTCTGGCAGTGACCACTCTCTGAGCTGTCTGCAACAGCGGAGGTTTTTCACTTTAGGCATTTGAAATTGGATCTCACAATTGACTGTCGGGTTCAACACACGTCGCTTCTGTTGCAAGTAAATGACGTTTGAGATGTTAAATCAATTCTACATTGTATTTAAGATTGTTGTTAGTTTTACAGGTGTCTTGCAAAGGAAAAGAATGAGGACACACGGCTTGACCTTTGTCTTGTCGTTGAGACCATTTGTGATGTGATATGTGCAAGAAATTGTCTGGGCAGGTGGGCGTGTTCAAGTGGGAAACGCTTTATTAAGGTTTTCGTGACATACTGTATGACCTCCAGGGCCAATTGCATCCATCCATCCATTCATCCATCCATTTTGTGTAGCGTTTGTACCGTTCAGGGTCATGGTCTCAGCTGACTTTGGGCAAAAGGCAGACTTCAGTCTGGACTGTTTGCCACTCAGTCACAGGGAACAATTACACCCACAGAAGGAGAAGAAATTGGAGAATATTGAACAGCACGGCGGAAGAGAGAATAGTCACTCCATTCAAATTGGTAGATATGTGACCAAAAATAAATGTGCTGTATGTTGCTGTAACATACCGACAGAGCACCGAAGCACTTCAGTCTTAACATGATCCTTTTTTAAAGCCGTTGGAGTATTTTTCCTGATGTCCTTTCCTTCTAGCGACAGCTTTTTTCACAATTGTGTGCACACGCGAATGCATGCGTATAATTTCCAACCACTAAACTTCCAACCACATTCAACGTTTTAAATAAATACACATTCCTCAGAGATCGTCCTCGTTCATCACTAGTTGCCTGCAAAGCATAGCAGACTGGTGGGTTTGCTGTTGTTGTTTTTTTTAAACCCCCTTATGTCCTTCATCTTGTCCTTAGTGTTTGTCAGTCTTGTTTTAATGCCAATGGAAGTTGAAGATTGTGAATACTTTGCATGAACCTGCTCCACTCTTCCAATCTTGTACCCTAGCAATGAGGATTAGCCTGGTTACTTCTCGCTGGTTAGTCTCTCTGTCAATCCACAATGGTCTCGTCTGGCATCATTTTAGATTAGGGCTGCTCGATAATGAAAAAAAAAAAAAAAGAATCATGATTATTTTGGTAATAATTGAAATCACAATTTTTCAAACGATCATTTATTGTTGGGTACAAAACAAGAAATTGTTTAAACTAGTGCTGTCAAACTTATCACATTATCGGGCGGTAATTAAATTTAATAATTGATCGTGTCAAAATATGACCGCCTATGTATCATCCCACTCATTGCAGTGCAGTGAGCAGCAGAGCGGACACGTGCGTCTGTAAAGTAGTAAAGCTGGTAGGGAATTCATATTTTTTAAAAATACAGATGGAACAATAAATAAGCAGCTAGTCATTTGCACTCATTGCAAACAGTTTCCCCCGGCTCGCGGATGTTGCCGGGGACTATAAAGAGGCATTTCGAGAGAAGAGGGTAGCTTTAAATCTCAGAAATGTGAATAAGTTGTTTTCCCTCAGTGGCTGAGGATGAGTAGAGAAGAGGGCTGTCTTGTTTTGTGTGAATAAAGTCAGTTAATCTAACACACGACATGCTGAGAACTGTACTGCTTCTCACTCACCCTCATAGTAGAAACAGAGCATAACACTCACCCGTCATATGAGCGAATCACATTTGTGTGCACTTCAGGGACCACTCGGAAAACATAAACTCTGAGAATATTACAAGGGCCAATGTTTACATTACACACACACACACACACGCACACCCCTCCATACACTCACACACACGCACCCCCCCCCACACACACACATTTTGTTTGCACACATTTGAAATATTTCTGTCACTGTTCTGAGGCCCTTTTGCGTTTTTGTTTTTGTAGTGAATGCAAATAGTCTACTCCAGAATGTTAATTTTTTTAGTTTATTTTTCATCTCATGAGGATTTATTGTTATAATAAAAAAATACATTACATTTGAACAGTATGTTGAATGTATATATCCATCTTGTATCTTATCTTTCCATTCCAACAACAATTTACAGAAAAATATGGCATATTTTGGAGATTTGGGTTTCGAGATTTCGAATTGCAATTAACTACGATGAATTATTTTTTCAAGCTGTGATTAACTCAATTCAAATTTTTTTATCGTTTGACAGCCCTAGTTTAAACGTAAAAAATTACATTTTTTTGGGACCAAACTAAATTTATACAATTTGTTGTCATTTTTTTGTGTTGGATGTAAAATGAATATTATTAGTCGTTTTTTACGATTATGCCAATTTTGTACTAATCGTAATTGTAACTGAATGTCGATTACTTGCACAACCCTATTTCAGATGGGCTGCCCTTTGTCACCCAGGCGGCCTCAAACACATGATGTTAAAATCCAAGTCTGGCTTGCCTGGCACAAATGTTTTTCTCTGCATGCAACAGGGCCATTGAAGTTTAAAATGACCTTCCATGTGTTGCAAATCAAATTAAAACAATCTTCTTGGCCTTCGTTTGGTTCCGACACTGTGATTAAAACCTAACTACTCTTTCTTTTCAGTTATTGCCTTCCACCTGTCTGTGCAACCGTGCCATGCCGTAAACACAAGTGTGGCGTTAGTCGCCGCTCACAAGTCAACCGTGTTGCTTCATGATATCCAACAGGACTGTTAAATTCTTGTGTGTTGTGTTAACATCTTTCTAAAGCACATATACACGCACACACACACACACAATCACAGAAGCGCAAACCCTTAAGGAGCTTTGTCTGTAATGTGCTTTTCGGCCACTACTGGAAAGCCACAGGTCAGCGAGTGAGAAAGGCAAGGGGCAAGATGAGGGCGAATGGAAGCAGGGAGGGAGGGAGGGAGTGAGGTAGTCCGTGTTAACATCCTCTTTGTGTCCGCTCCCGTCATAGCAAGGGGATCCAGATCCAAATAGTAGCTGAGAGAAGAAAAACAAAGACAACAAAGGCAAACGGAGAGAGAAAACTGCGCCTAATTTTGAAAACCAATCTGTCGCGTGATGTGCTTGGAAGAAAATCTGAAGGGAAAATGAGCAGGAATGGGAGTGGAACATGTAGTCGTGATAGGGAGGGCTGACAAGCAAAAAGGCTTTCTAAGGTGGGCTGTTGTTCACAGGAGGGGAAAGAGAAGGGGATCTTGGACAAGAAGCAGAGGAAGGCGGTGGGGGGGGGTTGGGGCTCCAAGGATGCTTGCGGCAGATGTAGTGAATGCGGGCCACTGCGCTCTGGCAGGAAGCCAAGCCGCTAAGCGCTGGCAGCTCGTTAGCCTCGATGTTACTGACCTGATAGACCACAAGCCCTACTCCCCACTAACTGCTCCCCCCTCCCTCCTTCTTCCCCATTTCACTCAAAATAGCTAACTAGCTGCAGTTCTTCTTAGCAGCCACTAGAGACAGCATTCTTGATCAACGCAAGCAGACTAAGAGGTGCAACCTGAGTCTCTTGAAACCATCATACTAATTAGGGCCTAACCAATTATTCGTCAGCCCGATTTAACCGGCCGATCCACGGTATATATTGACTAGTGCTGTCAAACGATTACAATTTCTTAAAATGAATTAATCGCAAAATTTTCCATAATTGATCGCAATTATTCGTGTTTTTCAACTACAATTTTTTTGAAGCTTGGAAAAGATGTTTATTTGAGTCAAATCTTGAAATTAATGTGAAAAAATAAATAAAATTACATTTCGATTCACAGACTGTTCTAACAGGTCTCTTTGATCCTTGAATACGATTATTTTTCTGTAAAATACAATTGTTGAACGATGCACCTACTATGGTATTTGGCTTTGAAAAGTGCGCAAATTGTTTTGGATTTCTCCAGTGAGCCGTCGAGCAACTTTTTAAAGTAAAACTACATGAAAGTCTGTCTTCGTCTGTCTTTGCGACAGTGACTCTCCTCTAAGTTTGGCTGCAAAGTGAGCAGAAGTCAGCTGCCACAGGAAGTAAATAAAACTTAGTTAAAACTCAATAAAAAACTCAAAACTGAGTTATTTTCTTAACGCTTTATACATTTTTAATTAATCTCCATAGTTAACGGTTTAACTTTGACAGTGCTAATATGAACAGATTACAACATAAGACAAAAATAGACATTCAAAACATCCCAGCACAATAAACCTAAACAAATACCAAAGAACAAAGTATTGTAAAACTGTCAATTTTCTGACTTTAATTCATGTCATTTTATTGTTGGACAAAATGGACCAAAAATAAGTTGTTGTTTTTTATCCTAATTTATTTTTGGGAATAATTGGCTGGTTAATCGGATATAGGAATTTTACTCTGCCAAATATCGAAATTGGCATCGGTCTCAAGAATTTTAATTGGTCAGGGCCCCAGATTTTTTGGGCGTTTAAAGACGTCTTTTTCAAATCAGGATACACACCAAACTGTTGTTGTTATAAAGTATCTCCTCTATTCTTATTATCGTTCATTAAGGACGATCAACACAGTTAAGGCACAGTCACAGGCACAATTACCGAAGTTAATTGACTCGTTTTGTACCTTTTCACCTCTTTCCTTTTTTTTTTTGTTTTTCTGACCTGGCTGTTGCTGGCTGGCATATACTGTATACCAATACAGGCTATCTAGAAAATATTTTTCCCAACCAGATGACTGCAGTAATAATTCAATCTCTTTTCTTTATCCCTCTTTCTGTCGTAGCTACTTCAAATGGCACGATGGAGGGTATCGACAACCAGGACGGGGGAGTATGTAAGACCAAGTCCATGAAGATGATCATGAAAGTGGGACAAAGTGAGTATAAGTCAAATAGAGTAAGAGTAAAGCGGCGGGCATTTGCAAGTGATTGCGAATACTGCATTCTCGTCAGGCTTCGTTCAAGATCGCAAATGTTCGGCAAACGGCCACCAGACGTTTGGCTATACTTTTCTTGTCGCAACTTTGAACATGTTGAAAATTTCCCTGCAATAAAAAAAAAACACTAACACTGCTGACAAACGTCTGGTAAACGTTTGCGACCTTGACATAACCCTGATGTGAACGCAGCATTCGCTACCTTCGCAAACACTCGCAAATGTTTGCCCCGATAGGGGCTTAAAAAATGAGCGGACTGTCACAACACAATGCCCGTAAAATGTGAAAAGTTGTGTTACATTCAACAAATGTAATCCTAATGAGCATTGAACATTTGCAAATGTTGCGATCACGTCTGGGTTCTTTCAAGGTCTCAAAAAGTTGCCAGATGTTCGCCAGACATTCGCCAACACTTTTTGTGTTTTCTTATTGCAAGGAAATTTTGAACATGTTCAAAATTCCCTTGCGACAAGAAAAGTACAATCGAACGTCTGACGAGCGTTTGCGACCTTGACGGAACCCTGACTTGAACGCAACATTTACTACCTTCGCTCAGTGCGATAGGGGCTTCAATAAGAAATTATTTTAAACAAAGACTGATACATCGCACATTAAATTTAGCCTGGACTGTTAGAGGAAGTTACAGAGAGTCCTTCACCATGTGCATTTATTTATTTATTTATTAAACTGTTTTGGGATTATAATTTGTGATACATTTAATGTTTCAACTACTTCATTCAATATGTACAATTATAAGCGTTTGGGTTCTAATGGGTTTGGGTTACTCTGGGTTTAATGCTGATCTCCACATTTCCTACCCCACTGGAAGAGCTAATTAGTTTAATTACGACAAAAATGTCACAGGTCGAAAAACAATATTTTCTTAATGATGAAAACGCTGATGACCGTCTACATCTACTCTGAAGAAGACGCACAGTTAGAGTTCATTGTGGTGGAGTGCAGGCAAAAAGCTTTTGAACCCACAGTGCAGGGAAACTAGCAAGCAAGGTAGGAATGCATGGTATCTATATATACAAATAAAGTAACAATAATAATTTTGGGGAAAAACATGCATTTATTTATTCATTCATTCATTCATTATCCATACCGCTTATCCTCACAAGGGTTGCGGGCGTGCTGGAGCTATCCCAGCTGTCTTCGGGCAGTAGGCGGGGGACACCCTGAAGTGGTCGCCAGCCAATCGCAGGGCACACAGAAACAAACATCCGCACTCCACAATCACACCGAGGGGCAATTTTAGAGAGCCCAATCAACTTGCCATGCATGTTTTTGGAATGGGGGAGGAAACCCACGCAGGCACGGGGGAGAACATGCAAACTCCACACAGGGAGGCCGGAGCCGGGATCGAACCCACGACCTCTGAACTGTGAGGCGGACGTGCTAACCAGTCGACCACCGTGCCGCACGCCTGCATGTTATTTAAAAAAAAAAAACAAAACAATTCAAAGCAGGATAAAAAAAAAAATGAAATAATAAGTAGGGATGTCACGATAACCAAATGTCATGATAAAGTAATATCATGATTTGAACCTCACAATATGCTAATTATCACTATATTGTGAGGTTGGCGATATATATGTATATATATATATATATATATATATATATATATATACATATATATATTAGGGCTGTCCCAAAACGATTATTTTTCCCCCGATTAATCTATCGACTATTTTTACGATTAGTCGATTAGTCTAACAATTCATTTTTCTACTAATCTAGCGATTATTTTTGACTTGACGATTATTAATTCCAAAAAACACTTCTGAAAGCTTATTTAAATTCTTTGTTTATTAAAGTAAAAAAAAAAAAAAACATTTTGAAATTGAATGAACAGTGACATCTCTTTTAGGAAGGCATCATGATGTGTGAACATGAATGAGGTATTTATCTATACATCACGTTAAAACAATGTGTGCATGCATGTGTGAAAAGCCCAAGTAAAGAAACTAACAAAAATAAATAACTAAAAAAATAAATAACGTCACTTTGCTTAAACCTGAAACAGATAAAGCAGTGCATACTTAAGTATTATAACAATGAAAAAGCACACATTATATATTAGTACAGTCACGGACTATGGTTAGCAGGCCAGTGTTTCCTCTAGGTTTTCTTTTTTTTTTTTAGCAGCGGGAGCAGGACATCATCCTAAATATACGATCTGCATGTTGTGCTGCGCCCAGTGCACAGAGAGCTTTCCGGAGCAGTTAACTGATGCTGCGTGTTACTGTTTATAGATACATAGAGCAGCGTAACCAATATAAAATTACCTACAAGCACCAACACACTTTGACTGGAGTGAAATAGCTCCGCGAACGTTAGCTACATAATGCACAAAGTTGAAACACAACACGGCGTAACTTTGACTGCCACCCGCTGCTTCGAGAAATCAAACTTAACGATGCACGTTAATACGTCGGACACAACAGCAATTTCAGTAAAACCGGGGGATATTAGTTAGTTAGCTGGACTAAGGATACTCCAGCTTTTTGCTTTCTCTCGTCTTCCAGTAGTACTCCTGAGTGACGTTGCTTAATGTTCGTTCATGGCTGATGTGCTACAGTGGTACGCCAACTCAGCTTTACAGAGGGTGCAGACGACCAACTCGCTTGACCTTTCTTTGAAGTATGTCCATACTTTGGACGTTTTTGTCCGCTTTTTAGCGCCTCCGCCATTTCTACTGTGCGCGCTTTGTTTACAACTGACGTGTTGACGCATTTACGTCATCGACACTCGAGCGTACGTACATGCCGACGTATTTTACCTCATCGACGCTTGACATCGACGGTATGTTGTGCGTCCTGACTTATTTACGTCATCGGCCACGTCGACTATGCCGACTAGTCGGGACAGCTCAATATATATATATATATATATATATATATATATATATATATATATATATATATATATATATATATATATATATCTATATATATATATATATATATATATATATATATATATATATATATATATATATATACATATATATATATATATATATATATATATAAAGCTCACGCTCACAGCACTGTACAAAAGCTCACTATATTGTAAAAAGATAAATAAATAAAGCTCATATTAAAAAAAAACATCACAATATTCTATTTTTGTACATAAAACATCCACAAATAAATAGGCTTGGCCAGTCGTGCTCTCAAATTGGCTCAGCAGTGCAAAGTATCATGGTCTATCTAGTTCAAATTACTGTGTTCGGCTGAAGCGGGCCGACGGAGATGTTGAAAAATATGTGCTGGTACGACTTTTATCGGTTAGAAGTAATTTTCATTGTGAGCAATACTCTGTTTAATTTGCTTGTCTGGGTGTGTTTATGGTTTCTGTAGAACGCGAAATACAAATAAACATGAGCAGTTGCATGTAAATGTCTCTGCACAATGCTAATTAGCTGTGGTCCTAATTATACATATAGTTCAAGTCGTACAGTTAACATTAACCTCAATGTATATAAATGACCTACAATGACCAAACACCTAATACAGTATTGAGCCACTTACTTGCTAATGCACGCACACATTGTGAATCGGGTCAATTTGTGGAGGAACTCAAATGTGTTATGTTCCCTGTCATCTACCGATTAGCGTGGGTCTTAAACCTATGTGGCATCAAATTAAACTGCACTAATAAACTAACCACCAGAGGGTACCAAAACTGCACGAATAGAAAACAACTCTGGCTTTTAAACAGATTTGCTGCTTTTAATATCGTGACATGGCGACAATATATCGTGGCAATTTTAATATCGCAATATGACGATATTGTGACATCTAAAAATTATGCTATGTGAGACGGGTAGATTTAGCGCCAAAGATGACAGGCAATAGGTCACGCGACAATGATCAGAGACTTACTGAAGGAAAATGGAACTAAATACAAACAGACTGTCAAGAAAACGATGCATACCAGGACAAGTCATGAGTTGCTGGAGAGGGCTGATTGGCTGACACAAGGATCAGGTCTGACAAGACCGGGTGGCGACAATGTCATGACGGGTAGACACGGATGAGACAAACATGATGAAAGAAAGCACGAAATGCCAAACATAAAGGAACCAGAAATGATCTGTCATAGGGCACAAACGATGATTGACTGATTGATTGAATGATTGACAAACAATCATTCACACATACAATATGTATCATTTAGAGTGTTCAATTCATCGAACATGCATGTTTTTATGAGGTGAATTAGTCGATTACACTGCTGTGCTACGTGTATCTTTAAAACCACATTGGCGGGTTTCACTCCTCATTATTTTGATATACAAATGTAATATGATTAATTGTGTCTTTTTTTGCTGTTGTTGTGATTTTGGCTTGTACGGAAATACTCATGTGATTAACTTGGAAACTGTTCTTCAAACTCAAAAATGTATCTTAATTGTGTTTTCTCAGATCCTGCTGACCCTATTTCATCCAAAGACAAACCCACCAGGGTTCCCTACTCTCCAAAAAACCCAGACAGCAAGGACACCCACAAAAATAATGAAGTTCTAGGGAAGCCAGGTGAGATCATCTCCTGCCATTTGAAATCCTGCCAAAGTGGTAACTGAGTGGAGAATCTCTTGAAACAATTTGGGATTACGAAGGAAAGCCGCAAAAAAATTACACCAATGAATCAGTCGGTAATTGAATGTTAGCCATTAACGTGATAGGAATCTGTGGCCTCTTCACTTTCAAGGACTTTAAAGTCATCATTATGCTGGTCCACCCCATATCATCCATCACTCAAGTGACATTTTCAGGAAAATGAACTGATGGTACGTGTGCCATCTTTTGAGCCCTGCCGTGCTCCATTCCTGTACCACAAATGTTTCAACAAAAGCACAACTAACATATCCACATGCAGGCATCTTGAATTTGATGTAAAAGTCCTAGAAAAATGCTTTGCTCTAATGACATTTTTCCCCCGTATAATATCCTGTGCTATCATTAAAAAAAAAAAAAAAATCCCCCTTCATGTCAGCTGCTACCACGAGCATATGGGCATTAGAGCAGAGTGTATGAGGCAGTCTAATCTCCTTGTACAACAGCAGAAGGGTCCTTGCTTTGGGCTGCCTGCCATCGTGTATCAGCTCTTACCTCAGTACTAGCGCAGATAGATCATTTTTAAGCCTCAAGAGATCAGCAGAAAGCACGGACACCAGGCAGCACCTGAGCACAGCAAGCCTTCAGAACTGGATGTAAACCATTTCCATCATTGAGAGCCTCATAAAGATAGGCAATTAGAGATAGACCGATATGCTTTTTTTCAGGGCCGATACCGATAGCCAAGGAGGCCAAAAACCGATATTTGGAGCCGATATGATTTTCTGTAAAAAGGAAAATATTGGCATCAAAATCTAAAAAAAAATACATAAAACTCTTAACTTTGTTGAAATGTCTTCAAGCACGTTTGTCAGATTTGCATAATGTTGCTTTCTTAAATTATTATTTCAAGAATTTTTTGACAATATACATCTTTGTTATAAAATTCTAACAAAATGTTCAGGGATCTAGCCCCATCTAGTTTTCTACAGTAAATTAAGTTCTTCAAAATTTCAAAATGCAGATGTTAGACTTTCACATGTCTTTGTTTTGATTTCAACACTGTTTTAAATTGATTTTTTACCGGCCATCAGATTTTTAAAAAAGGCAGAAGCCGATATTCATCAAAACGCCGATAATCAGCCCGGTCTGTCCCTACAATGGATCTTTTTTTTTATTTTCCACCCTCTGGGCTGCTAGTTTAAAAGTATGCTCTGAGCAAGTGTCATTTTTTGTCCTAATTTTAAGGTAGCAGTCTTCATAAGCTGAATGTGAATTGCGACCAATTGAATTTGACCATCATAGAAAAGCCTTCAATATAAAGTATTCTTTCTTGCTCTGTCTCTCTGTCGCTCTCTCTCTCTCTCTCTCTCTCTCGTATGCTAGTCACCGTGCTGCGATGCCTCCCTTTGGAGGACACATTTTGAAAAGAATGTTAAAAAAAGAAAGATATGAGGGCTCCTGCCCCTGTTCCTTTGAGTGAAAGCATTAGCCACACCTGAAGTGTTTTGGGGAAATTTAAACACAACCAAGACACGACCAGGCGACACTATTCACAATTCTATTCATTTTGGTGCCCCGGACCAATGCAATGTCTTGAATGTTCTCAAATTTCATCTCAATTTGAGCAGTTTTCACCATGGCACATTTGCAGTCCACAATGTTAAAACACAAAGCATATAACGGCCACATCTATTTTTCATGAAAAACACACTTCTTCTGTGATTGAGGTCCTCATGCCTCTCTTCCTGTGTCTGTCAGGTGCAGCGTCCAGAGAAAGCGATGCAAACAACACAGGCGGGAAGTCGTCCAATATCATCGGTTCCGGGGTGGCCATCTTTGTCAGCATTGCCTCGGGCAGTGTCATCTTCATCATCATCATCATCATGCTGGTGCTGCTGCTGCTCAAGTACCGGCGGCGTCACCGCAAGCACTCGCCACAGCACACGGCCACGTTGTCTCTGAGCACTCTGGCCACGCCCAAGCGGAGCGGCAGTGGCGGGAACAATAATGGCTCTGAGCCCAGCGACATCATCATCCCGCTCAGGACTGCTGACAGCGTCTTTTGCCCCCACTACGAGAAGGTCAGCGGCGATTACGGCCACCCGGTCTACATAGTCCAAGAGATGCCACCGCAGAGCCCTGCTAACATCTATTACAAGGTCTGAAGAAGAAGGTTGATAAACACGAGACATACTGGATGGCTCTCTCTCCCAGGGTAGAGAGTGGCAGGTTGATGGTTTCAGCTAGCACAGCCTCCATGCCTGCAAACAAACTCCCTCACCCTTTTTTCTCATTCTGCCAAGTCCTCTCCTCTGATCATTTGTCAGTAATATTTTCCTTGTACCTACTTCCTCTGGTATGTTCACAGTGAGTTTAACCGGGTTTGGCAGAGGCTTGAGAAATTGCTGCTGCCGCTACTTCCCGTGGCTTTGGAAAAGAGGAGGAAGAACTTGCGAGGATCTTTGCCTAGTCTTTTCCCTTTTCTGGTTCGTGCACAAGTGGCTCACGTTAGGGAGCTTGATATGTGAGGTGGAGGGATGCAAGGGTTATTTTTCTTTTGCTGTGATGGCAAGGAGAGACGGCTATTTGGATGTGAAAGATTCCTTGTCCTTGACCTCATCGTCGAGATTGCCGTTTGGAAAACATATGAGACCAGCTGGGAAGAGGCAAAGAAGAAAGGTAACAGAGAGGTTATAGGCTGACCATGAACTCACAAAATGGCTGCATTCCCTTGATGTTTTCACTGGTTTGAATGACTCTTTGGGTTCCCCAGGCCAGTAAGGAAAGGGGGGTCAGCTTTTGCAGCCATCCTCTCTGGGGCTTTCTTGACTGACTCGCAGATATCACCCAAACACCCTATCAGCCACACATACGCCCACCCACTACTACGATGCCAACTGTGTTTTTTTTTGTTTTTCTTATTGGTGGATTACATCATTTGTCCTCATTCTTAGAAATGTTCTCACCAAATCCTCCTTTCATGTTACTTGAAGGTTGTATCCAGTATGTATCCCGTGATTGATCACTTGTGGCTTTCATATCCTGGCGTAGCTGTGTGCACATAGGGGTTTCATTCAGCCTTTTTGAGCACATCATTTTTGTATGTCACATTCAAACACAAGTTGGGTAGCAAGTGTGTTCCAGAGAGACGATGAGAGTGAAGACGGTTGCGTGTTCAAAGACATGCCTGGAGAGTGGAGGGCTTTCTAATGAAAAAGCAGCACTTTGAACCCTGTTTTGGTACCTGCACTCTTCATAGCAGTCCAGCGATATCCAAATCTGTGATAAGGGCACATTGGAGATAAGCTGTATCTTGGCATTGCTAATAGTAACGACTCACCTCAGCTCCTCAAAATCGGAGCTTTAAACGGGAAATTGTTTAGGGCAATAAGAAATCCAATTTGCCTTAGTGTCGGTTTTTTTTTACATCAGGCGAGGAAAGGTCCAGAAACAACGGAGGTTAGCATAGCAGCGTGAAACAGCTCAAGGTACTGTAACGTTTCCCTTAAACATCTGAGGACAGGGCATCTGGAGCCCCAATAAGTATGGCCAGTGCTCAATTTTCTTTTTAAAGCAGGGACATATTCATCCATTGTCACTGTTTCTTCATATTCATCCTCATGCCTATGTCTTGGGGGCTTTCAAATGATGTTTTACTAAGTAGACATTATAAAAACTCAAATGAAAAATAAAAATATGAGATTTTATTTATATAGGCAGAGCACAGGGAGGTGTTGGCATGGCAAGTGGTGATAATATATTGTGATGATGTACGTGCACATTATGCAACCTAGATATTTTATTATTTGATATGCTTCAAGTCCTGCAATTTCTTGAGATCTCCAGGGGAAGCAGGGCCAGGTGAGGGAATTGGGACCCTTGGCTCTTATAGAGCAGAGTAGCATATATACTGTACGTCATCAAACAGCCAGTGCCCCTAATTTCTTCACACATCCTTCATGTCGTCTTTGCATGTGTGACTTTTCAAGTTTATATTTCACAAATCATCCGTTTACGATGATCTCTGTTTTTCTGAGTGTGTAGTGCCCCTCTTCCTCATGAATCACATCAAATTTCACCGAAAAGCCAAGCCTAGTATAATGAGGTTTGTGCCTCTAAGAGGCTACAAAATCAGCAAATATGCAATTATTTATTTTTTTAATCGATTCTGATATATATTAAAATAAAAAAAGTAAAAAAATAAAAACACCTATGGGAAGTGTTCTTAACCACTGAAAAATGTTTCGAACGGCATACTGTACAACAACAAAGTGTGTCAAACAAGCCTGCTGTTAGTTCCATTCCCTGCATATTAGTTCAAGTCTTTTTGTTTTACTGTTTGTGCAAAAGTTTAGCTGTGAAAAAAAATGAACAATTAAAAATGTGTGACATCTGAACAGGTATTGAAGAAAGACGAAAAAAGACACATATAACAAACATGCTGTTTAGTTGCTGTGTACCTGCAGCAGAATATGACAATCTTATTAGTTTCTTTGAATACGGCGTCCTTTTCTTCGCTCTCACTTGGATAACACTCTCCTAACATTGATCAGATTTGGTATGAATGTGATTAAATGTCATTATAGAGAGGCTGTGAGAGCCTTAGCAAGTCGGAGAGGAAAAGCACGTCATGTTCCTGTAAAATGCCTTGCTCGTATGCTCAGCCCTTGGTCACTTGACTCAGAAATTTTGCACCACTCTTCTGTAGGTAACAAACTGTAAATACATTCATGTTTGTATTGTATATGGATCCTGGGTTGTTACAATAGCCTTATTCACCTTTCTAGGAAATGAAATAGAAAAAAGTTCTGAAAAAAATGAAATACACTTCGGTAAAACAGAGCATACTACTTTTTGGTAAATAGCTTATGTAAATATTGATGAGAAGACAAGAAAACATTTTTATAAACTCTTAAAGTAAAAGGTTTTGTATAAAATTTGAATTTTTTGCTATGTATTTTAGCTAGCGCTCAATGGAAAGTGTCCTCCCCACTCCCTTCCCTTTTGCACTGTTTCCACAGTAATTTGGTTTGGAGAAAAAATTAGCAAAAATTTGCCAAACTGACTGCTGCATATTTGTGCCATAAGTGTGTACCATAAATATTTATTGAATTAGGTTTTTTGATGCCTTTTTTTTTTTTTCTAATTTCAGTCCAGTTTGTCAAGTAACACAGTATTATATTTGAATTTCTTTTTCTTTCTTTCAACCTTGGTTTTCTGTTGTCCTGTCATGGTTACTGAGTGGCTGTACCCCTTCTCTCCTTTCTTGTCAAGAATGAGTTGAGCAAGTTGTGAAAAATGGTTTCAATATTCAAAATCAGAAAAAAATGAAAGTGAGGATATGTGACACATTCCACCAGTCTGTTACAAAATGCAAACTTTTTCAATAAAAAAAAACGTTTTTTTCCTATGGACATGCTCTCTGGTTGTGATGTTTTTATGGACTAATAGAGGAACTCTTTTCCTAATTTCATTCATTTTTATGTATATAATGACCACTCCCACCGAATAGTGACCATACATTTGTGGATGATATAAAACATCTTCAACACAAAGTCCATGATTCAATTTTTGGGCGTTTGGGGCTCCAATATATGATGCGGGACCAGGTACCATATGTCATCAAGTTTTAGGGCGCCAGGAGATGCACAAGATAAGACTTACAGAAAATAATGTTTTATAGTTGTGGATGTGGTCATCATTCGCTGCTATTGAATTGAAAGTTATCAAATACCAAATTCATTGTTTTTGTAGAACACACCCTATTTGGTTTTGTAGAGAAAATAACCTGCACAAATATTTCTGTGTAACATAATCCTGTTATACGGATCATCTTAATCTCCCTTCTCATTTTTCCTTCCTCTTGTCGAAATCGCTTCACAAGCACGTACACCCGTTCTCTCACTCAGACACACGACACAATTTTATTCTATTGCTCCCAATATCTAGTCAGTGCTGTTGTTAGCTGTTGATGTTTGCTGACTGAGTTGTGATGACAAGCTTTGATGCCGATTGTTGTGTTCACTTTGTCTGTCCTTAAAGAGGAAGTCAACCCAAACATATATTTTTTAGGAATATGTTCTATGCACGCCCACTGGTTGAAACAAGGCATTCTGTGGAATAAGAGTTAATCCACTCGTTTTTAGCTATTTCTGGGGGCGGCCATTTTGTCTCTTCTGTTGACTGAAAATGACATCACAACTACTCAGGGCTCAGGTAACGACCAATCACGGCTGACCTGCTTTCTGAAGCTGAGCCATAATTGGTTGTTATCTGAGCCCTGAGCAACTGTGATGTCATTTTCAAGCCGCCCCCTGAGATGGCTACATACAGGTGAATTTTGCTGCTTAACTCATATTCCACAAACACAATATTAATCAGAATGCCTTGTTTCAACTAGTGGGACTGCATAGAACATACTCTCGTAAAGAAATTTGGGGGGTGACTTCCACTTTAAGGTGATTTTAAAAGAGCTTGAGCCCTTCTAAAATAGGCCCCACTCAAAAGGCACTTTTGCAAATTTTAATTAATTAATTACAATTTGTGAAAACACCTCCATTTTAAAATACCCCGATTTACAGTACCAGTCAAAAGTTTGGAAACACCCTCTAGCTCTGTGTTTGTTCAGTATTTAAAAATGTCCTGAAGTGGAGATTAATAATTAAGTCATCAACATAATGAAGAAATATTGATGATCAAAGCATAAGATGTTTTATAATTCACATTCTTCAAAGTGGGCACCTTTTGCCCAGATAACAACTTTGCACATCTTGGTATTTTCCCAGTCAGCTTTATGATGTGATGATGCTTTATGACCTCGCGTAGACTTTCAGTTCACGCCTGTGCTTTATCAAGAGTTCATATGTTGAATTTCTTCACCTTTTAATGTGTTTAAGACCATTTGTATTTGAAGGTGTTTCCAATTTTTTAACAGATACGGTATATAACCCATTCCGTTGGAATTATGAATGTCGCCAGGGTGTATTTGCTTCTAAATGAAATCAAAATGAATAATAATATAAAGAATAGCAAAATGGTCATGCTTGTAAATGTAAGCAAGTGCATCAAATGTTTGGTTTTACATTCCAAGCTAAAAGGACATAACAAGTAATGAGTAAGTTTGCATCAACACTAACTTGTTGACTGCCTGATGACCCACTTCCTCGCCTAAATTATTTGGGATTGCACTAAATATGGCAACAGCAATAAACTGCGAATGAATTGTAAGACGATGTACGAATGATAGAAAAGTGCTCATTGCTTCGTATCAGGGCAGTATTATTATGACAGATGTTTCTTCCAACATTTAAGATATGAAAATAATTGGAAAAATAAAGAGTCCTAAAAAGTATGCAGAAAAAAGTGTGAACCGGCAGTTATACACAAATTTGAACCTGACTCAATGAGTTTCAGAGTCATACAAATGGGACTGCTCAGTGCAATTTAACCCTCTTTGCTGCTCTCATGTAGTATGGAGAAAGTAATTTGTAGTTTTGCTTCTTTTTAGCGGTGTGAGGACAATGCACCATAATAAACCAAACTGTCACTAATTGTGTGAATCAGCATAGTTTTGTTGGCCAATGTATCTAACTGTCTGTCCTGCCAATAAAAGAAAAGAAACCTGGTGAAATATTGCTTTGTGGAAATACAACCAAAAAAAGCTGGGCATCTTTTTCACTTGAGCACCTGTTGTACTGTTACCACCAGTGCCTGTTCACACCACTAATTGTAACCCAGGCGACGCAAGCAGTTAAGTCATTCGGCGACGCATGCAGTAAATTCATTCGTGGTTGGTTGATTCCGGGTTCGATTGTCCAATTACGGTGATGCGTTGTGTGACGTCATGATGCGACGCGGCCGGTCATCGCGTATTTAACGCGGAAGTAATTTAATTTTGCTAGTAGGAGTGGGAGGGAGTCGCCACGGGACCGAGCTACAGGTAATGAAATAATATTTTTGTCATAACCGTGACCTTTTTTATTGCTAACTCGAGCCACGTTTAAACCACATTTTGGCGTGGATTTGTGTGGATTATATTTATGGATATCATATTTAGAATATATTTATTTGTTGGCTTGTATTTAAATACAGTTAATGTATTTTATTGGATGACTTGTCTACACTAGAACTGTACAAGTTGATTGTATTATGATATGAATTTGTGAACTATGGCACTATTTATTAGGCCAAGTTCCCGGAACTGATGGCGAGCTAGACGGAGTAGGACCTCAAACCTACGGAGGCCTTCTCAAGGGACGCACTCCTCCTGCCAGGCTGGTAGGGGGCTCCTTGTAGCCCACGACCTCACTCCTGAATCATACACCCTGGCCACTGCCCACCCATTTTTGCATCCCTTACCATAACTCACACATTTCCCTCTGCATTTTCTGCCTGGACTCAGCATCGCAGACCCAGACGTGGGTTATAGAACTGTGGGGAAGCCACGGCAGGATTCGTCCGGTCAGCGAGGAATGAAAGTTGGACTTCTCGTCCAAATTTTCCTTGAGTAGATTGAAATATAGTCGACGAACCAGGATTATGCGCTGATTATATTTATTGTATATTCTATCCATGCACTATATATGTATATGTCCAACGATTGGTGTATTGTCACTTATGTGGGTTTTAGCAATACATATCTAAAGGAAAATCTCCACTCTCTACTTGAAACAAAACCTAGTAAGTCTTCTGTTGACTAGCCTATTGATTGTCAGATCGCAATTGTGCCCTGGTTCTTTCCTGAACCAGGTGCTACATAATTCATGAGCCACCGTCACATTGTCTCCAGCCTACAATCCAGTATATCAAGCAACAAATGGGATTATAACGAGGACAGCCAACCATTCAGCTCATCTGCATCCTTGGCCAAGTCTAGATTACATTGGTGTTAGGCTTTTGGCATCAGTACTTGAACATTTTGTTTTGCTGCAGATCAAAAACGAACAAGAATGAAGACCTCAGCCAAGTTTTAACAGTGTTGGAAAGACAGAACTTCAACTAGTTGTGCATGTACAGTAAATGGCTCAACCTCACATTTACAAATGCCCAGTGGAGCTAGTAAAGCCACGAGTTATATCCATCCTTTCTAAGCACATTGTCTAAAAACCTTTTTGTCTATGAGGCAGAAGCTGAAAATAAAATGATCACCACTATAGTACATAACAGGTCTTAGCTATTTATTAAAAAAGAAGAAAAAAGAAGCCTGACAAGCCAAGATGAAAAACGAGAAAACAAATTGTGGCTGTCTCACAGCAGTACATCATCTTCCCACATCTTACTCACACACTTTGATGAGGAAGAGGAGCTGTAGGGAAAGACAACTTTCTGATGTTTTTCTTATTTAACATTTCTGTTTTATCTTGTCTGCTTTCATGCTTTCTATGCGGAATGGTGTTTTGAGGCAACGAGGCGTTGCTGGCTTTTTAATGGGTGTTTCATTTTGTGGAGGCTGGGAAGTTTACCACTGGTTAATATTTGGGACATTTTTTTTTTTTACCTTTTATCCTCAGCACACATATGTTGTCAGTGGCGGAGCCAGAACGTGACTAATGGGTGAGACTGGAAAAAATCAGGGTAGGCCTGAATATTTCTCTCACTGAGCACAATCTTCCTGTCCCGACACATCGAATATTCAAATAAAATGACAAACTGAATAATATGAAGTTCAGATCTTCCTTCGACAACCACAATTGTCATTCTCAATATTAAATGTAAAAAACACAACAAAACGCAAATTAAATTCAACTCATTCACTGCCAGACATTTTCAGACCCTCTTTTACCCTAACGTTTGCAAAAAAATAAAAAAATATATAAATAAATTCCTGGGATTGCATGGCTGGACTGTGAAAAGACAAATATACATGTCAATGGCAGTGAATGAGTTAATAATCATTTACAATATATCGTTTTACAATATATCGCCTCACTGGGTGGGCAGTCTGTCAATCTGGGTGGGCCTGTGCACACCCAGGCCCACACATGACTCCGCCCCTGGTTGTAGTGTCTTCTCCACCTGAGCTTTGTTTGTCAAACTCGGCTGACTTATTGTAGTTTAGCAAAATATACATTGTTCCTTTATTGGCTCAATTATACATATTACTGCAATGGCTGAAACTGATACTGAGAACCTATTAACTCACCACAAGTTTAGCTTTACTAATGGAGTGCCTTTTTGATCACCACCGAAGGACACTTCATCTCTCAAATAAGGTTGCTGGGTTGAGGCATGATGTTTTGCCAATGCTTATCGGTGACGCCTACAGGATTTTAATTATATCTGTAATTGTAATCACAATGATCTGAATAGCAAGATACCATCCTACTCCATAGGTTGCCTACCAACTGAGCCACAATTCCAAATATTTTTGTAATCTTGTCCTCCAAAATGACCCACAGACTGTAAGAAACAAGATTCTCTGCTGTGATTAATTAAAAAAAAATGTTTACCTGTACCTAAGATCCAGGAATGTACAGTATGGCAAGTAACATACACCAAGTATGTTTGGTGGTGCATGACTCCGGCCACAAAAGTTTAGATATGCCATTAACATTTGTATTTAGACAAAAGAGACAAATTATTCACAGAGCCTAGTTTCATTAGGACTATTGTAATGGCAGACAGGAAAGGATTTTGCATACATACATATAAATGGTCAAATTAGCTGTCCTGGCTCCAACTGTGAAGCTTCATGTCAGGTTTGGTGCAATGTGGTGGGCACAGGGGATGGAAGAATCAAGCCAAAAGCAATAGCTTTCCTTCCGTTGCTCACACTTAAACATATCATCTGCACTGATCCATGTGATTGGCTGGAGATGAGTTTTTTTTTTATAACTGCGTGCACCCACACAATGAACGCGAATGCAGTGAGAATCAAGTCGAGTAGATATTCCAATGAGGCTACATGACCAAAAAATAAATAATTGATGCATCTTGGGTTGAAAAAAAAAAACACACACAAGAAAGTGATTATGTCATTAAATTGGACTCCTGAGCTGATCCGTAGCCTCTCACTACACTAATTTGACCTTGAGAAAAATATCCCTAACTACTCCACGTCTTCAACAGATATTGCACTTCATCACCACAATACCCACACTTGCACCCTTGTACCCCTCAATTGCGCGTTCCCGTCGAGGCTGCGAGTGTGTAGGGTGTCCCAATTCTCAGAAGGGCTCTGTCCCTTTTGCACCCTTGTACCACATTTCAGCTGAGCCCGGATCCATGGCCCCTCAGCCGAAGCATATATTACCCACAATTCATTGTGGATTTGACCAAAATAGGCAGAAATGGCCTTTCTGTTCCAGAGACGGAACGTTCCGGTCATCCGTCCTAGACGGACACCCATTTTGGGGACGAGAAGTTTTTTAAAAAGGACGGACTAAGCAAGGACTAAAGTGGGTTTTCATCCATCCCTGTAATCGTCCCTAACCAGGTCAGGTACCGACTGACATGTGTTGGGTTCTTTTAAAAAGAAAGACCACTGTTCTCTTCGGCGATACCACGGAGCCACAGGCTGACCTATTTTCTGAAGCTGAGCCGTGATTGGTCGTTACCTGAGCGTTGAGCAGCTGTGATGTCCTTTTCAGTCGACAGAAATGACAAAATGGCCGTCCCCTCAGATGGCTAAAAAGGGGTGGATTTTGCTGCTTAACTCATATTCCACAAATGCAATATTAATCAGAATGCCTTGTTTCAACTAGTGGGCCTGCTAGGAACATGGGGTTGATTTCCACTTTAAATAATGTTTATGAACTATGAAACCTGTGCCGTTGGCATCCCTCCCATGGCACCGAATCATGCACGGACACTTTTTTGTTTGTAAGGATGGAAACACTTTAAAAGGATGAGGACATGAGGACGGAGTGCACTATGATATATTGTTTTTGGTAGGGGTGGGAGGTGGGTGTTACACGGACAGGCGGACCAAAGATGTTTACCGACAGAAGATGTTTAGGAACTGTTAAAATAATAGACGCACTGACCGATAGACGATTTCAGTTTGGATTACAGACGGATAGATAAATAGTCGGATAGATTTAAAAAAATGGCTGGAAGTGGATTTTAGTCCGGCCCACTAATCGGCCCTCATGCGTGTGACGTGCTCGCGAGGCAGCCAAATTTCATCTCAGCCTACTCGGTGAAAGGCTTCTTTTTAGGCTTCTTTCAAAACAACTTGTGTCCGGGAGAATATTCAAGCTGCGCGCAGCTCTCACGTATGGCACATCATGCACTTTCCTACTTCCGGAAATACGCCATAGCACAACTGCTGTGTAGTGGTTTGCTGGCATGCTTTTATTTTGAAAGCCGAGAAGTGTGAAGGTGGGAAGAGTGGAAAATAAGTAACTTGTTGAATGCTTGCAGACTTGTTGTCTGTTGGACCCAAATAATTATACAATACGACAACAATACAATACGACAACACCAACCCCAGGGCTCGCAATGGTAGTTAGTACACGCGTTTTGTTTTTTTGTTTTTTTTTTTGGGGGGGGGGGGGGGCGGCGGGGGCCAACAATGTTTATGAATATGGCCGGGGGTCGTGGCCGGAATGGTACCCTGGTCGAGGGTGGAGGGTCGCGCATGTGTGTGTGTATGTATATATATATATATATATATATATATATATATATATATATATATATATATATATATATATATATATATATATATATGTATATGTATATATATATATATATATATATGTATATATATATATATATATATATATATATATATATATATATATATATATATATGTATATATATATATATATATATATATATGTATATATATATATATATATATATATATATATATACAGTGCTCAGCATAAATGAGTACACCCCCTTTGAACATTCTAAACAAAATAAAAACAATAAAAACAAAAACAAATTCCAAAATGATGACAAGACTAACTTTGTGTAATGTGTTTAATTCATAACATGAAAGTAAGGTCAATAATATAACTTAGAGAAAAACTTTTTCAGCTTTATTCAAATTAGGGTGATGCCAAAATGAGTACACCCTACTGAAAGACTCTGGAGCAAAGCTAGATTTCTGACTACAAATGTCCACAAATGTGTCTACTTATTCATTACACAGGTGTCAAGCAGATAGTTGACTATAAATGTGTGTTACTTAAAGCAAACCCTTTCCCATTTCATGTTGTTAGCAATGGCACCACATGGAAGAGAAATGTCACAAGACCTGTGAAAGAAAATAAATTATTTTCACTGAAAGGTTGGAAGCTAAAAGAAGATCAACAAAGCTTTACTAATTAGTCAGAATACTGTAGTAAAAGTTGTAAAAACATTTTAAAAAGATAAAACTGCTACCATCTCTCAGAGACGTCAAGGTCATCGACGGAAGTTAACAATAGTTTCTTATGATGAGAAGGGTTGAAGAAAATTGGCGTGCAAGTTCACTGCAGTTATCTAAGTCAGTAGAAAGCCAAATTGGGGTGACTGTTTCCCGTGACACAATATGGCACTGCAGAGGAATGGCATGCATGGGTGCCGTGAACCAAGGAATACTCTTCTAAAGCCCAGGCATAAAAAATTGCCCAGAGAGTTTGCCAGGGCACAGGTTGACAAAGATGAAGACCACTGGGACTCTATACTCTGCAGTCATGAGACCAAGACAAATGTTTCTGCAACTGATGGCTTTAAAACTGTATGGCATCGCAAAGGTGAGGAATACAAGGGAAAATGCATGGTGCCTACAGTGAAACATGGTGGTGGCAGTGTCGTCATTTGGGGTTGCAAGAGTACTGCTAGTGTCGGGGAGCTACATTTCATTAATGGCATCAGAAACTCACAGATGCATCGCTCCATACTCAAAGACGAGATGCTCGCCTTTGATGTTTTGTCAGTTTTTTTTGTCAACTGTAAATATGAGAAAAAGTTGTTTGGGATTTGTAGCGTGTGTCGAGTATTGCGTCGATACCAAATCTTTGAAGCCTTAAACTAGGAAATGCAAGTGGTTTGATCGCTGTTCAGGGTTAGGGTTAATACTCTTTGGTAACATTTTGCGAATGTTTGAAGATGGTGCTAGTGCTTTCCTCAGTGTGAGTGGAGTTTAAATTGTGACCTACAAATGAAGATAGAGACCCACAAGCACAGCAAGATGCTGAACCCTGATGAGTTGATTGGCACCTTTTCTGCTCCACTTAACAGCACTATCAGGCATTTTAAAAAGTAATCATGTACATGTACCCCATCAAGCACTTAACGTCTTGAAGCAAACACAACCAATCTTATTAGTAAATTGCTAACTAAGAACTCCATCAAAGAATACATTACACCACCATCACAGATTTGTCACACATTTGGTGTCAATTGAGATAATGGTGGTGATCATTTTATTGGTTCAAATTATTGCAGAGTCTTAGCGCATTGAATGACATATGCCTCAAACAACCCAGTATAACCCAATTTAAACAAGAGTTTTAAAAATCTCTCTCGGAGGTACTGCAAGGTTTGGTTGAAAGAGCTCATACATATGAATAGACGTTATGCATTAAAGAAGAGGTTGCAGGGATAAAAGAGAGTAGTTTCAAAGCTCATAACTCATTTCTATTGGTCAAAGCTTTGCGTATGGAAGTTAAGCTACAGTACTGTGAAAAAGTATTTGCCATCTTCGCTAATTCTTATTTTTTTTGCATAGGTTCCCCACTTTATGGATATATGAGTATATATATGTCATGTCATCTTCCGCACCAGTTATCCTGTACAGGGTCGCGGGGAGGTGCTGGAGCCTATCCCAGCTGACTATGGGCGAAAGGCGGACCACTTCCTAAACTGGTCGCAAGGCAGTCGCAGGGCATGCACACAGACACAGTCACTGAGTGGGAACCGATCCCACGCTGCCCACACAAAAACGAGTGTACCGCTTCACTATCAGCGACCCCCATCAGTGTTCTGCTGTAACAAAAACTTTCAGGGTGGCAGAGAGTCTATGAGGGACGATGAGAGGTGTGGGAGGGGGAGGGAAGTCAGGCCATTGGAGCTGGTGGGGAAAACCCATACTTTTATGTATAAGGACTGTCGAGTGCCAATAGAGACAATAAGTGTACAGTTTGAAGTCAGTGTGGGAAATGTGCACACAATTATTCATGATAATTGAACATGAAGAAAATTTGCACTGCTTGTCACAAGGCAAAAGGCCGGTGTTCCACAAATCATGTCTGTAGCATTTCCACGAGGACAATGCACCAGACCAGAAGTCCATCCGTGTTTCCAGCTATCTGACCGAGATGGATATCAAGACAGGTCCTTGCCCTCCCTACAGTCCAGACCTTGTTCCCTGTGACTTTTGTTTGTTCACCAAGCTCAAGGAAAACCTTAGAGGCAGGTGAAAGAGGCTGTGACGGGGTTCGGTGATATAAGTGCATTGCAGCTGGAGGATATATATATATATATATATATATATATATATATATATATATATATATATATATATATATATATATATATATATATATATATATATATATATATATATATATCCTTTATCGATACCGCTTATCCTCACAAGGGTCGCGGGCGTGCTGGAGCCTATCCCAGCTGTCTTCGGGCAGTAGGCAGGGGACACCCTGAATTGGTTGCCAGCCAATCGCAGGGCACACAGAGACAAACATCCGCACTCACAATCACACCTAGGGCCAATTTAGAGTGTCCAATCAACTTACCACGCATGTTTTTGGAATGTGGGAGGAAACCGGAGTACACGGAGAAAACCCACCAGGCACGGGGAGAACATGCAAACTCCACACAGGGAGGTCGGAGCTGGGCCGGACCGGTCGGACCCTCCGGCCCGGCCAGATACCCATTTTTGGGGCGGAGGGGTGGGGGATTGACAAATTTTTAAAAATGGCTGGACTAAGCATGGCCGGAAGTTGATTTTAGTCCGGCCCACTAATCAGCCCTCATGCGTTTGACGTGCTCGCGAGACGGCCAAAAATCATCTCAGCCTACACGGTGAAAGGCTTCTTTTTAGGCTTCTTTCTACTCCTGCGTCTGCGCGAGCGACAACTGCTGTTATAGGGATTGTGGTATTGCCCCTCCCGCCCCCTCTTGTAATGGTATGTCCCAGTTGCAGGTGGGAGGTGCGGGTTACGTGATGTGACAATAAGGAAATACCCAGGTCAAGGGTGGAGGGTCGCGGCCGGCAAAAAATGGTCAAGTGCTCACACCTAGGGGCAATTTAGAGTGTCCAATTAACCTACCAAGCATGTTTTTTGGAATGTGGGAGGAAACTGGAGTACCCGGAGAAAACCCACACAGGCATGGGGAGAACATGCAAACTCCACACAGGGAGGCCGTGGCCGGGATCGAACCCACGACCTCTGAACTGTGAGGCGGACGTGCTAACCAGTCGACCACCGTGCCGCCCATATATATTCATTCATTCTGTCAATATGCATTTTAACTTTTATCTGCAAGCTATTGATTTTTCTGAGTCAACACACCAAACCGAAAGCCGTGACCGTCTTACGCGGGACTGTCCCGTATTTTAATGATATTTGATGCGTCCCGCAAATTGACTCTCTGTCCCGCATGTCTGATCGGCAGGCACCAATTTTAAAACGTGGGTCTAAAATCTTGTTTTTTATTAAAGGCCTGTGTGAGGAGAGCAGAGAACACACAGTGGAGTCTATTAAAGGGGCAGGTCTCGGGCTGTGTGTGTGTGTGCGGAGGGGGGTATGGTGTTCAGGCGGGTGTGAGTGACTGTGCGGGACTGTGAGAAGCAGGCGTATGCTGTCAATCAAACAGCCAGGCGCACATGCAGGCAATAGTTGTTTTTAAAAATACACCTACCAAATACAAGCCTTTTAGTGACGCGTTGCAGTAATTTGTGATGAATTAATGAAAATGGAGGACTCTAAGGAAAGTAAGGAGACTGCAAAGAAAATGAAATGCAGTTACAAGGTCTGGGAACTCATTGTCCGTGGGCGAAGCCAGTGAAAGACGAGTCAGATAAAGCTTTCTGTGAACTTTGTGGCTGCTGTTGCTGTTATGGAAAAAACTGAAAGACTTGAGTTGTGATAGACATAACCTAAAGTGTTTCATCAGTGCTTTCCTTGCTTCTGGAAGTGCTGCTATGGTGGACACGTTTGTTTACAACTGAATTTATTGTAGTTACAGTATTATCTCCTGACTAGTTTTGATATACTTCTTGTTTTATTTTCGTTTTATGCTGTGGCTGTTTAATTTGAAAATAATTTGAATTGCTGTAGTTGTAGTAGCCTGTCTTTGTTTGGATTGTCTTTGTTACTGTAGTAAATTGTTACTGCACTTCATGCTCTACATGTTGACTTGAGATTTGACAAGGTTCTATTGTGTGAGTGTGAGTATTGTTAGTGCATCTACCTCAAGATATGATGAGACTGACTCATTTCATCCTTTATTCCGAGCTCCTATTGCAAGGGCGGAGCTATGGGTAGGCCTGGGTGTGCACAGGCCCACCCAGATTGACTGACTGCCCAAAAAAATGTATGCTTTTAATTAAATTTTTTTTGTAAATTATGAAATTATTTTAGAATTTGTGTTTCGTTGTTTTTTTTTTTTTTATTGTATTGAATATTAAGAATTAAGAATGTCCGCTGATAGTGTAGTGGTACACACGCCTGAGTTGTGTGCGGGCAGCGTGGGATCGATTCCCGCTCAGTGACAGTGTCTATGTGTGCCCTGCGACTGGCTGGCGACCAGTTCGGGGTGTAGTCTGCCTTCGCCCATTGACGGCTGGGATAGGCTCCAGCACGCCCCGCGACCCTTGTGAGGAGAAGCGGTACAGATAATGGATGGATGGATGAATATTAAGAATGGCATAATTGTGGTTGTCTAAGGAGGATCTGAACTTCATATTATTCATTTTATTTGAATACATGATGTGTCGGGGTAGGAGGATTGTGCTCAGTGAGGGAAATATTCAAGCCCACCCTGATTTTTCCAGGCCCACCCATCAGCCACGTTCTGGCTCCGCCCCTGTTCTATTGATGTTAATGTCTCAGAGATGTACCTTTTTACTAGCAGTTTGTGTTGTATTTTTGTAACTGCAGATAATTTCCATTGCAATTCTGTGTTCTGGGTGGTTTTTATTTGTAGATCTATTATTGTTATTTTGTTACAGTTTATTACCGGTGTATTATATCTTACTGAACAGTTGACAAGCTGTGTCATACGCATTTTTAGTGTCCGGTGCAAACGTCAGCTGCGTCCCACATTGTCCCCCACAAACATACTCCCTGTCCCACATCTGGTGAGTTTGGATCTCGTCACTCTAGTTCCACCCCTAATATAGACAGTTACAGGGATATACACCGATACCTTGGATGAGAGAAAGATATCTTTGGCTTGTATTTTTTGGGGGAAAAAGGGACATTTAGAACAGGGCAAATACTTTTTCACAGCACTGTATGTATATTGGATGTAATAATGAGAATACAGACTTCTCTGCCTTATTATTTGTTATGATGACACCCCATGAAACGGTGTCCAAAGGTTCTCTCACCAACTTCCAATATGATTCCATTATGCCTTGTCATCTTTTTCCATTACTACCTTTATTGACATTTAAATTAAGACACTGATCAATATATGAACATGGTTAGAAAATACTTTAAAATCATTCAATAACTCCACCATTGCACCACTCAGTTTCTCGTAGCATTTACAATCTTCTTCCACAATTTATTATTTCCACTCTTGTCTCTTACGTTGTGTGAGCATGTGTGTTAGTTCTCTCATCAAGATTTCTTCAGCAAATAAATTGGTCTAGTGCCAGGGCAGTTATGAAATGTGGGGAGGTTGTAATGTGGTTTATAGATCTGACATTTAGAATAAATAATAGATCCTTATAAATGTTCAATCTTTTTCTCTGACCTTCCTGAACAGTTCGTGAAAATTACATCCATTCCATATGTAGTAGATATAGAGTAATAGAGTAACAAAAGCCAAATTTAAATAAATGCAATCCTGCTATGCCATTTTTGACAAACGTCTGAGTCAATGTATTGTGTCAAGCTGTAGGCCTAATATACGGCAATTTAAAATGTGCTGAAATATAGTTCCGATCCAAGCTGGAGTAAGTGGCATGTCTGTTTTTTTGGCGTCATCTCCACCCAGCCATCCATTATCTATACCGCTTATCCTCACAAGGGTTGTGGGCGTGCTGGAGCCTATCCCAGCAGTCTTCGGGCAGTAGGTCGGGGGACACCCTGAATTGGTTGCCAGCCAATCGCAGGGCACACAGAGACAAACAACCAACCAACCACACTCACAATCACACCTAGGGGCAATTTAGAGTGTCCAGTCAACTTACCATGCATGTTTTTGGAATGTGGGAAGAAACCGGAGTACCCGGAGAAAACGCACGCAGGCGCGGGGAGAACATGCAAACTCCACACAAGGAGGCCGGACCCATGATCTCTGAAATGTGAGGCGGACGTGCTAACCAGTCGACCATCGTGCCGCCCCATAAACGCTATTCAGTAAATGCAATTTTTCTGTTTAAGCAGTCGGACGTGCTTTCTCATGTGAAGAAAACAAACCAGCAGCGCTAGCATCATCCTTGCAAACCTGGTCTCTCTTCTCTGACTGTTTATAGAAGCTCAGCCACTGGTTGAAAACAATAATGAGTAACACAGGAGTAACTAGCGGAGAAGAAAGACAGACAGCGACAAGAAAAATACACAAAAGCACTGAGGTATGTATTCTGTACAGTGTCATAGGACAATAATATGAACACTTCAAATGCCATCAAGCATAATTTTGACAAAAATTGAGCCGAGCCTACTAGCAGTCTTGCCTATTACGGCACCGTTCAATGGTGCATTTCCTAACCCTGCAAAATCAAACAACTGTGGCAGCTTGTTGAAAAGAAAGTTTTATTTGCAGATACTGCCAAACGCTACACGCCACTCACGAATCCATACATACTTAAGTCAACTCAGCCCATCGTACCCATCACATATTTACTCAAAAATGTCTGCCAGTTATTTATCGTTACCTCGCTGATTTTAGAGAGATTTTCTATGGTGCCCCCTCCATTGAAGATACATGCACTTACAAAAGAAGTCGAATAGCATAGTTTTTAACAAAATAACATGTCATACAATTTTAAATATAAAATGCAACATTTTCTTCATTTCATGACTGTATCATTATCGTCAAACAAATCATTTGAGTGACTTGCTGTTGCAACATCTAATTGGACAAACCAAAAGTAGCAACAACTTGACCTCTCTCTCCCATTTTTCCTCCACTTTCTTCCCTGTTCTCTGGACATTGTTGGTAATTTTGACATGTTTACAAAGTTCAGGGGCCATGTCAATAAATGTGTCCCTCCCCCCAGAGCGAGTGAGCAGTACACCAATTAACCAGAGGAGGGAGTATTTCATATTCTCATTTGTAATATTAATTGTGCATTCCGTTAAATTCTAATCTATATTAGCTGTTTTTCAAAAATCTATAATATTGGTCAGTCCACACGCATGGATGTTATTTTTACACATCATTGACCAATATAAAGCGTGTCTTGCTTTTTTTCACGATGCAATACTAATGGTTGAACAAACTTGACATTTTGGGGGCCTACTGAAAAGTGACTATTTTGGAGGTACAAGGTTTTGGCCTGACGCAAGCAATATTTTCATGTGTTGTTTTTGTAGCTTTTTCTCAATTTAATATAATATACGATTGCAAATAAGTATAAGTAGTAACAGAAAAACAATATATAACTCATGATTTGCTCTTTTCTCCACAACAAATGAGTCTGTCACTGTTGTTTTACCTTTTTGATTCAACATTAAATAATGCTAATGTCACCATCGAGGGGCTAGAAAATTTACGCAGAGGATACATCAGACGTCCCTTGATTAAGCTAGCATGTGGAGCCTCCTCAATGCTCAATCCTCGTACCTTGATGTGCGTTTAGCACAACTGAGATGCCCAGAGAGACTGGGCATCTCAATTCGGCGTGAGAACAACTTCCGTGTCACTTTATGTTTGTTTTGACTTAGACTTATGTTTTGAAGGAGCAAGGAACGTTGCAATTAAGAGACTTGATATGAGCCCATAGTTTGTCCAGCGTATTCCGGGTCGTCCCTGGGGCCCTGTCCTCCTTTGTGCCCAGAACACCTCACCAGGGAGGCGTCCGGGAAGCACCCTGATCAAATACCCGAGCCACCTCATCTGACTCCTTTCAATGTGGAGGAACAGCTGCCCTATTCTGAGCCGGTCCCAGAGGACCGAGCTTCTCACCCTATCTCTAAGGTAGATAGGGTGTCCGGACACCCTGCTGAGGAAACTCATTTCAGCCGCTTGTATCCAGGATCTTGTTCTTTTCTGTCATGACTCATGACCCACAGCTCATGACTGTAGGTAAGGATAGGAACGTAGATTATTCTGTAAATCGAGAGCTTTGCCTTTCAGCTAAACTGATTCTTTTTCAACGAACCGATACAGAGTCTGCAACACTGCACCGATACGCCTGTTGATCTCCTGTTCCATTCTTCCTTCACTCATGAAAAACAACCAAAGATACTTGAACTCCTCCACTTGGGGCAGGATTCCATCCCTGATCTGCAGAGGGCACTCCAGCCTTTTCTGACTGAAAATCATGGTCTCAGATTCGGAGGTGCTGATTTTCATCCATGCGAACCGCTCCAATGAGGGTTGAAAATCGCGCTTTGATGAAGCCAACAATCAGAGCTAGGCACTAGACCCTTTTTTGACGGTACGGCCGCAACCCTCCACCCTTGACCTGGGTACTGTTACGGCCTCGACCCCCCGCTCTTATTCATAAAAATGATCACCCCCCTGCCCTGTTACGCCCCCCACCCCCGGCCCTCCATAAAAAAAAAAAAAACGTGCATGACGCCGCCGCGGGAGAGATGCTAACGGCAGAGGTTTATTTAAAGTTGATTAGCTGGCTAATTTACTATTCAAACCCGCTGTGGCCATACTTCAAACGCGCCACTAGTACTTACCAAACTGCACGTGCTTACTTCCATTGCGATCCTCAGGGTTGGTTTTGTCGTATTGTATAATTACAGTATTTGGGTCCAACAGACAGCATGAAGTCGCAGTCAACAAGTTATTTATTTTCCACTTATTTTCCCCTCCTTCACACTTCCATCCATCCATCCATTATCTGTACCGCTTCTCCTCACAAGGGTCGCGGGGCGTGCTGGAGCCTATCCCAGCTGTCTTTGGGCAGTAGGCGGGGGACACCCTGAACTGGTTGCCAGCCAATCGCAGGGCACACAGAGACAAACATCCACGCTCACAATCACACCTAGGGGCAATTTAGAGTATCCAATCAACTTACCATGCATGTTTTTTGGAATGTGGGAGGAAACCGGAGTGCCCGGAGAAAACCCACGCAGGCACGGGGAGAACATGCAAACTCCACACAGGGAGGCCGGAGCCGGGATCGAACCCACGACCTCTGAACTGTGAGGCGGACGTGCTAACCAGTCGACCACCGTGCCGCCCCTTCACACTTCCCGACCTTCAAAATAAAAGCATACCGCAAACCACTACACAGCAGGTTTGCTACGGCGTATTTCCAGAAGAAGGGAAGACGCCAGAAGAAGTGCATGAACTCCACCTTGATGTGCCATCGTCATCCTTGAGTGCTGCGTGCAGCTTGACTATACTCGTGGAGACCAGGGTTATTATAGTTTGGATTTTTCATTTTAGTTTATTTTTTATTTTGTTTTGACTTTTTATTTCTAATTCAGTTAGTTTTAATTTGTTTTTAGAATAGATTTGTTAGTTTTTATTAGTTTTACTTTTGGGGAAAATACTTAGTTTTAGTTTAGTTTTTATTAGTTTTAGTTTTAGTTTTTTAGAATTTTATGTATTTGTCAGGTGCAGCTTTTTTTCTTTACAGTAACAAGTGTTATTTATTTCAATTAAAGATAACATTTGAAAAATGTATTAACTTAAACTTAAGTGCAGTAAAGCCAAGAAAAGTGCAGTGCATTAATGTTGCTTTTAAAGTGAAAATGCAGATGAAACAAGCAACATAAAACATAACATAAAAACCTGGCAATTGAACAGGAGAGTGCAGACTTGTAACATCAGAATATGTCAACAAATTTAAGTCCTTCCATATTGAAAGTGTGTGTGTGAGAGAGAGAGAGAGATGTTTTTCCCCTCGAGCAATATGCTGGACGAGACCCGTCTCCGTGACAATGCATTTGCTTTTGTCCGAGACACAATCATAATCAAAATAATCCCAAATGGGGCTCTGTCATTTTCTCCCAACTTTCGCCATTATAATGTTGTTTTAGTTTTGTTTTATACCCATCAGACCTAATCGTAAACGCGTTGCGTCACTACAGACGTTGAGGTGCCGTACGGCTGTACAACTGTCGTAAAACTGTCAGCGCCGTGTTTTACATTTTAAATGATCACAAAAGCTTACAAAGACGAAAACGAATAGTATTTTCGCCACGATTATCGTTCGTTTTAGTTAGTCTTGTGAGCAGACAAGGTCGTTTTAGTTAGTTATCGTTTTTCGTTTTTATTTTATTTCGTAAACGAAAATGTTTTTTAAATTTTAGTTTTCGTTATTTTGTTCGTTTTCATTTACGATAATAACCTTGGTGGAGACAAGTTGTTTTGAAACGTTACGTTCCAAGTCGGGGGGCATCGCTTCAAAAAGACAGCGACAACAATGGATATCGTGCCTGCTACAACCATAAAGGGACCGAGATGACTAGACGATGCATTCAATTGTATTGCGAAAACAATCTGCAAGGTGGCTGCAAAGGGGGAACGTGGGTGAGTAGCTTCTATACACACACATACGTGACATAACACCCATGCCGCTGCCAAACTAGTTTGCTGCGTGGTGCATCCTCTCCTCTGGGGGAAACTGTATGTCATCTCAACATGTGACATAATGGACCGATCAGAGCAGCAACAATTCCTGATGTTTGCGTGGCATGTGTTGCAGAACTGTCCCCAACAGCACAATGTGTCGGTCATGTGAATCAATGCGGCAGTTGTCGCTCGCGCTGACACGGGAGTAGAAAGACGCAAAAAAAGAAGCCTTTCACCGAGTATGCTGAGATGAAATTTGGCCGCCTCACGACCACGTCACACGCACGAGGGTCGATTAGAGGGCCGGGCTAAAATCCACTTCTGGCCATGCTTAGTCGAGCCCTTTTTAAAAATTTGTCAGCCCCCACTCCCCGCCCCAAAAATGGGCATCCGGCCGGGCCGGAGGGTCCGACCGGTCCGGCCCCGGGACGGACTGCCCAGCTCTGCCAACAGTAGTATCACATCATCTGCAACAAGCAGAGATGCAACCATGAGGGCACCAAACCGGACCGTCTCAACGGGGCTGCGCCTAGAAATTCTGTCCATAAATATTATGAACGATGACAAACGACAGCCTTGGTAGAGTCCAACCCTCAATGGAAAATAATCTAATTTAATCTATGACATTGGTCATACACGGACCGAACGGCCTTTATCAGTGGGTTCAGTATCGTATATTACCAAAGATATACACCCCCACCCAACAGAACTCCCCAAGTGACACGGTCGAACGTCTTCTCCAAGTCCACAAAACATATTTAGCCTGGTTGGGTGAACCCCCATGCACCCTTGAGGACCCTGCCGAGGGTGTAGAGCTGGTTCCCTGTTCCATGGCCAGGACTCCTCCTGGTTCTGAGATTTTTCCAAACACATCTTACTCTGCAGTACCCCTGAATAGACCTTACCAGGGAGGCTGAGGAGTGTCGATCCCTTGTCGTTGGAAAATACCCTCTGGTCACCCTTATTAAAAAGGGGGACCACCACACCAGTCTTCCAATCCAGAGGCACCATCCCTGATGTACATGCGATCAACCAGGACATCCCCACAACATTCAGAGCCTTTAGGAGCTCATTCAGTCCCGGGCCCTTGTTACAGAGGAGCTTTTTAACCACTTCCACGACTTCAAGATAGGGGAGCCCACCTTCCAGTCATGCCCTTCCAGGTCCCACTCAGTGTACTCTGAACTGGTGTTTGGTGCACAAGCACAAACAAGAGTAAGTATCCCATATAAAGGTGGAGTGAGGCCACCTTCTTGTCCACTGGGTGAACTCCATGTCCATGTCCTGAAGCAGTAAGCGCTCCCAGCCTTAATGGGTTAAAAAAAATCACAATTTAAAAACTGCATTTTATGTTTACTGAAATTTACATTTTCCCATTAACATTAAAGTTATTTTTATTATTACTAAATTGAAACACATTCACAGAACTGAATGCTCCTGCTGCTTTATTATCTGTTTGTACATTTACAGTACTTGACCATTAAACTGATCTGTTTAGCTGGGATGCCAAGACTGTTATGGAGTAGGTCTTAAAGCTCATGAGTATAGAGTGTTTCCCACAGATTTTAAATCTACTTGGGTGGGTGGACGCCGGCGGGGGTGGGGCAATTTTTATATATTTTTTTGTTATTTTACGCTTCATATCGTGCATAGTGAATTTTCAGAGTAAAACTTGTCACCACATTACTCAGTGACACCACATTTTTGCACTTATTTTGTATTCAAATAAAAAATGTTAATATTAATAAAATAAGGCTGTCATTGGATCTTAAGAGAAAAAACTGGATGCGGACAGCGAAAAAAAAAACATACCAAGCCTTAAAACATGTAACACTATGTAGTGGTGGGCGATATGGCAAAAATATCACGATTTTTTAAAAATAAAATCACCATCATGATTTTATCATGCCTCTTTTTTTTTAAACCTCATTTTTTGGGACAAATTTGCACATTTTCTTACCATTTTTCTCATGTTAAACATAAAACAGATTTAAAATGTATACACGTATAAAACCCAAAAAGAAAAAAAATGACATTTCAAGCCAGCTAAGCTCTCTGAACAGGTTTTAATTTTAATAGTGCCAATTTTTATCAAAATATGCAATGAACGTAAACATAAAAGGAACGTAACGTAAACATAAAAACACAGCTCGTAATGCGGGCCCAGCACTTTGAAGAGTCTTTTAAACCCCTCGTTTTCCACTGTTTTAATGGGAATCATGTTTTCTGCAAGGTAATAAGTCACTGCCTCAGTTACTTCTTTACACTGCTTGCTTGTTTTTTCACATGGAGTGCCCTTATTAAATGACTGTGTTAAATGACTGTGTTATCGTGGGTTGTGTTAGCTTGGAGCTACCGGCTGCCTCTGGTTACCATGTGTCTGATGTCTGATCTCCGTTTGCTTTGGCTGTCGCCGTAGTTTTTTGGGTGCTGTCTCCGCAAGTGATTTAACAGGTTCATCGTGTTACCATTTGATATCCAAACTAAGTCTCTGTAAACTTCGCAAATAACTGGTTTGCGCCTTCTCCTTCGAGGAAAAGCCAAACCAAATCGACACTGTGGATGTGGAGCTTTTTTTTCGGGTCCAACTTCGTGGTGACTTTCCGCTATAGCTTCCCGTTATACAAACAAACAGGGAGGCAGGAAGTGTCACGTATGGTGCACTGTGCGTGCTGTGATTGGTTGGTGAGGTATGTGTCAGCGGCTTTGAGCCGCCATAGAGCTAAACTGTATAGAATATGCGATATAATAATATAACAATAACAATATAACAATATATAAGACGATCAAACGATCTTTCGGCTTTATGAGATTGTCTACACATTAAAGTCCTTAATGATCTAATATCGTCATATCGCCCACCCCTTACGCCATGTTGTTTGAGATGTTAATCCACAATCCCAAAGCACAAAGTTGCAAGCATGAAGTGCACAGAGTCTGGGGATAGAATTTGAATGACCATGTAGCAGAAGAGCTACTACAAACTCTTCATCAAACGTGACAAAAGTAATCATGAAAAGTATGGTGTGATCGACTTATCCCAAGTATGGTTTAAATTGGCTTATTGAGACCATTAAAAGGATAAGCGGTATAGATAATGGATGGATGGATGGATGGATGGATGGATGGAGACCATTCAAACATGGTATATAGTTGAGATTTTGCACCTTTGACAGAAGTTTGAATGGAAACTCTGCGAGGCCGAGGGATCTTGCTTCTCTGTGTTGTCTTAAAAATAAAAAAAGTCATGTGATCGTTCATCGACGGGTTTGCTAAAAGGGTTTGCTTGCGTATGATAGTTTTGCGAAAGGTTTAAAGCCATGCAGCAGGTCGAGTGATGAGAGGGTGTCTTGTACAGTTGAATAGCTGAATATTATTTGGCAACAAACGGTTGTACCCCAAAGCGCGAGGTGCGCGGCAAAATGGTGTGGTAGGTGTGGACCGCCCCGCGAGAGCGACGAGTTGGCCAACTCGTCACATTTTTGCTACGCGCCGCAGAGGTATAAACCAGGCTTGAGTGACGGCAAAAATAACGTTACACGTGGTACCTGCGGTCGCGACCCTTTTTTTTTTTTTTTTTTTTTGGCAGGGGGATTTTTTTTTGTTTGCTTTATATTTTTAGTAAATTCTCTTGAAAACTTCTTGGGCGGCCATCTGTTTATTTGGGCGGCCCGCCAAACTATTAACATGGTAAATAATGTGAAAAGACCATCCATCCATGTGGAAACATTTGTTGTTGAACTATAAGGGGACATTAGGACTGAATGTATTTGTCAAACCGCCCTAAATTATGGACAATGGTCATGAACAAACAATGAAAATTAATAGAATAAAGTTGAACATGACCATATTCACAGTTTCACTATTTCTGCTAATTCCTCAGCAAAAATATGCATGTATCTAAAGATGTGAAGCTGTGTGGGTGTATGTAAATGTGTGCAGGCAGACGAACCTTAGAGAGGATTTATTGTGAGCACAGTGTGACCATATGCTTTGCGCCTGCATCTTCTTCTGCATAGGTACAGCAACATCTTTACACCTTACCAAGAGCTCCATATGTATACATAGCAGTATGCATCAATTCAAAATAACTCTCCAGCCATAAGCAAGAGTGGAGCAGGCCTTGAGACTTAAGAGTGTGACTTTTTGACTGAGTATATTATGCTCCATCGGTATCGACAACCCATGAATATGTTTGCTGTAAAGTGTCAAGTGAAGTTTTATATGAGTTGTTTTGTGTCACCGGAGTACGTTTATTGTGGTGAACAGATAAATGCCCTGTAAACAATGGCCCCTTTCCAAGCCAAGATCTCTGTCAGAACCTGCAAGCTGATCTGCTGCAGCCCCCTGGAGCATGAAAAGCCTTCTGTGTCTCAAACCAAGCGAAACAAAGTGACTCCAGATCCGCTAACAAGAGCCAGAACTTGTTTCGCTGCACTAAGGGACATGGCTAGGAAAGGGGTTGGGGCCTCTCTTTTGATGATTGAGTAAATAATGTATGTGTATGTGTCTCATTCTATTAACCATAATTGAGACTTGCTGAACACGCCAAAATAATTAACTTTGCGCATTCTTCGGCGGCATCATGGGATGATTATGTTTTGTGATATTGTGGCTTATCTGTTAATGCAGACATAATTAAAACTGTTGTCTTGAGCAAAGTAATGGTTCTCAAAATTCTAAATTTGCACTCCTTGTTATAACACGTTTTAATTGGTTGCCTGTTTAGCCCAAAAATGAATTACAGTATGTTAAAAAGTTTAATTCAACTTGACATGAAGATGCAAGATTATCACTCACAGAATATCATCCTATATCTGTTTCTATTCTGAAAATGTAGCAAAGACCAAAAGATTGTCCACACCACTTTCTCTGTCATCATTCTTTTTGCTCATTGTTGTAACACTTTTAACTTATTTTTTCACTTGCATGATCATTAGGAATGTTAAAATGGTACCATTGGCTGTGGGACAGGGATGGCAAACTTTGATGATTGAAAGGGGCCACATATGTTTTATGTTTATTTTGTGATGCTTTTCTAAGGCTTTCATCAAGCCTTTTTAGGTAATTGTGACCCTCCAGCATGAAACCAATCGGAAGTCGCACAACTGTATTAACTATGTGAAAATTATATATTTTCAGATTTGTGATACAAGAACCAGTAAAATTTGTAAATATCACTTACCGGTTGGAATTGATGTGAATTTCTTACCTTATTGCTGTTTTTCTCGAATCAGAAAATCAACAAAACTAATCAGCTGCTGTCGTGCACAAAACCAGGACAACTACATCAAGTCTGAATCAAAAAAAAGCTTGGGCTGATATTTCAACAGAAAGAGTTACTTACAGTGACTTTTTGCGCCATGTAATCAGCGTGGTCCATCACTCAAAACTTTCACTCACGTTGTAGCTTAAAGATAGACTGAGTGTTTGTTTTGTAAGTATGACCCCATATCTCCACACAGTATGTCAGGTATGGCAGTAATAATGAGCAATATTATGTATATAAAGATGCTTTATACCTATAGTTTTTGAAATATTTCTTTTTTCACATTTTCTATGTGTAATTTCCAGAGCTGAGCACTTGACTATTTTTTGCCAGTCTGGCCGCGACCCTCCACCCTTGACCTGGGTACCTTTCCGGCCGCGACCCTCTGGCCACATTCATAAACATTGTCGGCCCCCGCCCCATTCCGCCCCCCGACCCCAAAAAAAAAAAAAAACGTCCGTGATTGACATCGCTGCGGGAGAGATGCTAACGGCACAGACTTTTTAAGGATCATAAGCTGGCTAATTTACTATTCGAACCCACTGTGGACATGCTTCAAATGCGCCAGTAGTACTTACCCAACTGCGTGCTTACTTGCATTGCGAGCCCCGGGGTTGTCGTAATGTATAATTATTTGGGCGGCCATTTGACGGCCAGAAGTCGCAGTCATCTTACTTATTTATTTTGCACACTTCCCCTCCTTCCCGGCCTTCAAAATAAAAGAGTGCCAGCAAACCACTATACAATGCAGGTTTGCTATGGTATATTTCCGGAAGTAGGGAACGCCAGAAAAAGTGCATGAACTCCACCTTGATGTGCTAGTGTCTGAATATACTCGTGTACACAAATTGTTTTGAAACAAGTCGGGGGGCGTCGCTTCAAAAAGACAGCGATAGATATCGTGCCTGCTACAACCTTAAAGGGATGACTAGACGCGTTTTATTGAAAACGATCTTGAAGGTGGCGGCTAAGGGGGAACGTGGGTAAGTAGCTTGTTTAGTAATGTTTACTTTGCAGCAGCGCGGGCACGGTGGTTGACTGGTTAGCTAGTCCACCTAACAGTTCAGAGGTCGTGGATTCGACCCCGGCTCCGGCCTCCCTGTGTGGAGTTTGCATGTTCTCCCCATGCCTGCGTGGGTTTCCTCCGGGTACTCCGGTTTCCTCCCACATTCCAAAAACATGCATGGTAAGTTGATTGGACTCTCTTAATTGCCCCTAGGTGTGATTGTGAGTGCGGTTGTTTGTCTCTGTGTGCCCTGCAATTGGCTGGCAACCAATTCAGGGTGTCCCCCGCCTCCTGCCCGAAGACAGCTGGGATAGGCTCCAGCACGCCCGCGCCCCTTGTGAGGATGAGCGGTATGGATAATGAATGAATGAATGAATTACTTTGCAGCAGCAGCAACAAGCTGTGTGGTGCATCCGTCTCCGTGTGGGAAACTGTATGTCATCGCAACATGTGAGACAGCAACGTGCGCTCAAGCGTGTTTGTATTTCCTTCTCGTCACATCACGTAACCCGCGCCTCCCACCTGCAACTGGGGCATACCATTACAAGAGGTAGCGCTGGGGGGGGTGCAATAGCGCAATCCCTATAACAGCAGTTGTCGCTCGCGCAGACGCGGGAGTAGAAAGAAGCCTAAAAAAGAAGCCTTTCACCAGTAGGCTGAGATCAGTTTTGACCGCCTCACGAGCACGTCACACGCATGAAGGCCGATTAGTGGGCCGCACTAAAATCAATTTCTGGCCATGCTTAGTCTAGCCATTTTTTAAAATTTAGACACCCCCCACCCCTCCGCCCAAAAAATGGGCACCCGGCCGGGCCGGAGGGTCCGACCGGTCCGGCCCAGGGACGCACTGCCCAGCTCTGGTCATTTCCAATATAATTTATGGTCTATAATAACTCCAAGAAATTTTGTTTCATATACTCTTTCTATACGCTGTCCTGTGAAAAACACTTATCTCCAATTTTGGAAACATTTTTAATTTTCACTTTAATGCGATGTCTGTAACACGGAAACATGATTTGTGTAAAAATAAGAAAATTTAAATAAATGCAGATAAGTGTTTTTCACATGACAGCGACGATATATTTGTTTTATTCGAATTCAGAGATCATTTCTTAAAGTGGAAGTCAACCCAAATCTATTTTTTCAACAATATGTTTTATGCGAGCCCACTTATTGAAACAAGGCATTCTGATAAATATTTCGTTTGTGGAATAAGAGTTAATCGACTCATCTCTGGGGGCGGCCATTTTGTCACTTCTGTCGACTGAAAATGACATCACAACTACTCAGTGCTCAGGTAACGACCAATCACGGCTGACCTGTTTTCTGAAGCTGAGCCTCAAAGGCTTGTCTCGGTCTTCCGTGTGGAAACGCCTGACAGTTTATTAACAATTTTGAAAATGCAAAACAATTTGGCAAAAGATTTTCAATTATGCATTAATAATAGCAAATTTTTACAAAAAATGGTGAAAATGCACCAACACATTCATAGTTACCCACACAATATCTCTCCCTCCCTCCCTACCACCGGGTCCTCTCGGCTGAGCAAAATTCGTGCTGGGGACAGCAGGCTCTGGGTCTGGCTCTTGTTGCTCATCGACATCCTCTTCCTCAGAGGAATCCGTGTCCTCCTTCGATGGAACTACATTGTACAATGTAATCCAAATAAAAATGTAACCACCATTAAACAACAACACTAATCAGTAACCAATATTTCAAAATATCAAAAACTAAACTTAATTACTGAACTGAGAATGTGACTGGTTCTGTCTATGCTCTGACCTAGTGATGATGGGCTGTGCTGTATTGTGCATTCTCTTTCCGGACTAGTCCCAGGAAGGGAGCTGCCACCTTTGTCTTCTGTGTCGTCCCTCAGTGGAACTACATTGTATAAAAATCTAAATATTAGTGTAAGCAAAATAAACATACAACCACCATTAATAAAACAACACACATCAGTAACCAACACTTCAAAATATCCCCCTGCACCCCCCCCCCAAAAAAAAGTAAGGGTTCCTACAAAATTAAAATTTCCAGACCCTAACTCCCAGACCTCTCAGTATTAAAGACAGAAATCTTTTAGTGACATTTGAGTAGTAAGATGTGTATCATGTGAATAGATTATGCAATTCATCATGCAAATAATTTGTTATAATTATTCAGAATTTGTATGTATTGAATATTGTATTTAGTATCTCATTAAATTATTTCCAGGAGATTGTAGATAGGTGGTGTATGCAAAATAATTAATCCAAACATTTTAAGATTCCCAGATAACTATTAAGATAAATATATTTCCATACAATTGTTTCCATTTTCCATACTACGATAGACCTGGAAATATAGAAATATCGAATTCCATACTTTCCATACTAGCGGGGTTCCTACCTTGTAACTTAAAATTATTACTGAAGTGAGCATGTGACTGCTTCTATGCTCTGACCTGGTGATAGGATGTGTGTATCAGATTCTCTCTAGTTCTGATTCGTCCCAGGATGGGAGCTGCTAGCAGACCTGAATTCTGGCTGTCTGCCTGCCTCATCTTTTCTGACACGGTTCTCTTTAAAAGAGGTCATAAATCTTCTCCCCCTGCCCTTTCATTCACAACTGACCCAATGAAAAAATGATCGGATCATCGATCCTGATCATATCATCGAACCTGATCATTTGAATCAGGTGTGGTGTGTTGTAGTAGGGAGGGATCCAAAACAGGCAGAATATGGCTCTCGACGAACCGGAGTTCCCTACCCTGCTCAAGAATATATTTGTATCATCAGCAAAGAGTATTAATTTTAATGACTGTGATATATTCAATATATCATTTATATTCCAATTGAATAGTTGTGGCTCTGAAACAGACCCCTGTGGAATGGCTAGTTTTTCTGATGTACGCTGCTCCATTTTTATATACCGTACCATTCCTATTAAATAACATTTTAACCAGTCCAACACTAACCCTCAAATTCCATATTGTTCCAGTTTGTTGAAAATGATTGGATGATTAAGTAATTATATCAAATACTTTTTCAAGATAAAAAAAAAAAATAACAGCATGTTTTTTCTGAAGTGGTGCATCAATGATTTCTTCAGTTGCTTCATTAAAGTGCTATCGCCAAAATCATATTATCTGAAACACTGAACCCAATAAATGATATTCTATGTGAAAGTTTAAATTCAGACTTAACATAGCGTTTTTTTGCTGCTGCTAAGTAAGGCGCACAAGAGCTAGAAAAGTCCAACAGATGAGACGTCTCTTTAGGCCTTCTTTTCACTCCACCCCTCTCCCAAACACATGCAGATCAAGATGGCAACTTTCCCTGTTAGAACATCCAGAAATAGCTCACCCTTTGGGCTGTTAGTTCCAGTCCAACGACTGATAGTAGCTGGGGACTTTTTTTTCTCAATTCTTTGAACTTCTAAACACCAATATGGCTTCATATGACCTACATTGCACAAGTTATTCTTTAACATCAATTCAATTACATTTTTCCTGCTTATGAAGATATTTTTTTTCAACTGGTGTGTTTTTAATCAACCTCTTCAAGAATATTATTTACGATCATTGGAATAGTGGCACTTAGATCGATGAACAAGCATCCAGAGCAATGCAATTAAATGGAAATTGCCAATAAATGACATGTACTCCACATCAAAACCAAAAGTCACATTGTAAAAAAGCAATTTAATCATGAAGATGTGTGTGTGTCTGGTTTTTCTTTTCATTATTTGCTGCTGTCTGTTTACTTGGGAAATGAATTCTAAATATTATTTTATTACTTTAATGTTATTGCCTGGCTACCTCTCAATCCATCGCAGACGTCTTTGATCTGCCGTAAGAGCTTCCTCTTTTTATCTTACACTTTTGCACAAATGACATCCTTTACTGTTGAACAAATTGCATTTAATCTTCTACTATACTATTAGTATTTTCAAAACTTTTCCATTGTTCCTTCAAGACCATAACTCTTTCCCAACAATATCAGGATAAAGTTGGCTCGATATGTAACTTTTATTGTTGCATGTCCATTATCTTGGATTAATCATTGACATAGATGGAAAGTCTGGACATCAATTGAAAACAGTGAATGGAGAACACTGTGAAGGACAAGATATGAAAAATGATGATGAGTCATAAGCTACCATAAGAGTGAATATGTATGTTGTCAAATGTGTGTTGTCATATGTGTGTGTGTGTGTGTGTGTGTATGTATATATATATATATATATATATATATATATATATATATATATATATATATATATATGGAAACGTTTATATATATATATATATATATATATATATATATATATATATATATATATATATATATATGGAAACGTTTATATATATATATATATATATATATATATATATATATATATATATATATATATGGAAACGTTTATATATATATATATATATAAATATATATATATATATATATATATATATACATATATATATATATATATATATATATATATATATATATATGGAAACATTTATATATATATATATATATATATATATATATATATATATATATGGAAACGTTTATATATATATACATATATATATATATATATATATATATATATATATATATATATATATATATATATATATATATATATATATATATATATATATATATATATATATATATATATATGGAAACGTTTATATATATATATATATATATATATATATATATGTATAAAAGTTACATATCGAGCCAACTTTATCCTGATATTGTTGGGAAAGAGTTATGGTCTTGAAGGAACAATGGAAAAGTTTATATATATATATATATATATATATATATATATATATATATATACACACGCACACACATACACACGCACACACATACATATATTATTTATATGCACACACACACACATACACACGCATACATATATAATATATATATATACACACATACATACATACATATATATATATATATATATGTGTATATATGTATATCTATATATATAATATATATATTCACATACACACGCATACTTATATAATATATATATATATATATATATACACCCACACACACCCACACACACACACACAGACTCAGGGCGGCCTGGTGGACAACTGGTGAGCATGTCAGCCTCACAGTGCAGAGGTCGTGGGTTCGAATCCTGCCCCGGCCTTCCTGTGTGGAGTTTGTACTCCGATTTCCTCCAAAAACATGCATGGTAGGTTAAATGAACACTCTTAATTGTCCCAAGGTGTGAATGTTTGTTTTTCTATGTGTGCCCTGTGAAAGGTTGGCAACTGGTTCTGGGTGTTTTTATTTTTATTTGTCACATAATGTATATGTAGTGCTTGCAGTTGTATGGGAAGCAGGGAAAAAGAACCATTCCAAAGCCTGTGTAGTGTGCTCAATTTAACTGTTACCATATACACCACCTGAACAATAAATTGCAATTCAACTCACCTCAACTCTATTTATATAGCACTTTCACAAACAACAATATAAAGTTGTAGTGCCCTGCCACTGAAAGGAACCCTAGTTTATGTAATTGCTAACACCTGTGTGTGTATTTACTGCTTTACATAAAAAAGAATGCTGTGAAAAGAGTTATTAATTCATACAAATGTCTCAAACTGTAGTCGATACTTTTTTTTTTAAACCAAGCTATCTATGGCATCCATTCATAACAGAGGTGAAAAAAGGAGGCGCGTTAACATTGCGGCTCATGAACGTGACCAGCTGCATGTCATTATCCCTCCCCAAAGTACCAGCTAGGTAAGTCCGGATAAACTTTAAAATAATGTCATCTTAATTTGGTAGTAAAATTGCAGCTATTAAACACACACAGTGAAACCTCGATTTAACACACTAATAGTGGAGACGGGTCGTCCGTTAAGGATGATTGTCCTGATTGTTAAATTGAAGTACTTTAACTTTAGTGTACTGACCACCTGCTTCAACTTGAATTGTCATGATACAGTAAATAAACCACTCAAAAACATGTATTGTTGTAGCGGGAAGGGTGAATTATAAATGCCGGCACATGTGGAATGATGCAAACACACACACCCACATGCTGTTCAGCTGCACTCAAGACAGTGCAATCAGTTCCACAGAAAAATTACTAATATTGCCATGCAATATATTAACTGTAAATGTTACTGAGAAAAAACAAATTGCCAGTGTAGTTGCATGAGTGAGTCAAGTTTGGAATGTGTGCTGTGTGTGTAAGCATAGTGGCTGGAGAGAGTTTTTGTGCTTCGGGGCAGTCTTCTACCGCCCACTGCCCTGATCTCTCTTTTGAACTTTGGCATCAGGTACCCTCTCCACACAAAGCAGAAACTTTTCTTTGAGTGAAAGTTGGAGGAAAACAGAGAAAAAGTGAGACAATGGGGGAGAAAATGGTTGGAGTGGAATTACAGTGGAGGAGGGAAATTTTTTCGTGACATAGCTACAATATTTTTAAAGCGATTTACTGAAAATAAAAGCTGTTGTGTGTATTCTTTTATTTGATAGCATTGTTATTGAGATTTCTGATTTATTGAAATATATATATATATATATATATATATATATATATAGGCGGCACGGTGGGCGACTGGTTAGCACGTCCGCCTCACAGTTCAGAGGTCGTGGGTTCGATCCCGGCTCCGGCCTCCCTGTGTGGAGTTTGCATGTTCTCCCCGTGCCTGCGTGGGTTTTCTCCGGGCACTCCGGTTTCCTCCCACATTCCAAAAACATGCATGGTAAGTTGATTGGATACTCTAAATTGTCCCTAAGTGTGATTGTGAGTGCGGATGTTTGTCTCTGTGTGCCCTGCGATTGGCTGGCAACCAGTTCAGGGTGTCCCCCGCCTACTGCCCAAAGACAGCTGGGATAGGCTCCAGCACGCCCCGCGACCCTTGTGAGGAGAAGCTGTACAGATAATGGATGGATGGATGGATATATATATATATATGTATATATATATATATATATATATATATATATATATATATATATATATATATATACATATACATACTCACACAGAGCATCTATCCGCCTACTCCGGCGATAAACGATAAACAGGAAATTTAAAAAAAGACAGATTGAGCATAAGCAGGAGTGTGCATTTTCGCCCGTCTATGTTAATCGTCTATAACCTGACATTGATGATTATTGTTTCGTTTGATGCAGGTAAGTTTGCTGCTTGATTTTTTGTATTTTACATTGGGCATGTTTTTGGTCAGCTAATGGGTTGAAGGATCTAAATCTATATAAATGGCTTTATATTAGCCAACAGGTTAACCAAAAAACAATGTAGAAATTACACATTTACGGACATCGCATAATCAGTTAAAAGTGTTCAGAGTCAGGGTGCCCTGATCTGACCATGGGACCAGCTGGAGAGGATCAACCCTGGAGACAGGGCCAGCAGTGAGGAGACCAGCCCACATTATGCTTAGATTTTGAAGACAGTATAAATGTGAGGGCTGCATGTTAGACCATGCCCCTCGCTGCCCTCGCCCATCTTGGGTGAGAACATTCGTGATGGAAAAGCTGCCCAGACCTGATCATTGTATGATCAGCCACTAAACGGCCCTCATGCGTTTGACGTGGTCGCGAGGCGGCCAAATTTCATCTCAGCCTACTCAGTGAAAGGCTTCTTTTTAGGCTTCTTTCTACTTGCGCGTCGGTGCGAGCGACAACTGCCGCATTGATTCACGTGACCGACGCATTGTGCTGTTGGCGACAGGTCTGCAACACATGCCACGCACACATCAGGAATTGTTGCTGCTCTGATCGGTCCATTATGTCACATGTTGCGATGACATACAGTTTCCCACACGGAGATCATTTTTATGAATAAGGGCGGGGGGTCGGCGCGGACCGGCAAAAAAGGATCAAGTGCCCAGCTCTGCGAACAACGTTATGTTTGGAAACTCCTAACGTTATTCAAATGTGACGATCATTTAGTCAGAGTCAAGCCACATAAGAGGATAGTTAACAGCTGTGTTCATAAGTTGTGAGGAGAGCGTGCTGAGCACAGCACACAGGATAGTTTACATGTTGTGGCAAGGACGATGAGAAATCGGCAAATAAAGTGTGAAAGTGTTTGTTAGTTTTGTTTTAAGTTTGTTTTAAAACAGTTGACCTTAACTACAATCCCGCGTTGCATTTTACCCAAAGGACCTTATTGATGTTGTTGTGCAGAGATACAGTTAATGCTTAAGGCATGATTGCCGACGGGGACCGTGCTTCTTCTTCGATCAGATCTGATCGGGTCTTTTGCCCCTGCCAAAGACGTCACGCTTTAAAATATATTGTAGCGACTTCAAAGAACACACTGTCAGACGTAGTTTAATTATCATGTTTTTATTAGTCCAACCGGCTACTGTGGGCCACAGCTGACGCCAATACAGTACGACAACCGTTCAGTCAAAAAAGAGCAACAGCTCTCTTGTTTGCCCTCAGCTATCCAGCGAGCCGCGCGATGCATTCATTAACCTAGGAAACAACACAACTTGGCAAGACACAAATTCGACCACAACACAGATAACCCAATTCGTTACACGATTTCTGTAATATATTTTTTTGCATCAAAGTTTGCCACCCCATGGCTGTTCTACATGCTGACTGAAGACTTCTCGTCACCTTTCGTGGCTTTCAGAATCGGATTGTGGTGAAAAATTATTTGGAGTAAAACACACTTTATTAGAAATACTTCATGTTAAAAATCTCACGTTGTTTTATTATTAGTAATTGTTGGCATTTGATAAATTAATTGAGTTTCGACGCAGTGCTGAGAGCACTGCGAGCAGGCATTGAGCGCTATTCGAGCGCTAAGTGTTGATAGTGAGTAACTTTTTTTTTCTCTTCCCTCCTTCGACACAGCTCGTAGTTTGTTCGTACCAGCAAACTCAGTAGTTGCAGATTGCCCGTGTTTCACCACGTTTGTTGTTGTGTGTAAATGTTAAAAGGTGAGTTTAATCATTCAAGTTCGTGTCAGGTAACTGCTGTACATAAAAGCCTAGATATGTTCTCGTGAGTGATGTCACGTTGATGAGCACTAGTTAGTTATTTTGGCTCATATGCGAACTATTCTAGTGATGAAACGTGTGAATGTGTATTGTATGTATTGTTTGGCTGATTAATTTCTTAATACAGTGAATTGTAATGTTTAGGCATATTGTTAACAAATGGATATGCATTGGATGATGTTGCTAGGTTATTCTTTGTCTGTTGTTGCAGACCACAATAAATAGACGTGTTAAGTGGAATACGGGCCTGTGTTTTCTGACAGGATCACCCACATTCATACCTTGCAAATGGAAGTGAAGTACGAGCTGCCTCACAAAAGTAGCCGTAATGTACTTTATTTTATTTTTTATTTAGTAACTCCGAAGATAAAAACACAACAGCCACGGGGTGACAAACATAGACGCCAAAAATATATTGCAAATATATAAAGCGTGACATCATCAGCAGGCGCGAAGGACCCGATCCAATCTGGACATTTTAAAAAATTTCAATGAACATTCTATCAGTCCGGCCCTTGGCTTGTCGCAAAATTTTGTATTTGGCCCTCCGTCCATTTGACTTTGACACCCCTGCATTACAGCATTCTAGTTAAGGTAGGTCAATTTTATGATAAAAATTAAAACTTTAACATAGTTATTAGCGAACGTTCCGTCGTAATTGCCTGCTGCCGCGGTTGAATCAGAATTCCTCTCACAACCTGCAGCTTGGTATTTATTCTTCATTTTTAAAATTACATTTATTGCATAACAAGTAGGGATGGACCGATTATCGGCCGGGCCGATTATCGGTGCCGATATTTGGCATTTTGGCGATTAGCGGCATTTGCATTTTTTTTTCATTTTAAGGCTGATAAATTAAAAACTGCTTTATTCGTGCTTGCTGCAGCGTGCTTCTCTCTCTCTGTTTGCTCCAACACTGGCCCTACCTGCATTGGCAGATTGGCCCACCCAAAGCACCATCTGATTGGTTGCTTTTGCAGTGCGTAACAGCCAATCAGTGTAAAGCTGTGTGTGTGCTCCCTGCTCGCTCTCTCTCTGTGTCACCCAGGCACATACACGACGGGAGTCGGCGAGTTACTAGTTCAACATAATGCAATAGACTTTGCCGAAATTTTAGTAAATGTCAGTCTACTATAAGTCACTTGTAACATTACTATGAGCCCTTCTATGTCATATAAACACAAGGGGCAAATCTGCTCGCCACAGTAAGCTGCCTTGCGGTTCAAGCTAACCACTCCCTCAATGTCACAACGGTTAATTTGCTTTGTGAACGACATGGCTCCTAAGAGAAGTAAAGTTGCTTATAATATAGATAAATGGTGATAAAAGTAAGACGTGAGTGCCAGTGTGTGCGTATCTGTGTAAGCCATCTCATGAAAAGCTAAACTCAACTTTATTTATAGAGCACTTTAAAACAACCACCGCTCCAAGTGCTGTACATGGTGCAAAAATTGACGGCAAAGTACTGCATGTGAAAGTCCGGTCTTGGAAACATGCTTATTTTCTGGCTAGTAGCTGCGTTGAGGATTCACTTTTATGTTTTTGAACTTTAAAACAAAGATGTGTGAAAGATAAACATTTCAGTTATAGAGGATTTTTAGAAAACTATTTACTGTAAGGAGATGTTTGTTTTCATTGAACTATAAGACATGCAGCTGAGCCTGGGAACTCCCTGCACTTTTTTACGAGACTTGAAACAAAGTTGTTTATTTTTTAAGATCAAGACAAAGTTGTCTATTTTTTAAGATCTAGAAAAGCTTTAACATCTCGCAAATCACTAAAGTTGTTTAATAAACATGGGCTTAACCCATTAAGGCCTAAAGCGCCTTTCTCAACAGCTCCACAAAACCTAAGGTCGTCTTTGGAATTACCCTCGAAAACCTGAAGTTCTCCCAGAAATTCAACACTTACAAAATGATTAATATCTCAGGCTCTGTAGCAGACAGAAACATAATTCCAAAACAATTAAAGAGCTTAGACATGTGGCTTTCACACGGGTAGAATTTATTATTATTTACTGTTTCAATCGAAGATAACATGTCAGTGCAAGAGAAGCACTATTTTAATTTTTTAAAAAATCGAGCGGTAATTACCATCCTCTATTCTGTTACAAAGACATCAATATCGTAATTCTCTACAAACCATATCATATCACGTTCGACTGGTTCCACTGGTCGTGCACGTCGTCTATACATCACTGCCGTTACTTACTTGAATCAGAGCTCCCGGCGATCGACGGCGTCCGCCATTAGCCTACCTACGGCTCAAAAAAATTCCACGACATCCTCCGCGGTCTCGTGACACCGTCACGTGTATATTCTGATGCATTAAGTTGGCTAAGAGACGGAGAATTGGATTAAAAAAGGATGGTGACGTATCCGCTCCCCCGGTTTGAAAGGTAGAAAGACGCAACAGCGCTCCCGGCTCTAGTGGTAGAAACGCGGTTATGCGCTCCCCTGAAAAAAGCATATTGGTCTATCCCTAATAACAAGTATTTATAAGTATGGGAGCCATGTCTGGGGTTCGCAACAGCGTAACAAAGGCGTAAATCCCCCAAATATCCATCCATCCATTATCTGTACCGCTTCTCCTCACAAGGGTCGCGGGGCGTGCTGGAGCCTATCCCAGCTGTCTTTGGGCAGTAGGCGGGGGACACCCTGAACTGGTTGCCAGCCAATCGCAGGGCACACAGAGACAAACATCCGCACTCACAATCACACCTAGGGGCAATTTAGAGTATCCAATCAACTTACCATGCATGTTTTTGGAATGTGGGAGGAAACCGGAGTGCCCGGAGAAAACCCACGCAGGCACGGGGAGAACATGCAAACTCCACACAGGGAGGCCGGAGCCGGGATCGAACCCACGACCTCTGAACTGTGAGGCGGACGTGCTAACCAGTCGACCACCGTGCCGCCTCCCCCAAATATAAAACATTAAAATAAATATGATACAAAATAATCATAATAAAAATAATAATAATAAGTCCGACTCTACTTCGTGTTTTTTCACCTCGCGCAGGGTTCAGGTCCCCATTAACCCCAATAAATGAGGGATCACTGTATATATATATATATATATATATATATATATATATATATATATATATATATATATATATATATATATATATATATATATATATATATATATATATATATATATATGAATATGTATATAATTAAATGTTGTTATTGATCGCATCAAAATATTTGACTCATTTAACGCAGGCGCAGAATGACCGCCCATGCATAATCCCACTCAGAAGTGCAGTGAGCAACAGAGCGGACGTGTGTCGGCAGCGAGTATAAAGAAGCATTTAGAAAAAAGAGGGTAGCTTTAAATCTCAGAAATGTGAATAAATTGGTTTGCCTTGGCGACTCAGAATGAGTAGAGAAGAGGGCTGTCTTGTTTTGTGTGAATAAAGTCAGTTTAAAGTAGGAACACACGACGTGCTGATAACTGTACTGCTTCTCACTCAATCTTACGTCATATGAGCCAATCACATACGTGTGCACTTCCGAGACCACTTGGAAAATATAAACACTAAGAATATTACAAGGGCCACATATAAATGTGTACATTACACGCACACACTTGTTTGTGTTTGCACACATTTGAAATATTTCTGTCACTGTTCTTTGCGTTTTTGTTTTGTAGTGAGTAAAAATACTACAGAAAGAATGTTAAGAATTTTAATTTAAACATTTTTATTTTCACCTCATGAGGATTTATTATAATAAAAGATACATTACATATGAACAGTATGTTGAATGTATATATCCATCTTGTGTCTTTTATCTTTCCATTCCAACAACAATTTACAGAAAAATATGGCATATTTGGGAGATATTTGGGTTCAAATTGCAATTAATTAAGATTAATTCTTTTTTAAGCCGTGATTAACTTGATTCAAATTTTTGATTGTTTGACAGCCCTAATATATATATATATATATATATATATATATATATATATATATATATATATATATATATACATACATATATATATATATATATATATATATATGCATATATATATATACATACATATATATATATATATATATATATATATATATATATATATGTATATATATATATATATATATATATATATATATGTATATATATATATATATATATATATATATATATATATATATTAGGGCTGTCAAACAATTACAAATTTGAATCAAGTTGATCACGTCTTAAAATAGAATTAATCTTGCGCGTATCTTTACATATATTTTCATGTGTATGTTTATTGTAAAAAAAAAAAAATCCCTTTATTTTTCAGTTCGATTAATTTCTTAAATTTTAATACCCTTAACATGAATAACAGGATTGATTTTCTTATGCAAACACTTTATTAAATCAACCCAAACATATTTTTGAAAAAAATATGTTTTATGCAGGCCCACTAGTTGAAACGAGGCATTCTGATAATTATTGCGTTTGTGGAATAAGAGTTGATCCACCTGTTTTAAGCTATCACTGGGGGCGGCCAGTTTGTCACGTCTGTCGACTGAAAATCACAGTTGCTCAGGGCTCAGGTAACAACCAATCACAGCTCACCTGTTTTCTTAAACTGAGCCATGATTGGTCGTTATTTGAGCCCTCAGGGCATCTGTGATGTCATTTTCAGTTGACAGAAGTGATAAAATGACCGACCCCTGAGATGGCTAGATTTTGCTGCTTGACTCCATCCATCCATCCATTATCTGTACCGCTTCTCCTCACAAGGGTCGCGGGGCGTGCTGGAGCCTATCCCAGCTGTCTTTGGGCAGTAGGCGGGGGACACCCTGAATTGGTTGCCAGCCAATCGCAGGGCACACAGAGACAGACATTCGCACTCACAATCACACCTAGGGGCAATTTAGACAGTCCAATCAACTTACTATGCATGTTTTTGGAATGTGGGAGGAAACCGGAGTACCCGGAGGAAACCCACGCAGGCACGGGGAGAACATGCAAACTCCAAACAGGGAGGCCGGAGCCGGGATCGAACCCACGACCTCTGAACTGTGAGGCGGACGTGCTAACCAGTCGACCACCGTGCCGCTGCATAGAACATATTCTTGAAAAAAAAAAAAAATGTTTGCGTTGACCTTCCTCTTCAATTGAAAAAACAAGCATTGGATTCAACTCATACAAACAACCCCTCAGCCCTTTCAAACACACACACCTACACGCATGCACGCACGCACACACACAATCATTGACATTAGTGTTGTTCTGACAGATATGTTTATTTCGTCTTGAGAGCGACTTGTTGGTCAAGCGCCGCTTGGATTTTGAACTATACGAGAGCAGTCATCTTTACGCACGTCACTTTGATTGCACTCTGGCAATGACTTCATCGACTAAAAAGATTATTACTTGCTGCTCAAGTGTCTTATAAAGGTATTTTGTTTATTAAAATTCTGTTGTGGGTATATTTTAATGTAAATTGTGTCTGATAAATGAACGATAAACAAGGTGGTGTACCGCTGAGATTGTCCCGTGCGGCTCTCGATCGCGCTGCGTGGTTCCTGCTGTTATAAAATACAGCTGCTTCGGAGCAAACGGCATGTTATTTTGTATTTATTATTTTTCTAAAATGCTGCAATATTGTTTCGTGGGTATGTATTTCTTTTTGTATATTGTGCTTAAGTATTTATTCCTTTTTGATTTGGTTTGGTATGGCGCTAAAAAGAAACGAGAGAGAGAGAGGTGAATTACAGCGAGAGTACTCACGTCTGACTCACAAGACTCAACAAAACACTGTCCTGCCGTGTCGGTTCTCTTTAGGAAGGAAGACGCCAGAGAAAAATACATGAAGTCAGACCTATTGTAACCCACCATACCACGGCCTCTGAAGATAAGGAAGAACAACTTTTAAAAGCGTTACATTACATCGCGACTATCACCGCGGGGTAGTGGGGATCAGCCGTGCATGTCAGCTGAGGAATTCATCCTCATCGTCAAATTTTGAAGCAGATGTAACGCCTCCTCTACTCTAAAGCTTTTTTTTAAATATACATGTACTCTAAAGCTTTTTTTAAAAAAAAAAATACATGTATAGATCATGGTGACCAGCAGTCTTTATCAGTGCAGCCGCTGGTGGCTATGGAAACCTTAATCACGTGATCAAAAAAATTGACGGCGTCAAAAGGGAGTCGGATTAACGCAGAGAATAACGCGCTAAATTGACAGCCCTAATATATGTATATATATTTATATATATATATATATATATATATATATATATATTGCATATGGATATATATATATATATATATATATATATATATATATATCTCAATAAAAATTTTATATAATAAAAAAAAATGTTAATCACTTCACTTGACAGCGATATATATATATATATATATATATATATATATATATATATATATCGCTGTCAAGTGATTAACATTTTTTAACTAATTAATCTCAAAATTTTCTATAATTGATCGCGATTAATCGTATTTTTCAACTACAATTTTTACGACACTTGGAATCGATATTTACTCGTAAAATACAACAGTTGAACGATACATCAAAGACGTACAACTAATATGGAATTTGAATTTGGCTTTTCAAAGTGTGCAAATTATTTTGGATTCCTCCAATGAGCCGTCGAGCAACTTTTGAAAGTAAAACTATGTAAAAGTCCATCTTTGCGACAGTGACCCTCCTCTAAGTTTGGCTGCAAAGCGAGCAGAGGTCAGCTGCCACAGGAAGTAAATAAAACTGAGTTAACTGAATATATATCCATCCATCCATTATATATATATATATATATATATATATATATATATATATATATATATATATATATATATATATATATATATATATATATATATATATATATATATATAAATGTATATATATACATATAAATATATATGTATATATATATGTATATATATCCGCCCATTTGCTCCATTCGGCTCGTACAAAGCAAGTCAACTTTTTTGCCATTTCGCCTCGCGGCAGCCAATCAACATCGGGTATACTAAGTCACACACAGCCACACAGCGTCCTGTTCACTCGGCGGCCAGCAATATTGTTAGCATTAGCATAGTGTGCAAAAACGTTGACTTGTTTTATACACGCCGAATGGAGCGAATGGGTGGACTGTTGTTGCTGCAAATCTGCTTGAGGCTGGCTATCAGCAGCTACTGTCCGGACTATCCTTCCCTGGCTGATTCCATTCAGTGCGTAAGGTAATAACAAAACATTTTTTTGTTGTATTGTGCTATATAGGTTGATGCAGCCATGCAAGGTACACCAGCTTATACGGTACATATAAAAATAATTCTCAATATATTTATAAATAATGTGTTTTGCATTTTTAGTAGGTGGTAGATCATTTTGACTTGGTCATGTCATAAGTAGCTCTCAGGCTGAAAAAGTGTGGGCACCCCTGGTATACATCATCCGATTCTTTGCAAGATAATTTGGGTAAGTTTGGTTCACGCTATTTATGTTGGTCGGAAATGGCTGTGATTTTGAGCAGGCCATTTTCTCATTTTAAAAAATACTCTATGTAAATTTTAAGTTTTGCTCTGACTGGGCCATTTTCCTTCATTTGATATGGAAAACATCTTTCCTCTGATGGTTAGCTGCCGATATGTGGGCGTCTTGCGGCCACTGTGTCTCTTCATTGTGTTGGCTCCGTTGAAATTCGGCAGGGCGTCGGCATAAATGTGGCTGGCCATGATGCATTCTGAGGCAACCACAGCAGAACAACAGCCTGTTTGTCCTGGAAGAGAAATCGTTTGTTTTTGTTTTTTTAAGTCCACCTCCAAGGTGACACCTGGTGACCTCTCGGCTGCCCAGCGATCACTCTGAGGTGTACTCACCAGCGTGAAGCCATGGTGCACAGGTCCACTACTAGATCCACCTATATGGTGACGCCTCACAGCCTGTATGTGTGGCTGTGTTGATTTAAATACGAAAATGTATTTGTAGCATGTGTGAAAGCTTACGTTGACAATGACATCCTCCACAAAAGGTTCACGAACACAGCAAAGTGTTCTGGTTCCGAAATGCTTAGGAGTTTCTACAAAAATGAAAGTTTTATTTCTCAACTTTTCTGTGCTTGGCAGCTGATAGAAAATGTTAGCTTGGTCACGTTTGTAGCCGCTCAGCCGTTTTTGCTGAGTTGAGTAGCTGTGTAGCAATCACAAAGTGGGCTGTTTTTTTTTCATGAATGTTGAGTGCATGTCACAAGATACCAAATTCTCATTTTACAGGCCTTTGCCTTTCAAAGGCTTTTGCATGCAAATGACAAACCACACAGATGTCCAACTTAAACAATCCCACAGACTCATTTTGACCGACTGTATGTTATGCATAGAGCAGTGGAAAAAAAATATTTTGATGGCATCGGACGTTTACATTTTGAGATTTTCAATGACACCCAAAACACATCCAGGTAACCAATCTTTCACCACAACTTAACAGGGTCAATTAAAATTCCTAAACATGCGTATGATACAGTTAAAGACTAAGATTATGTCATTTTAGGAAGTTGAGAAGAATTTGTTAAAATCCAAACATGAGTTTGAGAAGTCCTTACAATTCGCAGGAGGAGTGAATCTGAACCCAAATCTGCCAGACCATGAGTAGCCGAATAATACAGCCATGTAGCCATGTCAGGTCAGGATTGTGCTGGAAGTTGTAGTGTTTAAAAGAGAGAAAAAAAGGCACACGTACAGTCATATTCATCAATTCACCCGTTTTCCAAATGTACAAAAAGGAAACAGTGCAGTGTGCTTCCACCCACTTTATGTTCACATGCAGTCATAATGATAGTATACCAAGAAAAATTGGTAGATTTAAATTGACAGCACTGGGTTCAGAATAGTCCAAGGAGTGTAGTGGTGGTCTTTTGAAGCGTTATATTACACAATTTGTCTCTTTTAACGGAAAGTATGTAAGTAAATAAGTAACTAAATAAATAATTCCAACGACTTGATGAACCTTAGTTCACAAACGTAAGTCTTGGTTTGCGAAATTCTTGGTGAAAATCTAGATATTTCCTAACTGTTCACATACTTTTTCTTTGCAATGGTGCATGGCCTCATTGTCCATCGAATTAGTCACAAGGTGATGAATAACAATGATGATAAAGAATAATAATACAAGAGAAAACAGGCAGGGGAAGTGCAGGTGGGTGGTGTGAAAGTGGCTGGGTATCTGGGTATTGGTGAAAAAAAAAAAAAAAAACGAACAGTGGGAGAGGACAAAAAGAAAGGAAGACAGTGCTGTCCAGAAGACTAGACATTCAGATGAAAGGGTGGCATCTGACGAGAGTTAAGACAACGCACAGGCCAGGGTGCTATATCCTCCACAACTTTAGCATTGTACGCTCAAAGGAAAGTCAGAAACACAATTTTGCAAGGAGAATGTTGCTATTTGAAGATTGCTATTATTCTTCCATCCATTGTCTGATGCTTGCCCTCATTAGGATTGTAGAGAGCATATGGACAAAGATTCACCATCAACAACACCTATGGAAAAGTTTTAGTCTAAAATCAATCCAACTTGCATCTTTTTGGAATCAGTGGACTGCTGTAATACACATATATTTTTTTCTAAATTGAAAATGATCATAGTGAGTCAACAATGATAATAACTGACTGTCTATCAGTCATAAATGGTTACGGTTATGATTGAATCTTGCCACTAAACATTGAACTACAAAATGTATTTGGCCTGCAGTATGATTTTAACTTAAGGCCTGGAGATAGACCAATCTGAAGTTGGCCAACTGTGACCGGCGCTTACGCCCTGCTCTTGACACAATATCGTGCAATACTTACATTTTCTATAAGATTAAGGCAGAAAAGGCATCTTCAGTATTTATCCGCATTCATCACTTCCTGTTTTTGCCCCGTGCGCTAGCTAACAGTCAATCAGAGTGACCAAATGTCACGACCTACGACGCAGATTCAACATGCTCAAACGACCACCAGACGCTTCCCAACGGGATCCGATGTTGCGATGGTGTTCATTACATCAATCAGATACTGCAATTCGACGCTTCTCGATGTCCGACTGGTCTATCTAGGCCCCAGGTGTCAAAGTCAAGACCCGGGGGGCATATCCGGTTCGCAAGCTCATTTTATGTGGCCTGCGAAGACAAGTCATGTGCATTTGCTTCACGTTTCTTGCAAATTGTTTTCACTTTTAACACTGAGATATGAGATAGTGCAACCTGTTATTTGTTACCAATCCTCCCTTTCAAAATAAATTAAAAAATAATTGAACAATTACTTGCATTCTCGCGTCAAAATTTTGTATTTTATAGACCTTAAGCCTTTTCCTCATGTAGGCTCACTCAAAAAAGGCTTAACGTCCATAAAATCAAAAATATTGGGGCGATTGGTTTGAGGATGAGGTGGGCATGTGTACAGATGTGCTGATGAATTTTGGTGATGATTGATTGTAGTTTTCAGACATTAGGTGACATGAAGCTTTTTTACCTTAAACGTTTTACACTGTCCTGCTGCTGACAGCCCTCCAGTTTTTCTCCTTGACGGTTCATCGTCATTGTTGCTGTAAGTGTTGCTCTGCAACTCTTGAATTTGAGAATAAATAATTCATAGTTTGTCAGTAGAGTCAGAAATTCTGTGATTTGTTGTTGTTGTGAATTAATAGATTATTTTAAGTAAATATAATGTATTGCTTAGATGTAACAAAAGGGAACATGTTAATTACTGTGGATAATGTCATGTGTTCATGTCCGGTACTTTTATTTCTTGTGCTACACTGCAAGTTTGGAGTGAGGGACATTAACTGCGCATGTCCACCTGTTCATGCCAATGCTACTGTGCATGCTAGGAAGTTAAACTGACATCAAAAGGACACTGATGAAGACAAAAGAAATTCCTTTGTGGATTACCGGACATTCACCTCTTTTCACGGCAAGCGGCCAACGAGGTATTCATTTGTTGTACTTTTTATTTACTATGTCGACGCTGTGCGTCTCATTTTTACTGTTTCCTTGTTTAAAAATGTAGTTCTCACGGCGTGTGCAAGTCGTGTGATGGCGTGTACAAGGCGTGTGCAAGTCATGACCACGGCAGAGGATGCGAAAGCAATAAACGCCCGTTCCCAAGAACCGCCTGTGTCACTTTTGTTGTGGAGAGAGCTACAGTTGCAATTCATAAACCAACTCATTTCCATCTATTAGATCAGTGGTCCCCAACCTTTTTTCTGCTGTAGACCAGGGGCGGAGCCAGAACGTGGCTAATGGGTGAACTGAATAATATGGAGTTCAGATCTTCCTTAGACAACCACAGTTATGCCATTCTTAATATTCAATCAAATAAAAAATACAACAAAGCACAAATTCCAAAATAATTTAATAACAATTTCCTAAAAATTTTTAAGTACCGGTATATTTTTTTTTTCATGAATCTCACTGGGTGGGCAGTCTGTCAATCTGGGTGGGCCTGTGCTGACCCAGGCCCACCCATGGCTCTGCCCCTGCTGCAGATCAGTTGCAACAATTCTATAACCCTTTGCGGACCGGCAATTGCACTGAGTCGTGGGCGTGGGTTGGATGGGGATGGTGGGGCTTTGGGGTGGGGTTGGCAGTAATGGTTTGAAGGTGTGCAGTGCTACAACAATAAAAAAAAGTTTAATAAAAATTGTTATTTTTTTTATCACCAATATTGAATGACTTTTTAAGCTTAGCAATGCGGTTAGGCACCAAGTATGATGCGCTCAAGGCACATTTGTTGACAAATCAGTTTTGAAGGCTTCATTGACTCATTGGAGAGGCGCTCACCGCATATTGTGCAGAGCGGGCTTCGTTCGTGTGTCGTAATCACCTGTCACCGTAAATCCATTTCAAGTCAGTCTTTTGGTATTATCTGTGACATTCACCTTTATTTTTCTTCTTGGCCACAGGCTCTGGTGTTGAATGCTCACTGGGCTTCTTCCCCATTGCAAAGAAACATTCCAAATTCGTCTGTTTATTTGACTCATTTTAGTAGCTTTTGTGAATTTAATATTAGCGTTGTGTGACCAAGATAACTTGACATGTGTCAAGAGTCAGTCATATGTAATAGAGAGAATACGGTCACTTTTAAAAATATAAATTTTTTTTCAGCTTCAGATAATAAACCGGAAGTCCTGTAAGTTTCTTTCTTTCATCCGTGCGGCCCAACGCGGCCCGCTACCAGTGATCGGGGACCATTGTATTAGATCAACCACATGTAATTGAACCTTATGAGGTCAAATTTATTTGGAATATTTTCTTCCTGTTATCAAACATTTCATTAACTTTCTTAAATGTCACTAAGTCACCAGTTCTACTGTGGATTCTGACCAGTGAAGGATTAACTAATGTCTACACAGTCAATAGTGTGAATTGAGAGCAGCAGATGAAGTTCGGAGGAGAAGGAGGGGTCAGGAGAGTGTTTTATGATAAATCCACAGACACATCGAAGCACCCACCCCAACACTACACACACGCACACACCATGACACACATACAACAGTACACTGGTTGCCATGGGGACTGGTCATAGCTGCAGATTGTGCCAATAGGGTGGCAATGAGTCCAACTGAGATCAGAGACCTGACTGTTATAATTAAGGATCAATACTCCAACCTCATTGATGCAGCACTGATGCAAATTTTAATCAAAACACATACTTCATTATTTATTTGTTAGCTAAATGACTGTTTATCACATTTATGAAGTGAAAAACATGCTGTTTGTGCTCCATAAGAGGACAAGAAGCTGCCTAAACAGTCTGGAGCCTTGAATTTGGAAAAGGGGGTAATTAGTAAAATGTTCTGTGCACAAAGGGGTTGAAGATTAAAAAAGCAAGATATCTTTGCACATAATGAAACAAACTGGTAAATGTACTGGATTAAAAAGCGACTCAAGCAAAAGGATATTGGTGTCAAAATGCACTAATTGCATTAATTGCGATCAATTAATTACAGTCACAGTTAAAGCGTTATTATTTTTTTTAGCGCGTTAATTTCAATCTCTAACTACTGTTTCTGTATGATTATGATAGTATCTGTTTTGACGGATGGGGCTTGTGCTTGAGTTGTTGGGGGTGTAAAAAACAGTGGTAAGTGTCACACCCTGAAGTGGACACTGTTTGACTGTCATTGTGTTTGGCATAACCAGATAGCATAGTTGGGCATTCCACCTATGTGACGAACCGGTCTGTCTATCCACCGATGATTGACGGCCATTTTGTAGACGATGCACTATAAATGGGAAACTTTAAAAAAAAATAGTAGGACTAAGCATGACGACTGGTTAGCACGTCCACCTCACAGATCAGAGGTCGTGAGTTCGATCTCTGCCCCGGCCTCCCTGTGTGGAGTTTGCATGTTCTCCCCGTGCCTGCCTGCGTGGGTTTTTTCCGGGTACTCTGGTTTCCTCCCACATTCCAAAAGACATGCTTGGTATGTTAATTGGACACTCTAAATTGCCCCTAGGTGTGATTGTGAGTGCAGATGTTTGTTTGTCTCTGTGTGCCCTGCAATTGGCTGGCAACCAATTCAGGGTGTCCCCCGCCTACTGCCCGAAGACAGCTGGGATAGGCTCCAGCACGCCCTGCGACCCTTGTGAGGATAAGCGGTATAGATAATGGATGGATGAATGGACTAAGCATAGCCCTTTTTTCGGTCCATGTAATCGCCTATTTTCGCGGTGAGGTGAAGTTTCTGTAACAATAGTCTTGTTAGATTCTGTTGTTGTTGTTTGGGGGACAGATTTGAGTGAGGGAACAGGCAAGAGGAAGTGATGTTTTCCCTATGTTATGAGACTGAGGCCCAGACTAAATGCGTCGACTTTAAATGCGGTGAGGCACGAGACTCTTAGATGTACATAACGATCCAAAAAAGGTCCTTAAAGGTGCTAAAAGGAGAAACATTTAGTCCGGTCGCGGTGAGGTTTCTGTAACAATGGTATTGTTAGATTGAGGGAACAGGCAAGAGCAAGTCATGTTTTTTTTCCCTGTTACGAGACTGAGGGCCGGACTAAATGTGGTGAGGCTTCCGAGGTCCTTAAAGGTACATAAAGTGCCAAAAAGGTCCTGGAAAGTGCTAAAAGAAGATGTATGTGAGCAGTGATGAGGCTTCCACAGTGAGTCAGTCTTTCGTTTCAAATATTGCCCAGCCGAAGGGGTACGGAGTGGTAGTTTGTCAAAGTTGGTAGAGGGAAACGCTAACGGAAGCCCATTTAAAATCAATCAATCAATCAGCCTATAGACGATGACTATTTTAGGCTGATAGATGGACGGCGGAAGGGTACCCTGGGTCTACGCGATACACGGACTGTGATGTTTTAGTAAAATGCCCAGCTTTGCATGACAGGTTCCTATTGTAGGTGAGTGGGCAAGTTCAGGAGCAGAAAGAAGACGTAAAAATGGAAGAGCATGTGAGAGTTGTTGGTTCGATGAATGGTAAATTTAAAAAACGCCCTGACAGCACTACTGATAAAGGCAGAGTGATATGCCTTCTTTGTAAGAATGACTTTGCTTACCAAAGAAGCAGTTCAAGCCTACCACATGAATGCAAAGTGACCATCCGCGACTAAAGCCACAGCTAATGATAGCAACGAAGACGCTAATGTAGCGAGCCACTGCAAAGCCCTTCGCCAAACTAAACTTGAGAACAGCCCCCATATGAGCAAGTCTGCGACCGACAGGCTGACGAATGTTCTTGCCAAGGGAATAGTGATGAACTGCTGGCCGATCGACATAGTTGAAGACAAGGGAGTCATTGAGGTGTTGCAAACAGCGTCCAATGACCCATCACACAAACCACCGTGCAGGACTGCAATGATGACTAAAATCAGCAAGTTGTATGACAGTGAAAAGAAAAGCAAACTTGATGTTTTGGTTTAGGATTCGGACAGATGTATTGCTATAACCGCAGATCACGGCACCTCAATTCAGAACCAGGAGGTTATTTTAGCGTGACTGGACACTTTATTTATGTTGAGTGGAACTTCAACTCATTTTGAACTGATCGTCGTGAAAACAGAAACCAGGGACTTGGCTGATAAATGCGCCAAACAGTTCCTCAAGGTGATGGGTAATTGAAAAAAAGATTCACCATAAATACAAATACATACATACAGACAATGGGGGGTTTTGGCACTTTTCTCAGCAATTTTTAAGTAAGATTGAAAATAGATTAATTAGATCAATTAATTATAATTAATTAATCTCTTGACAGCACTAATTGTAATATTAATTTACAGTCCATAGCATCCATCCCTTTCATGTGTTTCTCTCTGTTGTCTGTTTGTTTATCCCTTAATGTCTTCATTGAGCAAGTCAATTGCAGTTCACCATCTACCGGTACATGGATAATGCAGAAACCGCTAAGCAGCAATAAAGAGACTACGCCCCCCCCTCCGAAAAAGAAAAAAAAAAGACACCAAAGGAATAATAATGTATGCCTGGGAAAACGAGTGCTGTAATTTCAATTCATTTCCAGCCGGGGCCCCTGGGGTGCTGAGTGTGTTTGATCCCAAAGGCAAGTGAGTGGGGAGAAGGAGGGTTGCAGGCATATGTATGCAGAGGGGAAGAGAGAGAGGGGAGCCAGGGAGTTGCAGAGAAGCAGAAAGCCATTTAATATTCCAGACCACGGGTTGAGATGAGAGACTGCTCTCATACCTTCAGGTTCATGAGCATAATGAGATTTTTATTTTGCTGAGTGCAGTCTGTGTGCTTGTGTGTGTTCGCTTTCTGATCACTTATGTGTGCTTGTGAGGGTGCGGGCGGACTCCCAAGGGTTAACATGCCTCAATTATATTATCACATCAGGGACTATGTATGTATTTATGAGACAATGATTCACATGCCAAAAAGGGAGTCAGGCTCATTACTTTGAATGCCACATTAACACCTCAGATAAGGTTAACTGATTACCACTGACTTAAGTATGACAGTAAACACACAGCATATTAGCACACATAGAGCTTTCAGGATACTTCCATTGGGTACTTTCCCAAACAAACATATCCAACAATTCCCAGATTCCTTGGGGTGAAAAACAATCAGCTGAAGAGTGCAGCAAAAATCTCCCCAACATTCAATACTCATACAATGTATAAGTGTGTGTTGCATCACACCCCAAAAGACCCCACCCTTTCTGTAAAGGTGGAAGAAGACCTGCACATAAACATGTGTATGTCCTTTGTCTGAGCCTTTTTTTCTAAAAGAATGAAACTCAAAACAAGAATCATATTGCTGCTGTGTTCATTCATTGCAGTGTAGGCCTACTTTGGTTCATTGCGGGTGTAAAGTTAACATATCAAAGCAAGGCTCAAAATAACTTTTGTTCTTTACAGAGCAGTTTTGCTAGTCAATGACTTCATTTGAGAAGCAATATTTTGCAGGTTAATCCCAGGGACCCAAAACAAGGAGTTTATTAAACAAAAATATGACAATAGTTCAAATTAACAATTGGTTTTCTTTTCTTTCAAACAGATTTTATTTCTTAGATTCACATTTTGCATAGCAGTAAACAGTTTTTCCTTGTCTAGACGTATTTTCAGTGGGGCAATTTCAAACGAAAAATATAGATTTCAGTTTAAATTGAGTATTTTTGAATGGTTTATATGATCTTCGGCAAAGATAAAATGATTTTTAAAAATTCAAAAAAGATAAGATTGCATTGCTTATAATTAATAATTCCCCAATGGAAATATGAGTTTAGGGGTGTGTTCAGGACGGGGCTGATTTGTATGCTATGATTCCGGTTAACTTCCTGTTTTTGTGAAGTGATGTTCACTAAAGTCTTTTGTGGATACACCTCCTGTATCTCATTTCCTTCTGCACCACACTGATGATTTCAAGGTGAGTTCTGAGGTATCAGTGACTGTATCAAACATGGCAAATAAAGTGATTCTCAAGCTGCCGGAGTTTTGGGTGAGGTGCATGGCTGCCTGGTTTGCACAGACGGAGGTTCAATTCGTTCTGAGCCGGATTACCGATGACGACGCGCTCCTACTTCTATATTGTTTTGCCACAAGGGAGCGCCACTGCTGCCAGAGTAGTGGACTTCATCACAACGCCTCCCGCCCAGTTTAACTATGCAGCTTTCAAGGCTCATCTCCTCAAGAACTTCAAGCTGTCGTGGACATTGCGTGCTAGACAGCTAGCAAGGGACTCTGGGGGGACAGTAAGCCTTCTGAACTCATAGAGATGAATGCAAACCTTGGCCATGAGGAGCCTAATTTTCTTTTTATGAAACTGTTTCTCCGTCACATGCCACCTCATATTTACATTTCTCTCGCCAACAATATGATCACTGAAGCACCTCTACCAGAGAAGGCTGACTGCTTCTTCCTCGCTACCCAATGCTTTGCTCCCAGTTAGCGATGGGCATCGTTGAATTTGGGTGATTCCGGTTCCTCAAATCGATTCCGGTTCCTAACGATTCTCAATTCTGTTTTTTTGTTGGGTTTTTTGGGGTGGGGGTGTGGGGTCAAATGTTAGTTTCATGAGGTTTTCTACTGTTTATGAATTTTCCTTTTATTTTCTCAATGGATATTTTTGACAAACAAGTTAATATCAAACCTATGAGCTTGAATTATCCACGAGAACTTCATTTTGGAGCACCTCAAGGAAATATAATACCATAATGCAGCTTATAGCATGCTACTTAATTAACACCCATTGGCAAGCCAAGTGTGCAAATAAAAAGAAAAACTTGTGCTCGATGTGGACATTAAACATATTTCATTTGTATACTTACCCAATTCTGACTCACTGTCGGCAATGCCAGCATGCGTGCTCAAGCACACTAAGCATTGTAGGACGTCTCGACGGGGAGGAAGGAATTTCAGAACGGTGGACGCAAAGAGTCAAAGAACGAACACTCACGATTCTACCCCATGTAAGCGGAGGTGTTTAATTATATTAGACGTGCAACCTCGTCTGTGTTGTGTAATGGTTTGCTGGTGTGATTTTATTTTGAAGGCCGGGAATAGGGTTAGAGGCAGAAGTGTATGGAAAATAAGTAACTTGCTGGAAAACGAAAAACTCCTTGCCCTCTGTTGAACCTACATATTTACAGAATACGACACTTTGCACGAGATACATTTTTGCTTGTAGCACTGAGCAGCTTGGTCTTTTTTTATGAAGCGCAGCCACACTTTTGACCTGTGTCGAACATCCATAATTGTCACTCCCCGTGAGCATTATCCTGTAGTCCACGTTGCTGTCTGTGTGATGTCGGCAGACTCTGCCCTTGCTGCTCGCCGGCGCGGCTTAGCGAGCGACATTTGGTTGTACTACACTCGTGTCTGACGATTGATCCGCGCCGCGTGCACACTATTGATAATTTGTTTGTTTTAGGCAGCTTCTTCCGCGAGACTGATTAGGAATCGAAATGTGGCACCGACATTTTAAAAACTGAAAGATTCTGGTAGAACCAAAGTGCTAGTCGCGGTTCTATTCGGTTCCAGATTCCCGGTGCCCAACCCTACTCCCGGTGTGCTGGCCTTAAGACAGCTTGTCAGGGATGCCCTCTCCGGGCTCGAATTCCACAGGGACACCGGTGCTACGAGGAACAGACGGAAAAACGGCCCGCTATTGTCACCTGAAAATTGCGCCCTCAGTCGTTCTTGTATCACAAGGACTGTGGACCTGTGTTTTGGTGACGGAGGTTTCACGTCCGACATCTCTTTTAACCTTGTCGCCGCAAACTTCCTGTGCACATATGGTCAACTGATGGACGTCAACAATGGTTGGTTGTGAATACACAATTTTTCTGTTCAATATCTTCGTGTCCGTGATGAGACGACATATGGCGGTCTCTCCAGGTGACAAGTTCCAGCGCCTCTGACCAATTTGACTTAGCCCACGTTCTCTGCTGCCACAACAAACCCTGGGGTTGAGCATCACATCGACACCCAGGAGGGAGCCGCCCCTCTTCCAGCGAGGGCGGAGGCTGCCTTCGCTTTCCGTGGTCCATCTACTGCTCGGTCAGTCAGTGAATTCCTTGGAATGCTAACGTTCTACCACAGTTTCATCGGTCGGGCCACATTCATTATGCACCTGCCCTTAAGGGTGTGTCCCCAACCACCCTGTTAAGTGGACAGCTGAGATGGGAGCCACTTTCGATCCTGTCAAAGCTGCCTTTGTCACGATTGTGTGCCCAGAACTTCAAACCCCAAAGCAGAGCTAAACACAAAACTTAACAAACACAATACTTTATTAAACCAAGGGAGCACAAGAACGTGAGCAGGGATAAATGCAAAAGAACATTTTGCCAAAACTGAATTACACGGTGGTCGATGGTGGTAAGCACGGTGGTTAGCACGTCCGCCTCACAGTTCAGAGATCGTGGGTTCGATCCCGGCTCCGGCCTCCCTGTGTGGAGTTTGCATGCTCTCCCGGTGCCTGCGTGGGTTTTCTCCGGGTACTCCGGTTTCCTCCCACATTCCATGCATGATAAGTTGATTGGACTCTCTAAATTGCCCCTAGGTGTGATTGTGAGTGCGGGTGTTTGTCTCTGTGTGCCCTGCGATTGGCTGGCAACCAATTCAGGATGTCCCCCGCCTACTGCCCGAAGACAGCTGGGATAGGCTCCAGCACACCCCGCGATCCTTGTGAGGATAGGCGGTATCGATAATGGATGGATGGATGAATTACGTGAAGATACGTGATACATAAAATAAAACAAGCACACGATCGAACCAGGGAAATAGGCTGACAGCAACAATATTCCGGCGACTAGCTTGCATTTATCCAGCACCTGTGTACACATCTGATTGTAATGCCAAGCACTTGTGCACTGGAGGCTCCTCCCATTCACCCAGGGGCTGGAAAAATACAACAATAAGCCACAGAACACAGGAACATGACAGTCTTGGCTCACGCGATTATGCTGGGTCACCTGTTGCCTGGGGCCCCAGTCTCAGTTACCACGGATGCCTGACATCTCTTGAATGGCGCAATACACCAACAATAGGTGGACGATCTGTATGTGGAAGATTTATCTCAAAGGTTAAATAACTAAGACAGGCTGCATGGTGGGGGATAGGTTGCTAAATCATATACTTTATGCAGATGATCTGGTCATCATATCGCCCTACTCTGCTGGCCTTCAGCAGCTGCTCAAGATTTGTTCTGAATACAGTGAACAATTTGATATCATGTATAATACTAAAAAAAGTATAGTGATGGATGTAAGGCCTAGCGAGCAGCGTAAGTTAATGGTACCTAGGTTTGACCTGTCTGGAGGGGAACTTTCGGTGGTGGAAAAAGTTAAGTACCTTGGTCACATCATCAGGAGTGATCTCTCTGACGATGAAGACATTCAAAGGCAGTACTGCAAACTGTATGCACAAGCTAATTTGCTAGTATGAAAATTTGAAATATGTACAGATAAGGTGAAAATAGCGTTATTCAAAGCCTACTGCATGCCACTCTATACCGCCTCCCTGTGGTGTCGTTACACGAAATCTAAATTTAGGAAGCTGCAGGTTGCATACAACGATGCTCTAAGGCTGCTTTTGAAGGTTCCTCTTTGGACATGTGCTAGTCTGCTGTTTGTGCAGAACAATGTAACAACACTGAATGCTGTCAAAAGAAAGCTTGTATATACATTTTAATGAGACTTATAGTCTCACAAAATGACATAAGTGTTCTTGTAAGACCTGAGCGGAGTAATAGTGTAGGAGTATAAGTTAGATATACCTCTGTGCTCTGGAGGCACTGGAGAGAATGCTTGTATGGATTGTAGTTGTTTCACCTATTCTTTGTTTGTCACTTTTATGTTATTTTATGGACCTCTTCTGAGTCTGAAATAAAGATTGATTGATTGATTGATTGATTGATGCCTTAAAGCCATTGGCCTTTTTTAGTCATTGGCTTTTTCCTAGGGAGTGCAAATAGCACGTTCAAAAGGGAGCCCTTCGGCCTTTTCCTGGTGATCCGACATTTCTGATAAAGGTGCCACCCCTTTATAGCGTTTGTGGACTACAAATACTCCATGACTAAGGTAGGGAAGACGTGGCCATCCTGACAACAATGCATAATGTCATTCATATTGAAGTACACTACTGACAGGCCAACATGGTCGTGGACTCTCTAGTGGTTGGGACTGTTCAGCTCGGTCTTGATTAGGGTTGCCACGATACTAAAATTTCAAAGTCGATATCAATACCCAGTAAAATACTAGATACTGAATACCATTTACCGATACCTTGGGGGTAAAAAAAAGAAAAGACAAATACTTTAAAAAGGCATAAAAATATTTCTGTTAACATAAAGAGGACTGGCTGGTTTGGCCTTCCTCCTGCCACTACACTGGCATACTTAGCAGCTGTAAAACGTGGAACTGCAAGCGGGTCGCAGTGAGGGCTCTCCTAACTGCCAGTGGTTGTCTGCCAGGTAGGCTGCGCTGCTTGCATAGTGTGGACGCTGCGGGCACGCGCACCATAGTATCAATATCATGACATATTAGTATTGTATTCGGATACGGTGTCGTAAGTATACTTTGAAAAGTATCAATACTTTTGACAACACTAGTCTTGATTACGCAGGCTGGCTAGAGGCCAACGCCTCTCCTGGTCTGCATTCTCTGAAGTGGCCCGCGCATTCATCAGAACTTTGGATGTTTTGGTACCCCGTCTGACCTCTCTTCTGACAGGGGGCCGCAGTTAACCTCTGAGCTCTGGAATACTGTGGCTGCATCACCACCTATCACCTCTAAACCAGAGTTTTCAGTGAAAGGTTCCACGGCTCGATGACGGTAGCCCTGTGTAAACAAGGAGAACCTGTGGTCCTCTTCCGCTGAGCTTGTTCATGGCCAGGTTCGTCGTGTGTCTGGAGAGTTCATCCCCAAGGCCACGATGCTCCGGTCGCCAGCCAGGCAATGCTCCTCCCTGGTGGATACCTTCAGCCTGTTCCCTCAAGTCCCTATACTTCGCTGCACGGCATCCGTATTCTCCAGCTCCGCGGCCGACCCCCGGGCTCGCCATGACACCGTCAACGCCCTCCGCACCTCGCCTGATGGACATCAGGCCCAGGTGCCCCTCCTCCTCCTCCATCGACCCCTTTGTTATGTTTGTTATCTCCATTGTTATGCCTTGATCGGGCTGTCATTCTGCATATGCATGAGGATTTTTACTATGGGTGAATTCTGGAGGGGCCTGTGTGGTGCTTGTTCACATAATCCCCTCATGGAACTAAGAGTTAAAGGGTGTTTTCAAGACGGGGTTATTTTGTATGCCGCACTTCCTTTTTTTTGCCAAGTGATGGTTAGTGTTTTGCAACACACCTCCTGTATTTTCTTTGGCACCACAAGCTCTACTGTCATGTAATTTTGAGAAATGTTATTGTGTTGATCACAAAAGTTAAAATCAAAACTCAGGACTCGGGATATACTTTTAACCCTTTCATGCAAAGTGGTCACTACAGTGGACAGCTATTTAAAAGAGGCTTTCACCTATATTAATTAATCTAAAAAATATATATTTTAAATAATAACATTAAATCATTTATCAATTAATGCATGAAAGGGTTAAAAATATTTTTTTTTAATTTAGATTAATTAATATAGGCGAAAGCAACTTTTAAATAGCTGTCCACTGTTGTGACCACTATGCATGAAAGGGTTAGGATTATGGGCCACTCCTTCTGGCTGACGTAATGGAACATAATTAATTTCCGGTCCTGTTAAGCGTTATTTAGTGTAATTTTCTCTCCAGACACTTAAATTGCCTGCTATTTTTCTGCTCAATGTTGGATACTCTCCACTTTGACACTGTTCTAGCCAGACTTCTGGGGTAAGTGTACTCGATCACCCAAGCACTTAATTCCGGAGTCTCACGATTATTGAACACCAGCTGATAAAGACGAGTCACACAGCATGATGTAATACTCTGAAGAAGGCTCTCTTTCCTTGTGATCCCTACATGAAAACGATTCTTGTCAGAAGTGTGTCCATGGAGACGATTACTCCTGACTTAATAGCGACTTCGCAACAGGTTTAGCTGCATCAGTTGCCACCATAGTGCGTTGTTTGCTAGCTGGTGCAGCGTAAATAGCACCAAGCTTGCCTTGATCGACTAATTCCAATGAGGTGATGTAAGCGCGTCCAGCACAGCAAAGCTTTTGGGGACAGTCTCGGCGGTTCAACCATCACATAAACTTACAATTCTTAAAATTCTCAGTTTCGCTATTCAATGTGTTTTTGAGGAGGCACGAAATGCAAATTGTGACTGCAATGCAAAACTGCTTATTTTGAGCCTTGTAATGCAAATGCTTAATATACTACAAATAACTTGCATTTTATTTTTATCAGTTGGATATGGGTAATTGATCATTTGGGTATAATGATCAGTTGATCTTTAGATCAAATGATCTTGATCATTTGGGTATACCCACCCAGCACCAGACGTCTTCTGGACGTTGGATTTTGGGCCAAATCTGGTCGGTCCATCTTAGACTTGATTTAGCCCAGAAATGGTCATTGAAAACTGGGCTGTGTTTGGGTCATCCAAATGTGTCCAAATTTAGTCCAAAAATAGTTGTCGAAAACTGGGTTGTGTTATAGCCCCTCCAACATAGTCCAAATTTAGCCCAAAAATAGTCGTTATATTTTGGTTGTGTTTAGCCCGACCAATGTGGTCCAAATTTAGTCCAAAAATAGTTGTTGATAATTGTGTTGTGTTTAGCCCATCCAATGTGGTCCAAATTTAGTCCAAAAAGAGTCGTTGAAAACTGGGTTGTGTTATAGCCCATCTAATGTGGTCCAAATTTAGTCCAAAAATAGTTGTTGAAAACTGGGTTGTGTTTAGCCCATCCAATGTGGTCCAAATTTAGTCCAAAAATAGTCGTTGAAAACTGTGTTGTGTTATAGCCCGTCCAATGTGGTCCAAATTGAGTCAAAAAATAGTTGTTGATAATTGTGTTGTATTTAGCCCGTCCAATGTGGTCCAAATTTAGCCCAAAAATAGTTGTTGATAATTGTGTTGTGTTTAGCAGTCTTTGTTGTTGTATTATTGTTTTGTTTTTTTATATGTAAAGTTCTTTGTTACAGTTGCAGCTGTTGTGAAATGCGCTATATAAATAAAGTTGTATTGCTTTTAATGCCGCATGATGTTAACAAACTATCGTCTCGAAAATGTTGTTTTTCTTTGCTATCGTAATTGGCATTTATTATCCATCCATCCATTATCTATACCGCTTATCCTCACAAGGGTCGCGGGGCATGCTGCAGCCTATCCCAGCTGTCTTCGGGCAGTAGGCGGGGGACACCCTGAATTGGTTGCCAGCCAATCGCAGGGCACACAGAGACAAACATCCCCACTCACAATCATACCTAGGGGCAATTTAGAGTGTCCAATCAACTTACCATGCATGTTTTTGGAATGTGGGAGGAAACCGGAGTTCCTGGAGAAAACCCACGCAGAACATGCAAACTCCACACAGGGAGGCCGGAGCCGGGATCAAACCCACGACCTCTGAACTGTGAGGCGGACGTGCTAACTAGTCGACCACCGTGCCGCCCTTGGCATTTATTAAAGATATTTAAAACATATGTCACTTCCGTGCGCCACTTGGGGATGGACTTCCTGGCTGGCAGCCAATCAGACTGATTGTTACTGACACACTTTGCAAACTGACGTTGGTGTCTTATTCATTCAATTCATATCTAAAAATCACCATGACACAAAATATATGAATTTGCCACAATTCTAAACACAATTTTTTAATTAATTTAGATTTGTTCTCACTTCCACCATGAATGTGCTGAACAAAATTCTGGACACGTATGCATTCTACTTTATGAAACCATGACTGAGCACCGCACAACAAACAATAACCTCCCTGCCATACGCGTATCACTGGGTAGGTTGAGATTGGCTGCCTTGTGACCATGTGACACGCATGAGTGCTGATTAGTGGGCTGGACGAAAATCCACTTCATCCCTTACTCAATCGAGCCCTTTTTTCGGGTCCTGGGAGGGACTGCCCAGCTCTGTTTTTCACTTTTCAAACAAATTTAGACTGTAAAAGGATGTCTTTTTAAAGACGTCTTTTCAACGACATGAAAATGACGACTTTTTACCTTTCACTTTTCAACCCAATTTAGACTGTAAAAGGACATCTTTTCAAAGACATCTTTTCAGCGACATGAAAATGACGTCTTTTCACCTTTCACTTTTCAAACAAATTTGGACTAAAAGGACGTCTTTTCAAAAACGTTTTTTCAACGGACACAAGTGATGTCTTTTCAACCAATTTTTGCTGGGTGGGTAATGACAAAAGCATGTCGCAGGCTGGCTTGTTAATAAAACGACAAGCCTCTTCCTAATTGTGAACAAAAATGTGTCCCCTTTAAGAGTTCTGAATACCATATTATCCTCAAACTACACTTTCTGGCTCAAAGCTATTTGGGGAACAGCGCAGGTTTCAGTGATATTTTTTGCTTAGTGCAGTTTTCATTAGTGTATTCTTCACATGGTGTATTGTCAACACATTCCTCTCTAAAGTGCCATAGGAGACTAAAAATTGTTTTGCGCAATGGTACAGTATTTAATTTAGCTATGTATTTTATGGATTGAACACAGAATGTGATTACACGTATAAATTAAACCAAACTTCAATACAGTAGTACCTCTACTTACGAAATTAATTGGTTCTGGAAGAAATTTCTTAAGTAGAACATTTTGTAAGTAGAGACGCGTTTCCATGTAAATGCCATAATCCATTCCAAGCCCCCCAATATTCAGACATAAATATTTTATAAAGAATAAAAATGCATCAAAACATGCAACAAATACATGTTACAATTAGATTATTGCATGATAAATGAGAGTTGTGCATAATGTAAAAAAACAAAAAACAGAGTAAAGAATAAAAATGATGGTCGTTTCCTTTTAATTGCTGTCCTCATCGCTTTCTGCCCTCTTTGGTTCGTGTTCTCTCAGAAGTGTTTTTTGCCTGGCGTTTTGTAAAGAACTGATTTAATAACATGGCAACTGTCGATACATTACGGTCATATTCTTTGGCGAGGTCAACCAAACGCATCCCCCTTCTCATACTTTTCAATTATCTCTTGCTTTGTTTGTATGGACAAAAAAAACCCAGATTTTCTCAATTTTTTCTTTTTCTTGTTTATCGAGTACCACCCCATACCTTTACCCTTCGTATCCTGAAATTTCTTTCGTAACTAGAGGCAATATTTTCCTGTTGAGGCGTTTCATAACTTGAAAATTTCGTATTAAGAAACGTTCATAAGTAGAGGTCCCACTGTACCTTATAGCTTGCAATTTTACCATCACCTGATTCTAGTCTCATCTTTTTGGTAAGATTTGCAAGATTTGAAATATGCATTTCAACTCATCCCCCTCTAAACGCCTCCTACTCCATCCAGTGATTCGACTAATCCCACACGCCCACAAACATGAACTCGCTTGCCTGTCACACGTCATAGCGCAGAAAACGAGACTAGCTCATTAACTTCTGAAGTAAATTTATATATTGAGGTAATAAAAAAAAATTGGTGAATGTGAACACTTCATTTTAGTATATTGTAAATCGCACAAACACTGGCCGTCTCCTCGTGCTTTTGTATCAGTGGCCGTGGAGATTTTTAAGATACATGGACTGCCGGAAGGCATGAGGAGGAATGATTTTACGCCACAAAAGAAACTACTTCAGAGCATTGTGCTTAAAAACAACTGTGTTGTCATATTAAGTAGTTTACTTGTGAGATAACTCACCAAACATACAGTCTTGAATCTTTGTCTGTTTGAACGCCTTCTTGCCGCTGCAACGATGCTGTCTCTTTCGGATCAAACATTTGGTAGTTTCCGTCTAGAGAGAAAAACAAAGGCTGTAACATTTATAAAAATGGCAACTAGTGCGACTTAAATTTGTCTAGAAAGACATTTCATTGTCGTAGCAAATTAGAGAAATACATGACATAACATTTGGTGCATGTTGTGGGGCACCATGTAGGTTGTATTACTGCATCGCGCCGTATTCCGATATCCCTATGGAAAAAAAATCTTCGAAAGTTAGGGAGTAGCAACAAATTCTGATATTGTTGTCGTGTATCTCGGGATCCTGAACACAAAATCTGGATTGTAAGCCATACTATGCCAAAAAATACTACTCCTGTGTCCCTGTCACCAACTTTATGTAGTGAAAGAGTACAGCAAGACTATGGTATAATACCAGGGAATGCGATTGCTCGTTGTTGGGTCTCTCGCTGCGGATTATGCCACTGTGGAGTCTGCGGATGGTGGTAATGGGCATCAGTGCTACTGCCACATCCTGATATCCCAGCTGAAAAACACAGTAGGAAATGCACGAGGCAGTTAAGGTATTAGTATGATGCTAACCTCGAAAGTGAGTAAATGTATGATTTCCATTCAGCAAGTTTAACATATTGCTCTGACGACCAAGGGATAAAATAGTATGCAATGTGGCATCCAAATTTTCACTTTCAAATGGCAAAGATAATGTGACAAAACACACATACAGTAAATACAACAAAGATGTTTAAACATCCATCCATCCATTATCTGTACCGCTTCTCCTCACAAGGGTCGCGGGGCGTGCTGGAGCCTATCCCAGCTATCTTTGGGCAATAGGCGGGGGACACCCTGAACTAGTTGCCAGCCAATCGCAGGGCACACAGAGACAGACATCCGCACTCACAATCACACCTAGGGGCAATTTAGAGTATCCAATCAACTTACCATGCATGTTTTTGGAATGTGGGAGGAAACCGGAGTGCCCGGAGAAAACCCACGCAGGCACGGGGAGAACATGCAAACTCCACACAGGGAGGCCGGAGCCGGGATCGAACCCATGACCTCTGAACTGTGAGGCGGACGTGCTAACCAGTCGACCACCGTGCCGCCAGATGTTTAAACATGCCAGAATATTATGTTTTGTGACTGCTGCCTGACTGACTCACCGACTTTTTTGGATGGAGAGTGCCGGTAGGCACCAGAAACCAGAACTACAAAGGGGCAATTGGAAAGCAGGTTGTGACTCAAACATGATACATATAATGAAAATTTGTCACCCCCCCACCCCTCCGCCCCAAAAATGGGCATCCAGCTGGGCCGGAGGGTCCGACCGGTCCGGCCCAGGGACGGACTGCCCAGCTCTGGTTTAAACTAACAGGCCTTGCTAGTCGAGGAAGCCAGCTTATCCAAACAGCTAAACATTCAGCTAAACATTAACAAACAAACTCCAGTGACTCCAGGTGTGCAGCGAAGTTGCCTGTTTATATTGTGAAACTGCACAAGAAACAGAAAATACTATCATTCTATGCATTACATACACATGTATTTTCATAGACATGAACAAGATGAGCCTATGCTAACGATTAGCGATCGCGATTAGCATTAGCGATAGCGATTAGTATGTTGAGTCAACAACCTACAATCATCCACAATTCAGCTCGTATAAAAATGTCATTACACCCAATTGTCTAAGTTAGTTTCAGACGATGGTTGAAAAAGAATAAACCACAATCAGGCAGACATGCTAACGATTAGCAACCGTGATTAGCATTAGCGATAGTGATTAGTATGTTCAGTCAACAACACAGTACAATCAGCCACAATTCAGCTCCTATATAAATGTTGCATGGTCATTATCGGTACACACAATTGTCTAAGTTACTTACAGAAAATGGTTGAATAAGAACAAACCACAAACATTATAATCATTATGGCCTTGATCAAAATGTTTTGGGGGGAAGTTGGGGTAGTGCACAATACGCCCCTGTAATGTGGCCCAAGCTTTTGTGCTTCAAGTCAAGTAAAAAATGTTGGGCTGGGGTGGATTCATCTGATTAAATATTATGTCATGACTGCAAGATTAATCAGAAACTCGTGTTTAGACTAGCAGGGCACATAGAACGTAATGAAAAGAAAATATTTGACTTGACTTCCACTTCAAATGCATTTTTTTTATCCTTGCATTACTTTTAGTTTAGTGCATTAAATTTAATAACTTCTACTTTTATACTTTTACTTTAAGCATAAGTCAACCCTAACATATTTTTTTCAATAATATGTTCCCAGCAGGCCCACTAGTTGAAACACTGCATTCTTATTAATTTTGCGTTTGTGGGATATAAATTAAGCAGCAAAATGCACTCGTTTTTAACCATCTCTGGGTGCGGCCATTTTGTCTTCTGTTGACTGAAAATGACATCACAACTGCTCACAACGACCAATGACCTGTTTTCTGAATCTGAGCCGTGATTGGTCATTGTGAGCAGTTGTGATGTCATTTTCAGACTCTTTTTTATGTCATCCTCCAACTCCACTACATGAGTAGGAAGCGGGATTGAACTATTTTCCAAGATGCAACAAGTGACGTTCTCACATTAAGTGTATAATTGTGAGAGGAAGTGGAATCATGCAAACAGTTTCCTTTCCATGTAAACAAAACGCCGGTTTTGGTTCATACCGGAAGTCGTGCCAATAATTCACGCAAAGGCTCATGGCACGTAGGAATAAACTGCATACAATTTTTGACACTCACGCGTGCACACACCCACACACGTTGTATAACTCTTCCTCACCCTAACCTCATCCATCCATCCATTGTCTATACCGCTTACCCTCACAAGGGTCGCGGGGAGTGCAGGAGCCTATCCAAGCTGTCTTCGGGCAGTAGTCGGGGGACACCCCGAATTGGTTTCCAGCCAATCGCAGGGCATACAAAGACAAACAGCCACTCGCACGCACAATCACACCTAGGGCAATTTAGAGTGTCCAATCGACCTACCAAGCATGTATTTGGAATGTTGCAGGAAACCGGAGTACCCGGAGAAAACCCACAGAGGCACGGGGAGAACATGCAAACTCCACACAGGGAGGCCGGAGCCGGGATCGAACCCACGATCTCTGAACTGTGAGGCGGACGTGCTAATCAGTCGATCACCGTGCCGCCCTCACCCTAACCTGTTTTTTTTTTTTTTTACTTCTATAATTCAGGTGCTTGTATTTAGAATACACATATTTTTGTTCGGCGGCACGGTGGTCGACTGGTTAGCGCGTCCGCCTCACAGTTCAGAGGTCGTGGGTTCGATCCCGGCTCCGGCCTCCCTGTGTGGAGTTTGCATGTTCTCCCCGTGCCTGCGTGGGTTTCCTCCGGGTACTCCGGTTTCCTCCCACATTCCAAAAACATGCATGGTAAGTTGATTGGACTGTCTAAATTGCCCCTAGGTGTGATTGTGAGAGGCGGCACGGTGGTCGACTGGTTAGCACGTCCGCCTCACAGTTCAGAGGTCGTTGGTTCGATCCTGGCTCCGGCCTCCCTGTGTGGAGTTTGCATGTTCTCCCCGTGCCTGCGTGGGTTTCCTCCGGGTACTCCGGTTTCCTCCCACATTCCAAAAACATGCATGGTAAGTTGATTGGACTGTCTAAATTGCCCCTAGGTGTGATTGTGAGTGCCTACTACCCAAAGACAGCTGGGATAGGCTCCAGCACGCCCGCGACCCTTGTGAGGATAAGCGGTATGGATAATGAATGAATGAATGAATGTGATTGTGAGTGCGGATGTTTGTCTCTGTGTGCCCTGTGATTGGCTGGCAACCAATTCAGGGTGTCCCCCGCCTACTGCCCAAAGACAGCTGGGATAGGCTCCAGCACGCCCGCGACCCTTGTGAGGATAAGCGGTATGGATAATGAATGAATGAATGATACTTTTGTTCATTTACCTTCCAGCTTTTTTTTGCTCCTCAGTTCTCCTTGTTTTTCTGTCGGAGGTGGTGTTACTTGTGTGTGTGATCTTGGTGTGTCATCTATTCACTGTGAGACATTAAATAAATAACCCTGTATGCATGCATTACCCATGCATGTGATACTTTGAAATTATGTAACCCATTTCCACAGTGCCCAATGTAGTCCCTCACACCAGCCCTGTTAAATTCTCAAAATGTATGGCCTTGGAGCTCCCACTCACAACGGTTATGTCCTCAGTGACCACTCACCTTGCTGCCATGTGTACAGGTTGATTTTGTGAAGTAAAAGATGAATGCCTGAAAGATAATGCAGATTCAAACATCATTAGTATTCATCCGTACATCTGAAGTATTCTACCTCTGATTTAGCAATCATTTTGTTTACATTCTGCATATGTGTTTTACACTTGGTTTCACACTCTTTCCTACCACACTCAGCCCTGCTGCTCTACACCTACATTTTGCCATCTGCTTCAATATCATGGTTTCTCCTCTAAACTATCTCTTCTTTTTCACCCCAGGCTCCCTCGTTTCCCTTTTTCTTCACATTTTTGCAGCGACGCAATGTGTTTGCCACCAAATTAGCTTTAACAGGACTCATCTGAGTCACCATAAGCAACTGCTCAGCACTTGTATATTTACCAACAGTGCATTGGTATTAGTTCTACCCCTCCATATGATCATTTGAGTAAACAAGAGCAACACTTTGCTCATTTGACCTCACATAGTTAAACCAGAAATGAATATCATTGGCGACGGGTCAAAACCTCCCATGTCACAATTTGTTCAATTATCGATGGGAATTGAATAGAATTTAGTGAATTGAGTTCTATTATCGATACTGCTTATCAATCCGATTCCTTATTGATTCTCATCAATATTATAAAAAAATTATAATATATATAAAAAAGCAAGAGATGGTTCCACAGAGGGGTATACGTTATGAACATTTCTTAAGCTTCCATCCATCCATCCGTCCATCCATCCATCCGTCCATCCATCCATCCATCCATCCATCCATCCATCCATCCATCCATTATCTACACCACTTATCCTAACAAGGGTCGCGGAGAGTGCTGGAGCCTATCCCAGCTGTCTTCGGGCAGTAGGCGGGGGACACCCCGAATTGGTTGCCAGCTAATCACAGGGCACACAGAGACAGTCGGAGCTCTGGTCTGCTACGGCAGGGTCCTTGGGTCTGTTGGTACACCGCACTACTGCTTACCACCCGCAGGCTAACGGGTTGTGTGAACGTTTTCACTGGTCGCTTAAAGCTGCACTGCGGGCTGCGCTTTCGGATGGTAACTTGGTCGACCGTCTTCCTTGGGTTTTGATTGGGCTATGTTCGGCTCCGAAGGAAGATCTTAACGCCGCTCCGGCCGAGTTGGTGTTCGGTCAGCCACTTCGCGTCCCCGGTGAATTTCTGCCCGAAGTTTCCGACGCACGACCCTTTACCTATTCATCGGGAATGACCCTGACTCCTGCACCTGTTCACCATTGTGCTCCGAAACTGTTCGTACCGTCTGCGCTTATGTCTGCCCGTTTTGTTTTTGTGCGCCACGATGCCCACTGGTCGCCCACCGGTTGCCTATATGACGGCCCGTTTAGGGTGCTTGAGCACGGTGATAAATGTTTCGTGCTTGATATGTGTGGGCGTAGAGAGCGTGTCTCTTTGGATAGGCTCAAACCAACTCATTTGGTTGCAGGCAATGTGCTGTTGCCGGCTCGGGTCCCTCGCCATGGTCGTCCTCCGAAGCTCCCAGCTTCACTTCCGCGCGACGGGATTGATTATCGTTGTCCTGGGCCCGAGCCCGACAGGTTTCACCTGCGCCACCAATGGATGGACTACGTAGTCGGTGTGGCAGGCTAGTAAGGCCCCCTGTGAGGTTTTTGTTTTGAGTGTCCTTCTGGGTGTTTGGGGGTTGGCTGTGTGGCGGACTTTAGGACCATGCCTCTCACCCAGCAGGCATACAACTCGGGGCGTGTTTATATGAATGTTTTTTGGCACAATATTGGATTGTGATATTCTATTGTTGGCAGTCGAGGAATAAAAATGTGTTTACCAGTCAGTCGTGTGCGTTCCTTTATACTGCCACAACACTATACTTCTTGTGAGTGATGTCATTACCCATTTGCACGGTAAGAGAACTCAGTAAGAGGAATCATCAGGCAAGCAAACAAAAAATTCAATGACTGTTTGTCCCTAGCTCTGTCCGCTCTCAAGTGTTTCTATCTTAGAATCCCGACCTAGATGCTCGATGGGTATCATGCCTGCACTCTTAACAAGCTTCTGTAAGTGTGTCGCAGAGGCCTCCAGTACATGGTCACCTGGGACGGTAATAGACCAAATTTTGGGTACAGCACTTACTGTGAGTTCCATCAACAACACTTGATCACCTGAGTCGTGCAACAAGTGGCGCCAGTAGAAAGGGGGTGAGGGGGTGGGGTACTGTCAGGTCTGCTGGCTCTGCAACTTGAGCTCAGCCCCCTTCCCCCTTGTTGTGTGTTTGTGTGTGTGTTGGTGAGCTCGTATGCGTGTGTGTGTGTGTGTGTGTGTGTGTGTGTGTGTTTGATTGCAGGTTCGGTGTGATGGAGTCACCAGCAGCTGCATATGATCAAACTGATTAGCAGCATAGACTCCCAACATTTTGCCGAACAATCAACACTATATGTCAAATTTGCACATAATTGAATTTGATGTACTTACCCTCTGCATTTCTTGTCTCTAGCTTGCCTCCTTGTCCTTCCATGCACACATGCTTTGAATCGTGTTCCCTCTCTGCCTGAATTCGGCACACAGTGTAAATCTACCAACCAGGAACCATTATCATCCAGCCACAGCCATGTTTGTAAACAAATATCTCATCATCATCATCATCATCATCTCTTATTCTCCTCTCTCATCTGCATGAAGATCCTTAAGGTCACCATCAGCGCTTGAAAGACACTGTCAAGTGATTTCACTTGCCAGTGATTATTTATTATTAATCAATCGATTATTATTTAGTGAATATTTCAAAATACATACATTATACATGTTTGAAGATATTTTCTGCAAATATGCGTGAAGGCTGAGCTGTATAGTACTCATTTGTGGAGCTATATCATGAAACTGTTTTAAACCATTTCATTTTTGTTATGGGGTAGGGCAGTAAAAACAGTAGCTAAAGAGAAGCACTTTGGAGTCCTGCATGAGTCCTCCCTCACGCACGAAATAAGATCTCAAGTTCCTTTATTTGCATCAACGGTTATCGGTTGCAATATCCTTTCAGTTAGCCAGCTATGCTATGCCTATATGCACTAAAAATACAGATTAAATACAAAAGAAGATGCCAGAAGTGGGTATTCCGTCAGATTGATGGACTGATTGATGCCTATTTTGCTGACAATTGACAAATGACGGGACACCTTTTTAAAAGTGATGGACGGACGAATGACACAAGTGGGTTTTCATCTGTCAGTGTATTTGTCACTCACGAGTCTGTCACTGATGGTCCATCAGTCATTGACTGACCATTAGTCCATCACTGGCGGACACCCTTTTTTATGACGTTTTTGGGGGGACCGACTGACGGACCAACGGACTTCTGACAGACTAACTGATGGACTGACTGACAGACTGATGATTACAATTCATTTCGTCATGAAAAATGATGGACTGATGAATGACGGACGGTTTCCCTGTCAGCTGATGGATGACGAATGTTGGATCAGCAAAATTTTGTAAAATGCCCATTGCTGGAAGATACAGTGTAAACAAATATTTCGCTGTGCGTCTGCTTTGTGCTGCCCTTGTGTGTGACGTAGTAGTACGTTCTCGACATGATTGGCTGTCACTGACGCAACGGCGCAGAAGAAAAAAAAGATTTGAAATCTGATTGTCCCAATGGTGACAAACTGTAATTTAGTTTTGACGGAAGTGCGGTTAAAATAATGATGACAGATTGATAGACCGATGATTACAGTTTTGATTTGGCTTGAAAAAAATGACAGGAGGGTGGCCCCATTGCTGGCGAATCATGAACGATATATATACAGCTGCAGAAAAAATTAAGGGACCACCATGTTTTCTTCAATTTCTTGTTCATTTAAATGTCTGATGCCAATAAAAGTGTATGCAGTGACTAACTGACACAAAACAAAATGTGAAATGCCTAAAAGCACTGTTTTTGGCAGTACAATGCCATAGCTATTTATGTGAGAAATTATGTGATTTTGGTGTGAGTTCACTACATTCACTGACCCAAATGCTACTCTCAACATGTAAACAGTCTGTACTTGGAGTCAAGAAACCAAGAGATGAAAGAAGAAAACAAAGACTGATGAAATCCAAGTCCCGCGGAGGCCGCAAATGGTTTAGCTAAACGGCCGCTAAAACGATTGCCGTTCACTACCACTGTATCCTGTATCCTAAAATCACTACCGATGCGATATTTTCTTTACCACTATGGCTGGCGGTGGCGCTGCGGGCACGATTTGGACAGGAGGTTTACGCTAATAGCGGCCTATTTGAAAAATGCTCTCCGCTACCACTCATTCACATCACGATCGATGCCATTTCTTGAAGGCTTGCCGCAGTGTTTCTAGTCTTCTACGGAAACATCGGATTTGATGGTAAGATTCCTCATAAATTAATCCATCCATCCATTATCTGTACCGCTTCTCCTCACAAGGGTCGCGGGGCGTGCTGGAGCCTATCCCAGCTGTCTTTGGGCAGTAGGCGGGGGACACCCTGAACTGGTTGCCAGCCAATCGCAGGGCACACAGAGACAGACATCCGCACTCACAATCACACCTAGGGGCAATTTAGAGTATCCAATCAACTTACCATGCATGTTTTTGGAATGTGGGAGGAAACCGGAGTGCCCGGAGAAAACCCACGCAGGCACGGGGAGAACATGCAAACTCCACACAGGGAGGCCGGAGCCGGGATCGAACCCACGACCTCTGAACTGTGAGGCGGACGTGCTAACCAGTCAACTACCGTGCCGCATAAATTAATATATTTATAATTAATATTAATAGTTAGGTTGTGTATGAGCTATTGTAACCATTGAATGATTGTTTAATGCAATTCCCACAAGGCGTTTTGAATGAAAATCTTGCATATATAATAATGTAATTTTGCGTTTAAGTGCTCATATTCTGTGTGCCTTAATGCAGTTGCTTTTATATGTGTTCATACATATTATAATTGCTTTTTATGGCGTTTGTGATTCGATTTTGTAAGGTTCCATTGAACATCAATCAATCAATCACATTTTATTTATATAGCACTTTTCATACATAAAAATGCAACTCAAAGTGCTTTAAAACATTCAAAGCAAAACATAGAATTATCTTCAATCAAAAGAAAAGATAAATTATTTAAAAGTTGTTGAAAGCCAAACTAAAAAGGTGTGTCTTGAGCTTCCTCTTAAAAATATCAACAGTCTCTGCAGACCTGACATCCTCTGGCAGGCTATTCCAAAGGTGAGGACCAAAATGGCTGAATGCAGCCTCGCCATGCATTTTGGTCCTCACCCTTGGAATAAATAAAAGGCCGGCGCCAGAGGACCTCAGGATCCGCGAGGGCTGGTATGATAAAAGCAAATCAGATAAATAAGATGGCCCAAGACCATTAACACATTTATAAACTAATAAAAGTACTTTAAAATCGATCCTGAAACACACAGGGAGCCAATGCAGCAATTTCAAAACTGGCGTAATGTGCTCCCGCCCTCTGGTTCTCGTCAGCACCCGAGCGGCTGAATTCTGCAGTAGTTGCAGTGGTGAAATGCTCTTTTTCGGGAGGCCAGAGAGCAGGGCATTACAGTAATCTAAACGACAGGAAATAAAGGCATGCATCAGCACTTCCGTGTTAGCCTGAGAGAGAAACGGGCGGACTCTGGCGATATTCTTAAGGTGATAAAAACCAATCTTGGTTACATTTTTAATATGAGGAATAAAACTGAGCTCAGAGTCAAAAATGACGCCAAGGTTCTTCACACAGTGTGAGGGATTAAAAATGTGTAGTTTTGGTAAAAGCTTCTCTCTCTGACCTTCGGGACCGATAACTAAAACCTCAGTCTTGTCCTCATTGAGCTGTAGGAAATTATCTGCCATCCATGACTTGATATCTAAAATGCAATTTAAAAGGGTATCAATGGACATGAACATGTGAATGAATGAGTGCTTACTGGGTCTTAATTCTCATATTCTTTATTTCTTAAGATGCACTTTAACTTAAATCATCGTATGCTGAGCATTTAGGATGTTTGCGTTCATTTGAATGACTGTTTACAGTTGAGAGAGCTGCTAGTGAAGGGGAATCAGGAGAGAGGCTGTAGACCAGGGGTGCCCAAGTCTGGCCCTCGTGAGCCCCTATCCAGCCTGTTTTATGTACAACCCTGTTCCACCACACCTGATACAAATGGTCAGGATCCTTATCAGGCTTGTGCAAAGCTTTTCGATGAGCTGATCGTTTGAATCAGGTGTGGTGCAAAAGGGTTACATACAAAACCGGCTGGATAGGGGCTCACGAGGACCGGACTTGGGCACCCCTGCTGTAGACCATAAGTGTACACATTTATTTCTTCTAAAAGTTATTTTCTTGTTTTATTTTGTATGAAAGGCAAATACAGTTTTATTAGGCATGAATATCATATTTGTGTATTCCACTTTAAACCTGACAATGTAAGATGTGCTTTATGGTAAAGAGCATTTTATTTCTTTATAGATGTCTGGAAGAAACGTATTCCCTGGGAGCCAGGCGCATTAAGGATGACCCATCTCTTCAGGACAAGTCGCCTGCTCTTGGAATGGACCAGATTCATGAGACAGCCTTGAAAGTGGTGCGGTACCGTGGCGGGGATGCCACAGACAAGAAGGAGCTGCTTGGTGAATACATCCATACAATCCGCCAGCGCCCCCTGAGCCCTCTCAGCCACTACTGCCCTTGACAAAAGACTCCATTACTAAAATCATAGAGGACGTCTTGGACAAGCAGCTTAAACAGCAACCACAGGCGGAATCAAAAAGACGCATGAAGACCTGCCTGGCCTGTGGACAGCCCAAGTCTCAGTTTGAGACAAAGTCCAAGAGCTAGACCGTCCAGTTCTTTTCCCGGCATGGGTCGACAAGGTACTTTGACTGCTCTCGAAAGGTGCTGCCGAGGGGCACTCCAATCCAACGATGCCTTTTCAAACGTTTGCGGCCTCTTGAGTTTTTCCAGAGAGAGAGATGGAGGCAACCAGGCAGCGTTTGGATGCAAAGTTTACATTCTATACAAGGGCATGGACAGGGAGATGACCTGGTCAGAATTTCAGGCATCCCCCTTTTATGACACACAGCAGCAGCGATGGCTGGAGAGTTGGAAGTGATTGCGTGGGTGTGTGCAGTTTATGTACATAATATTATGTTAATACTACAAAATACAGTGAGTCTCTATGGGTGTAATATTCTTGAAGTTCATTGTACCGATAGTATTTTTTTTCCCTCATGTTCATTCTTGCTGAATGTGATTGTCATCTTTCTATAACGGAGGAATGCCTTCATTTGGTGTAGCTAAAAAATGTTAACATTGTTATGTTTTTTTAACTTTTTACTTTTATTCATCCTTGTATTTAATTTTTGTACACAGTCAGGCAGTGCATGTTCTTTGTGAATAAAAATCTGTTTAAACAGGTTTCGTTTCAACCTCTTATTCGTCAGTGCAATGAGTTATATACAATAAAGTAAATACAATTAAGCCTAAAATAAATGGAGTAGCCTGAAGTCTAATCAGCTCCATCTAGAAAAAAGCGTTTAAAAATGTTTATGCACATCTTTTAAAATTAACAAATTTGCTAGAAAATCACATCAATAGAATGGCAAATGAGCTTTAAATGACCCACTCTCACACAGAGTGTTTGGATTTATATTGTTTTCCATAGAATTTTTACTACGGCAAAAACATTACAAAAACGGATATAAAGCAAAACCACTTTGGTCATTTAATGCCTTTGCATTCTCATTAAACTGAATTTAGAATGCTCAATCTACATTTGAACAATATAGGCACATAAGTGACATTTATTCGCGCTCCGGTCAGGATTCGAACCCGGCTCTCCAGGAGATGAGCTTCCTCTCGCGAGAAACTCGTTTATCGCGATGGTTCGGGTGTCCACTATCCGCGGCTTGCCCTCCCGTGCCAGCCTGGATTTATTTGACTAAACTTTTCACAGTTATTTTACCAATCCTAAAGCACAACTCGATTTTGGCTGATCGTGGATTAATGACAACTGCAACCATACCATGCGCTTCAAGGGACTTCAGTATTGGAGGAGTTATGATGACATAAACAGCGTGATAATGTGGCAAAGTCACTGTTTTCTATACTTTTAGTATTGTTGCATTGTTTTTGTAGGAGGGCTGTTAAAAATGTGATGAGCAGATTTGTGGCTACGTGCTGACATCTTGCACCTCCATGAGTAGTTATTTTGTCCAGCTGTCTTGCGTGGGTTGATCCTGGAAACGAACATCTTCACACTGGCTGTGAACACTGCATTCCCGATAAATCAGAGCACCACATGCAATATACAGCGCAGCCAGGTTTTTGACTGTCCCTTTCACACAGAAAGGTGAAGTGGGACATTGCCATATTGAAAGTGTGAGTTCACAGAGCCAATGCTCAATACGATAATTAGATGTGAGGTGACGTGATATTGGCTTTCAGATCATGGTGGTGAACACTATACTACTTGGAACAAAAAGCAATAAGCACATCTGTACGTTACACACAGGGTTAGGGATGTAACGATTTATTGAAAATTGATTTAAAATAGATATAAATACTTAAAATAAGCATAAATTGTTATGACTGGTTGTTACTTTGTATCTTTCTTGATAAAGACTTTATACTCTTCAACCTCCGTGTCACATCTGCGAATGGGTCCAAATCCCGGTCCTCACATGACAGAACGTACTGACCTGTCATGGACCCAGCAGACTCAGACACAATCCCTCAAGCCAAAGACATCACCACCTTTTCCTAAACATCCCTCCACCTCCAATCAGGTAGTGATTGTCTCACTGGGTGCCGCTTTGACTTTTCACTGGGAACCTCTCGTGTCGCTCCCCCACGATGGGTCGCTCAAGCCGTCGCAATTCCCGTTCTGCCTCCAACCGCCCTCAGCCTGCTGACCACCCCCAAACCCTTCGTGTAAACTCTGTCTTTTCTTCCATGTCTATCTTTGCCACCCACTTGTCCTAGTTTTGTACAGTCCCCTTCTAGTTTAACAGCCGATGTTTTGTTTTTAGACTCAGATTTTTCTGACTGTGAAGATGGCCATGATTTGGTAAATCTCATTTTTGATTCTGAATGGCAAATGAGCTTTAAATGACCCACTCTCACACAGAGTGTTTGGATTTATATTGTTTTCCATAGAATTTTTACTACGGCAAAAACATTACAAAAACGGATATAAAGCAAAACCACTTTGGTCATTTAATGCCTTTGCATTCTCATTAAACTGAATTTAGAATGCTCAATCTACATTTGAACAATATAGGCACATAAGTGACATTTATTCGCGCTCCGGTCAGGATTCGAACCCGGCTCTCCAGGAGATGAGCTTCCTCTCGCGAGAAACTCGTTTATCGCGATGGTTCGGGTGTCCACTATCCGCGGCTTGCCCTCCCGTGCCAGCCTGGATTTATTTGACTAAACTTTTCACAGTTATTTTACCAATCCTAAAGCACAACTCGATTTTGGCTGATCGTGGATTAATGATTCTGACATTGATTTTGGGCTTCCTGCTTTTTCAAGCCCTCCTCAGTTTTTGTACGATGATGATCCCTTAGTTTCCGATTCATATTTGACACTGATTTTGGTTTTCCGAGTCCCTTCCCAAGTCACTATTCAAGCCCTTGTCAATTTTTGTCACGTTTTTCTGATAATGATTCCTTAGTGTCCAGTCCAGAACACTTTCCATCAGACCCTAGCTTGGGCGCCCGGTTGACTATTTACATGGGACCCCCGCGGGGTGGCCAACGTAGGCGTCCGAGTAGAGTTTCTGGTTCCTCCTCAGCTTCTTCCAAGTCACATCATTATGAACCTTTACCCAAGCCACTACACTCCCCACCTTTTTCGACACTTCGTTCACTGTGTACTTCTTCACCTAGTCCCATTCATCCCGTTTCTTCTAGTTTACATTCCTCACTATCTGTACTCCAATCCCTCGTGTCTTGTGTGCGTCCCAACCCCTATGGTGGCAGGCTGATGAGGCAGGGCCCCTTCCCGGCGCCTCAGCAAATGCGGGCCCCTGTCCCGATGCCTCAGCAGTGCCAGACCCCCTTCCGGCACCTCCACAACTACAGGCTCCCATGCCGGCTCCTCTGAAGTGCCAGGCCCCCTTCTCGGTGCCTCAGCAAATGCTACGACGGCTGTGACAGCGCAACCTCAGCGGCTGCCCTTGGATTCTGCTACGAATTGTTTGTTTTTTATTTTCTTTGTGACCTGTTTCTGTTGTTGTTTTTTTTAATTCTGGGCACCAGGTGGTGCCCCTTGGGGGGGGGGGGTACTGTTATGACTGGTTGTTTACGTGATGTATCAGTTGCTCTGCAGTTGCTATGGTCCTTTTATGCTTTGTCCTTTATGATGGTCATATAGGCCTTAAGTCTTACAGTTTAAAGCTTTGAGTTAGACAGTGACATATGGTCAGTACGTTAAACCTTTTTTGAGTGAGGATGCAAAGTCTCTTCCTAGTCTTGATCTCTGTTGTTACTTTGTATTTTTCTTAATAAATAATTTTTACTCTTCAAACTTTCGTGTCATATCTGCGAATGGGTCAAAATCCCGATCCTCACATGACAAAAATAAAGTAATGCTGACGTGCTGTCTCACGGTCACTGTCACCACGCACAGAGTGTTGCGTTTACGAGCTCGGAAATCTCAGCACTCCAAGTTAACACAACATAACCTATTTTCCACAAACCCTTAACTACAACACTTCAATCAATAAAAGACAACATACCGACTCGTTAGAATATACTAATTTATAGTGCTAAAAAGTTAAGTTCCCCCTAATGTTTAAAGTGTTTTTTTTCCATTCCAGGTGCATACCATATTTTGAAAGTGTAGATAAAATTATGCATATTGGGGAAGCAAACAAAACGTCTTGGATTAAGGTTCAAATAAAAACAAAATTAAAAACCAATTAGTTTAGTTTTATTTAGCACAGTGCTTTTCCCTAATTTTACTCATGATTTCACTCTTTTCGACATTAAAAAAGGATTGGGACCCCAGAAAAAGGTAAATATGTTTACAAGTATTTCTTTCTTGTATTTATAGGTAGTTACTAGTTTCATAGTATTAGTGCAACTCAGCATAGTGTGATAATCACGACCACTGATGGTAATTAGTCGACTAGCAAATGTTTGAGCCAGTCCTTCTTGACACACTTGTGCCAAACATCATTGCGGATTGCATTTGCGGATGGCTGCAGCAAAACACTAGCTCACAGAGAGAAGCATGGTCGAGATTTAAAAAAAAAAAAAAAATGTAATCGAATCGAAAAGCGGAAACTGAAAATCGAAAATATAATTGAATCGAGCTTGAGTAAATCGTTACATACCTCCACAAGGCAGTTTGCTGGTAAAAAAGGTGGATAACTTTTAGTGTGTATGGTTCTTTAGCCTGCTCGCCCGGGGGGAGTTGCGGTCTGTCTCGGTGTGTTGTTCTCGATTTCAAAGAGATCAAGGAAGGCATAGATACTGTTTAACAAAAATATATATCACAATCACAAGTCCAGGGTGGTGGTTTAAAGTCACTGGCGGTCTGGATACCCCGCAAGAGACTCTGTCTCTGTTTTGATTATAATGTGCAGTTTTCCCCATCTGTTTGCATATCCATGTTTTGATTTGGAATACTTGTACAATGTGCAATGTTCTCAATACAATTACAAAGCAATGTAAAGAAGGATTTTGATCTTGACTCACCTTGTTAAACTCACTGCTATTCCTATCTGAAAATAACCCTATTTGTATGTTTGACCAAACCAGGGTGCTTTGCCTCATGCAACTGGAGATAGGCTCTGGCTTTCCTGAAACCCTAAACAGAATAGAGGTAGAGAATGGGGGAGATAATCCTTTTTTGAAAATCCTAGAATATGAAAAAAAATAAAATTGTATGGGACATTGCAGCCCCTTCTTTGTTTTTAAACATTTGCTGCATTCACTGCAAACGGAACACGGTTCTGCATCCGTATTGAAAGGAGGGCGATCAGGGGTCTGGAATGCAGAATATCGCTGGCCAGGTTAGGGGATTACACAGATGTGTGAAAAAGCTGAAAAACTCAGCCCAGCGGTGGCCCACATTTAGTCAGTGTCGGATAATGTAGCCACCTGTAGAGCTGGTGGATTGCTTGGTCTGGCTTTACGGAAGGTCAGTTTATCCATCCTGGTTGGAGCTTTATTAACAATTCACACAAATTCCCTTAGAAAAGAGGGTGTCCCCACAGTTAAACTGTGTGCAGATGTGTTGCATAGGTGATCTTAGAGTGGTGTGTTTATAGTGATAGACTGGTACATCAATGACCAGGGCTGTCGCATTTATTGTCAAATTGCCAGAGCTGGGCATTCCGCCTATGTAACGGATTGGACTCTATGAAAAGCTGCCCATCCTCTAGGCGATAAACAGGAAACATTAAAAAAAATAGTCGGACTAAGCATAGTCAGAAGCCCATTTTTATCCATTTATGTAATCGTCTATTTTCACTTTAAGGCTTCAATGACCACGGCGAGGTTTCTGTAACAGTAGTATTGTTAGATTGAGTAGTTGTTGCCACATGAGGATCGGGATTTGGACCCATACGCAAATGTGACATGGAATTTGAGTGAGTAAAAAGTCAATGAGTAAATTAGTCTTTATCAACGAAATTACAAAGTAACAACAGAGAGCTGAACTGCAAGAGAGTTTTCATCCTCACTTGAAGATTTGACGTACTAACAACGTGTCACTGAGTAACTATGTTGTAAACTGTAAGACATCAGGCCTATATGACATCATAAAGGACAATGCATAAAAGGACTACAGCAACTGCATAGCAACTGATGCATCACGTAACATCCAGTCATAACAGTTGTTGCTTGGGGGACAGATTTGAGTGAGGGAACAGGTGAGAGGAAGTGACGTTTTTCCTATGTTATGAAACTGGAACGGCGCGTCTCCTTTAGCTGCGGCGAGGTCCTTAAAGGTAGATAAAGCTCCAAAATGGTCCTGGTAGGTGCTAAAAGGAGACGCAGTGAGGCTTTCATGCAGCAGTGAGTCAGTCTTTCGTTTCAAATATCGCTGTAGGGGGTGTACTAGTGGTTGTTTGTCGAAGTTGGTAGTCGGAAACACTAACGGAAGCCCGTTTAAAATCATAGGCGGACCGGCCTGTAGGCGATTACTATTTTTTTGTGGCCGTACAAAAAGACAGATAGACAGACGGCGGAAGGGTACCCCGGCTGTAGGCGGTGGGAGATAAACGGACCGCAAATCTTTAGTAAAATTCCCAGCTTTGCAAGTCGCAATACCTAATCTGCATCACTTTAGTGGGAAATGCTCCCCATCAACTGGAGAAGCAACAGCTCTCTCTTTGAATTGCAAATGACACGTTTAAGTTCCTTAATCTGTCTCGATGGCTGCTTTCACACGTCATGTTTGGTTTGGTTGAACTGCGATTTCTCTGCTAGCGTGGGTTGTTTAGTCAAGTGTCATTCAAACACCAGTGTGCACTATACAATCAGACCAACAATGCTTGACTACATTGTTCTCTGTCTCTACTCAAGTGAACGCTTGTGCGGTTTGGTTCAGTTGAGTTGAAAAGTGAACACTACATGGACCAAAAGACATAGAGCAGTAACAGTACTATGCAGGGTCGCTGCTACCCAATTGTGTCCCCCAAAATGAAGTCAGATGGTGGCCCCTCCCACCCCGATATATAATCATTTTTTGTGTCCCAAAATTTGTGTTTGTTTGTGAAACCCAGAAATTCAACACAAAATATTTGATATCTCAGCCGCTGGAGCAGATAGAAACACAATTCCAGAAGAATTTGAGATCTTAGACATGTGGCTTTCACACAGGCCCGACTTTATTATTATTTACTGTTTCAATCGAAGATGTAAAAATAGATTGTCAGTGCAAGAGAAGCACTATTTTTAATTTTTTTTTTTAAATCAAGCAGTAGGAATTACCATCTATTCTGTTACAAAGACGACAATATCGTCATTGTCTACAAACATATATCTAATCCATATATCATGTCAGACTGGTCTGTATCACTGCCATTACTCATTTCAGAGCTCCCGTGATCAATGGCGTCAGCCATTACGACTCAAAAAATTCCGGGCCATCCTCCGCTGTGTTGCGGCACTGTCACGTGTATATTTTGATGCATTAAATTGGATAGGAGACCGAGAATTGGATTAAAAAAGAAAAAGGCATATCTGCTCTCCTGGCTTTAAAGGTAGAAAGACGCAAAAGCGCTCCCGGCTCTAGTGGTAGAAACGCGGTCATGCGCTCCCATCCTTAATGGGACAGACATGGATGGATGGATGGATGGATGGATGGATCTTGTGAGGGAAAGTAGATTTGCTAGATTCCTTAAGTTTTTCAAACTTTTCACTTTTTCAGTTGGTTATAACTTGTGAAAGGTAGAAAAGAGAGGTTCTCTTACCCCCATGGCCCCGTCTAATACAAACACACACACACATGCACACGTTTTGTGATATTAACCACAAGAAATACATTTACATTTGTTTATTCTCTGTGACAAATTTAGCAGGTGATATTGGTAATATGGCATTTAAATAGTAAAGCTGTGGGTGATTTGTGACGGAAATTATTTACAAGTTGGTGGCATAGGGCTAGCATGCTAGCTCTTAGCGCTCCTCCATCATAACAAGCATCCCCGAGGATTTTGATAGCTCACACATTTATTTGTAGATGTTATTTAGTCCTGCAGTGAATACGATCCAAAATAGTCACTATCCATTCCCTTCCAGTCACTTTTGAAACCGATCGCGCTAACCAACACATCTAACCAGCCTTGACCTGACTTGGCCAAAAAAAGCGACGACCACCGAGGTATATATTGTGACCGCTTAATTCCACAAAGTCTTGTTTGGCCAACAAATGAAAGTGGCAAGGACTAACTGCAGCGTCTCTCTCTCCACATTGTAAATGTAATCCTGCAAAATAATATTTTTTTTTAGTAAATGTAGCTGTAAACTAATCTGTGAACAGTTACTTTTTTTTCTATCCTGAATACGTATTGCTGGTTCATGTATTTCACATGCAAGCACACTCGATGATGTTGCAATGTGTCACCATGGACGATGATGACCCGAATGGTTGGACAGTGCCGGAACACCATCAGTTACATACTGTATGTGCCCCTTTTTTACTTTGAGCACCTGCCCCTACAAAGTTCACTTCACGCCCCTGACTAACAAAAACCTCGACATCATCCTCTCACATTCATCTTTTTAACTATTTTGTATCCCATCATTGCTATCATGTACATATTTTTATCTGTGTGTCCCTGCTCCATCACAGTGGTCAGGGGTGAAGTGATATAAAGTAGTAGGATGATATTGGCTCAGGCGCCGCATTAACAAACCCTGTGGCATGCTAATCCTCTCTGGAATAGACCTTGACGAAAGATTCACAAAATATTAGCCCGCTATCATCTAGCAGCTTTATCTTGGGCTGTTGGAGCTTTAACTGGTGAGCTAAAACTCAGATCAGGTTGTTAATGTGTGGAAAAAGCTCTACATTTCATGAATCTGTACATTGTAAGTGACGTTTTAGGTTTAATTTAACAGTTCTATTCTTTACTATGCATGCAATAGCTAACCTTGCTGGCAAGCTGAATTCTCGCGGTATTTGATATTTGGGGTGGGTGATATGGGCAAAAAATAATAAAATAAAAATATTTTTTCCTCAAAACTCTAATGTGACGATATTCTACAAAATATATTCTAAATCTTCACTTGCTTCACAGAACAATTATGGATGGACAGCGTTTGTAAACACTAACTCTTGTTTATATTTTAAATTGCTCAATACAGCTTCTGCAAGACATAACGGTATTCTACGACAATATTTAACAATAAAGAACTTGAAATTATGTCTAGACTTTAATTGATTTTGGGGAATATTTTTGTCATTTAAATCGCCTATTATTCTATAACAATATGACATAATGACATTTTGAGCGGCAGTAAGTACTGGTGTACCACTGCCAACTACAAGAGCAGGGGTGCTCAAGTCTGGTCCTCAAGAGCCCCTATCCAGCCTGTTTTCCATCTCTCCCTGCCTGCAACACAACTGATTCATATGATCCGCTCACCAGCACGCTTTGCACAAGCCTGAAAAGAATTGTGATCATTTGAATCAGGTGTGTTGCAGGCCGCAAGAGATGGAAAACAGGCTGGATAGGGGCTCTTGAGGACCGGACTTTAGCACCCCTGTACTAGAGCAATCAGAATGGGGAAAAAATCGTATTTGATATAAGGTGATTTACAGAGCTGGGCAGTCCGTCCCAGGGTCGGACCCTCTGGCCCGGCCGGATGCCCATTTTTGGGGCAGGTAGGGTTGAGGCAAAAAAGGGGCAAGTGCCCAGCTCTGGTAATTTGTGGACTGTGCACAGACAGTAGGAGTAATAGTACTACAATTGTAGTGACAATGAATTCAGCCGTGATCTTTTGACAAAACAGCTTCCGAAATTGTCCTACACGTGATATAGTCACAAATGTAGTAATGATGCGGACTACAGGTGTGTAAACTGAATGCTAAGCGAATATCGAACATCCTGGCTGCCAGGTTTAAGTTGCTCGCCTAGAGTACAGTGTGTGTGAGAGTGTGTGTGTTTACTTAGCTTTTGTTTAGTGTGCTTGGGCGATCGCAAAGTTTTCTTTGTAATCCATATGGCTCGTGGTGGAACAGAATTGCCCTTCACGGTGACCGTTTTGGCACGTCTAGCAATGTTATTCCCACTGACGTCAGTCTTGTCAACCCCAAACCAATTACCGACTAGGACTTGGACGTGGACTTGCGCCTTGCTATGAATTTCCCCGCTGGACACTCCTCCATATATGAAACATGTTAGCTGGGCTGCTAACAGAGTCACGTGACTGGGTCCTGCCCGCTAATTCAGCAAATGTTTATCACTTCGTCCTCCTTTGCCGTCTATGCACACTGATTTGCCGAATGAGGATTTCACCGTTTCCTCCTATTTTGTGGCCATTGACGAACTTGTTCTCCTATTCGATCCAGTATAAATACTCGATAATGTAAAACTTCACATCATGAAAGCAGGACGATAATATCGATGGCGATATATGTCGCCCACCCCCAGAATCCATCTTGTCTCGAGCCTGCTGATTTGTTCTGAGCCACACCACTGGTTGTGCGGACCAGTCACAAAGCAAAAAGAAACTGTGTGTTTGGGGGCGGGATATGTGGCTGTGACGAAAACAAGAAACACTAAGGCCCAAACAAACAAACAAACAAACATGGTGACACCAGTGGACAAATTCATGGGCAATTAATTCTTTAATTCCCCCCGTTTCCTTTTTGAGGCGCTTTGTGCATTTTTAGCTGGTTAAGATATTTGTCCTTTTTTCACCTACTGGATTTGGGAAGAGTTTGACATAACAGCTTGCTCCTCCCATGGACATTTTCATCCGTTGCTGTGATTGGTGAAAACAAAAGTTTGGTAGGCGTGCAAAGTATTGCACTGAATGTCCCATCTTTCCCGAGCAGATCACATTGGAGCAGTCCCAGAATGATACTGTGGGGAACTGCTTTGATTAGGGATGTAACGATTTATTGAAAATTGGTATAAAATCGATATAAATGCCTAAAATATGCATCGATGTAAAAAAATAAAAGAATCGATTTGCACCGACATGTTAACTACTCTAGCTGCTCTCTCATGTCATGTCTGTCTGCAACGCACAATGATATAATGATGATGTAAACAGAATCATTGTGGATAATGGTGTCATGGCTCCAGAGTTAGCATGTTAGCAGGGGTTGTACAATAATAAACGCGAATCCACAGGTTTTTTTTATTTCACCAATATTGAATGACTTTTTAGCCTTAGCAATGCGGTTAGTCGCCAAAGTACTTACATTTTTTGACAAATCTGTTAAAAAATGTTTGCCTTTATGTCCGGAATGTATGTATGAAACATTGTATGCCTACTTTTAACTAAAACAAATTTAAAACCTTTTTGAGTTTTCGACGACTAAAACTAGACTAAAACCTTTTTGAGTTTTCGTCGACTAAACGATTAGACTTAAACTATCACTAATAGGAATGACTAAATGTGATGAAAACTAATAAGCATTTTTGTCCAAAAGACGAAGACTAAATCTAAAATGCCTGCCAAAAACAACACTGGTGCAGACGCAGGTTACATTCCCAGTCAGTGTCCCAATACCCAGTCACTGCCCATTCCAAACTTGGATTAAAAAAAAAAAAAAGTGGGGGTTGCATCAGAAAGGGCATAAGGCATAAAATATATGCGAGTAACTGGCTGTGGTGACCCCTAATGGACTAGTAAAAACAACTTTTCTTTACTATGCATTACACGAAAATGGCTGGAGGCCATTATACTGAAAAATGTATTTTTATTTTCATTTTTTTTAAATCCTCATCAGGGATGGGCAACTTAAATGATGGAGGGGGGGCACAGATATTCATCAGTGCAACTGGGTTCCACAAAGGACCACACACTTCCGAACCAGATGTATGACTTAAATTTTGAATATGGTCATGATATGTGCGTAAAAGCAAAATACGTGCTCTTAACACTTTTAAACCCAGGATGTACAAATACGACTTTAAAACAATAGGCCCGCATATCCGGACATATTAGTACTTTGACGTTTTTTGCCATCATAATGTGCAATGGGGCTGATGCAACCTCTGACTGAAGATCAGGCTAATTTCCTATGCACATCCACTTACCGGCTGGGAGTATCCTGAGTGGATTGAATTGCTTACAACTGTTTAACCACGATAGCATTTAGCTACAACACAAGACCGTCATGATGTGATAAAAATGATGATGCCGAATGAAGGTGATGATGCCGAATGGAGCAAGCCAAGGGACATCAGGAGAATATTTAAGATTAAGTAATAACGCAATACTACTGCGTTTTAATGCAAGACGTTTTCAGTTTTTATGAAATAATTATTGCAAAATAACACAACGTTATTTTAAGAGGAAACAAAGACTTCCACTTCCGGGTCATTTAAATGTATTCGCTGGTAGAGATTTCTACGGTCTAAAGATTTCCCACACAAGGACATACTTCGCATGCAAAGGGATAAAGTACTAAATGTTAACAGTTAACAAAACAAATTGCTATCCCAGATTACACAAACAGGACAGGCTGGGCGCTAATCGCCGTTAGCAATATTAGCTTAGTGCGGCGACGGACAACAGCCCCAAATGTTACCCAGCAACCTCAACACACGCTCCAAATCACCCAGGTTATCTTTAAAGTATTCATCACCATCGCACGACCCGTTTAGTGGAATATCGAGTTTTATTACGTTAATTAGCGCGGCTATTAGGAGAGAGCTTGATCAAGCACGTCAAGAGCAAGAGTGAGTTGTGGCGCAACACTGTTAAACTTGAGAGCGTTGCAATTTTCAGTGGGAGACCTGAGAGCGCTGCACTCTCTCCTTTGAAGCTTGACAGCGGTGGAATCCGAAGTCCGTGTCTGTCAGAGCGATGTCATTGCGGGATTCACTGTAGCAAGGAATTAGCTACAGCTAGCAAGCAGCAACATCTGCCTTGCCAACCTCAATCCACACGTCCTCAGCCATCTGCACTCACTCAGCTTCCTTGCATGCAACCTCACAAGTTATCTGTCGTTTTTTTAGCTTCTCACTCGGTTTTGTCGACTTAGCCATCGTCACAACAGCGTGTTCATCCTCCTTCGCGCCTCCAAAGTCCCACCCATCCTGCATTAGCTGCCAATGACATGAGCAGTACTGGGTGCGTTCTTCAAACTACCAATCAAACCAATTCAAACCCACCACTGGCCGATAGTTGAACAGAAATAGTGACTCACTATGCCATGTAAACCTGCTCATAGCCCAGTCCCTCTCTCAAATCAGTCCCCCAAGCAACAACAACTCACTATTTTTATCGAAGCGCTCGCCGTGGCCATTGAAGCCTCACCATGAAAAATAGGCTAACGACGGACTATTAAATTAAGATTATTATATTTAAGGATCAAATAAAGAGTCTTTCGACTTTGCTTAGTCCCTCTTTTTTTAAATTCTTCCCGTCAATCGTCAGCAAAATGGGCGTCCGTCGGTGACGGATTGACGGACCGGTCCGTCACATAGGCAGAACGCCCAGCTCTCGTTATTTTTTACTCATGAAGAAAACTTTGCATTAAAATGTGATTGATTGATTGATTCTCATCACATACAAGCAGGGCTGAGAAAGCGGACACTTAATATCACAAGTGAAATAAATTGAATTTACAGTGGCTTTCCCCTATGTTAAGGATGTCTTGGAAGAAGAGAAGGGATTAAATTCCTGATTTTGGGGAATTTAAATATTTTTAAAAAACATAAATTATTATTATTATTATTATTTTTACCAATGCAAGCACAAGTCTGCTTGCTATTCTTTTGTCACTCACTGGAAAGGGCATGTGCAATACAGGAAAACAACTAGGCGTCAGTGGAGTAGTATGTGTTGATGGAAAATAAAATTAATTAAAAAGGTGGCATAAACACAGTCACCCTCATACACACAAAAGCTACATAAAGGAGGCATACACACAGAGCCGAACAGAGTTATCATCAAACACACAAAAACGATTTTATTACGTGACTGAAATAGACAACAGGATGCTCAGTGATACCTGAGCATCAAGACCAAGTGAGCTGGTGTGGGAACCTGTCACAAGTAGAGTCGGGTCATCTTACAATGGAATCAGACTTCACTGTAACTGAAACCTGGCACTCCTTTTACTGCACAACCCCTTCTCAAGTATACACACACACTTTCACAACGCTTTGCAATTGGCAGAATTAAAGGTTTTGTTACAGGAAGCGGTCTACACAGATGTAGGTAGGATATCAGACAATAGTTAAAACTCACACTCATGAAAGAAAAATAGATATGTTTTGTTTTTGATTATTCGCTGTTGTCACTTTTTCATTCTAAACTGGGCCCTCTTGCCAACCCAGAGACAGAGAAGCAGGCTGTGGTGGCTTTTTGAAGATGCAAATCCTCAGTTCCCTTGATTGGTCTCCATTGAGCAGCCTATTGTTGGCCGTTGCCCAACTCTCCATGGTGGTGTCACTGCGATGGCAATGGCCCGAGATAGCCCAATGTCATCTGCGTACCCGATGTCTAGTGTCTTGCTAAAAGTGGTCTTCATGTACAGGAGGAACAGAAATCACGTTCCCCTGAGGAAACCCTGATATGGCCGCTGACCAGGTGGTCTGGAAGCCATTTGCCATAACCCTCAGCCTTCGTCCTGTGATGAAGGTGTGTACCCAGGCCAGGTCTTTAGGGCACAGCATCATGTTGGCCAGATGCTGCAGTAGTCTGCGGTGGTCCACCCAGTTGAATGGTTTAAACATGTCAGCCAACAGGGCTCAGACCATGGTTGTTACTTTGCCATTTGTAACTAATGACTAGGAGTGAGTGGCTTCGACTCTGGTGGTGCTAGATTTTCTGAGGTAGGCGTGCTGGTAGTTGCAAGCAGGCAATACTGTTGGCATTAATCTGCACACGATTTTACCAGGCATGATGTGAGTAAAATTGGCCTCTAAACCTTTACAGTGCCAGAGCCTCGTTGTCTTGGGTATGGGACATACAGTACATTGGAGTCGCTATACATTTGGGTGGGTTTCATGGGCATTGAAGGGGTTGACAATGTGAGCAGCGATGGGAGTGATATCTTGAGCATTGTTCTTCAGCAGCCACGGTGGTAACGCCGTCAGGCCCTTCTGCCTTGTGGTGGTTTTGTTTTTGAGGGCTTGCTTTTGGGTATTCTCATTCCTCCAGGTCATTTCTTTCCCAAGACATTGAATCGATTGCAGTTGGACTGCTCTGTTTGTCCTAGAAGAGGTTTTACCTCTCATCCAAGACGGCTTCATCAGTTTATGCAACAAGGCTTTGTTAGGACACACCAGCCTGCGTTGCTGTCAAAAACCCAACTATTTGTGGGATGCACGCTACCACCAGAAACGGTATCATTTGTTTGCAATGCAAACAGCCATTGTTAAAAAGAGGGCATGCTTAATTTGGCCAATGCTGCAGAGATCAATCTATCCAAATGATGGGAATACTGTAGTGAGAAAATGGCCCACAGCGGTGTGGTGGCAGGTGATGTGGAAGTTCAGTTGGTGGACAGCAAATGTTATGGGACCACGTCTCAGCGAAGTGGCTGTTTAGGGCCTCTGCCTCTCCACACCAGCAATCTGTATTCTACCATCTGTGTTTTTCATCTTTCCCTTGCTCTAACTTGTGAAATTGCACCACTACTCAGGGATTTCAATTTTCAGGTGTTTGATTTCATATTTGTAGTAACTCTCCTTTGCTGATTTAATGAGTCTCTGTCATTTATTTCTGATTTCCTTTCCACCTGTGTTTCACCCCAACAATTACAAGCTATTTGTCTATCATTAATGGCACACTTGTTCTTCTCTCTCATCCCTGTCTTATCGAGAGGTAGGGGCCGCCACTCCCTATACGCACCATGCATTGGGCGTGGTTGTCCGTGGAGGGGTGTTTACTATGTCATGCGTAGGGACACATTGCGAGATCATCGTGACGTGCACAGGCTCGAGGAGGCTCAAGGAATAGCAAAATACATGTACCAACATTACGTACTCATGATTACTGATTACATTTTTTTTTTTTTTACCATATTCCATTATCGTTGCAGAAAAAAACGTTATCAATTACAGGTACATTTAATAAAAATGTGGATTATTTTGCAGGACTACTTTTTTAATGTGGGGAGAAAACTATTAAAATTTGTGGATATAGTAAAATTTCAAACAGCACAATTTATCTATAAAAATATGATAAAATACCACAAAACATTCAAAAAAATGTTTAGAGAGAAATAAGGGGGTTATAAATTAAGAGGGAAATACAATTTAAAAATTAACATCATTCGCACAAATATAAAAACATTCTATATTTCATTTTGTGGGGTGAAATTATGGAACAGTCTAGGTGAGGGATTAAAACAATGTACAAACATAATTCCATTGAAAATGAAATATAATTGTTATATATTCATGAAATACAGAGGTAACGGGAGTGTGAGAGAGTCAATAGCTGTTTAAGAGTATTGTTGATTTGTACTTAGATCACTATGTTTACTATAGTTTGGTTTATGTGTTTTGTTGTTGACTGATGGGTTTTGGACCTTGTCTATGTGGATTTATAATGATGTATACTGTATACCTGATAAGTATTTATTTAATTATATTAGCACTAGTGGTTCCTTATTATTATAACTATTATTATTGTCTTTAGTATTATTTTTTACCATAGATGATAGATAGAAAGATAGATTTATAAATTCAGAAAAAATGGAGAAGGGTGGAATTTAGTAAGCCTAGACTTCTTCCCACTCCCTTTTGAGCATGGAAGACTTTTGTTAGGTGTGCTTTGGCTATTTTTTTGATTGTTGTCATTTTTTTTCATATTTTGTTTTCATTGTTATTGTAATTATTATTATTTTTTTTTTCTCTCTTCACGTTCAAATAAATCATGCATTCATTCAAAGATGGCGTAGGCGAGGCCTCGCTGCTCTCAAACAAGATTTCCTGGATTTAAGTGGATAACTGGTCACAAATAAGCTCATGGGCGTACCTACGTAGAGTTTTTTGTTGGCCAACAATTATTGTAAATGACTCAGACAGGTCAGAGTTGGCTGGATGCGAGTTGGTTTTACCGTGGTCATTTTCAAAAGTGAATTGAAGGGAATGGATGATGACTGGTTTGAACGTGTTTGAACAGAACGCACGCCTGCGTGAATGTGTGAACTTTTATTTTCTACATTTACAATAATGGCCGTCATGTGCAAAGGTTTGAAAAACTATGAAATTACCAAATCTACTTCCTCACCTGATGGAAGTTTATCTATCCATCCATCCATCCATCTATCCATCCCTCCATTCCTCCCTCCCTCCCTCCCTCACTCCTTCCCTCCCTCCCTCTAAGCTAAGTGGTTAGCATGTCTCCCTCACATTTCTTATGGTTTGGATATGAATTGTAGGTGCTCAGGCTTCATTCGGCATTGCAAAACCATCCATATTAAACATCCATAAGACAGAAAAGACCAGAGAAATATATGTAAATAAAAATCATATAGATGTTGTTTTTGTTTAAAGGGATGGTTGGGTCGGGATGGCCAGGTTTTCAAAAAAAAGTTCATTTTATAGATTTTTTGATGAGGAAAATGGAAAGAGTTGTCATTTTCTATTTTATCAATAAATTTGGGAGAAGTTAGGAAATAAGTGACTCCATGAATAACGTCTCTTTTTAATGAGGAAAATGGCCGCGCCCCCTACCATTCTATCCTTGTTCGGTTGGAGTCACTGGAGGGACCGATTAAAACTCTCTATTGGAAATCATTGTACTTTCATTGCTTATAACGTCCAAAAAACGGTGATCAATTGCCACCAAAATTTATGTGGACATCCCTACTAATGACCACTTCAACATGTCGAAAGGATTAACCTCTCCGTGGCTGATTTATATGAGTGAGCAGAGCTACATAGATTTATGCTGGGACGAGCGCACACTGCTTCTTTGCTAAAAAAAGAAACAAAAAACAAAAACACTGCTTCTTTGCTAATCATGGTTAGGACGGGTGAGGCATTAAACACCAGTCAGGATATTTACAGAGACTGAAGTGGGAATGAGTAGATGTCCACATTTATTTGGATGAGGAAATGGCCCCATTTTTTTTTACATACGCCGTCCAATTTGGAACGTAACAGCCGAAATGGTGCGTTTCAATGCGGCCACACTCGGCTGTGGAGTCAACCTCCTCACAGGTACATTTTGTCCGCTGAGCAGCGACGCTTGTTCAACGAGGTCTTACCTCACTCTCACGCCGCCTCACTCACGCCGAAGCTGGCGGCTGCAAGCAGGGTCGGACAACGTACGCGACTGATTGGGAGGCAACCCATGAAGACGCAGGCTGGATGGACAGTAAGGAGCTAATGTTGTTGTGCTAACGCCTTTTGTTTTAACGGCCTGAAGCTAGTTGTTGCTATTAGCCATGCCGTTATCCGACTGTTAGCCGGGGAGGGGTGGGGGGTGGGATAAAGATCCATGCTTGCCTGATTGTTTGCTGGCTGCCAGTCGCCGTCTGCCTCCTGAGAGTTGACACGAGTTTAGCGTAGCTAAATGTCCGAAATATAAGGGTCAGGGTTCGTGTGCGCATTCATGCTCTTTTCCGCTTCAGCTTGTGAAAGTGGAGAAGCGGTCGCCATGGCATTTTTGATTTTGTGGAGGTGATCATGATGAGTTCACGTTTTATGTCAATAAATCCAAACTATTGGGCAGAACCCTTTTATACTTTCACAGGTTGAAGTGGACCAGAGCAGTAATGTGAATTTGCATTTTGGTGGCAATCGGTCACCATTTTAGACAACAGAACTGACCAAGCGAGCAATATGACCACGCTTGCCTCTCTCCTGTGACGTAGACCGCTGTGACCGAAAAAATAACAAGCCGAGCTCCAAAAGGGGGCTTGCCAATTTGTTGTAAATCTAATCACAAAAAAGCCCTTAAATCACTACAGAGTCTTTTTTTTTTCAGGGAGGGGCATTTTAGTACTGATGTCATTTTTCATTTTTACATGCAAACCTATTATACTGTATAAGTGCCAATGTTAAGATCGTCTAAGTGTCTAATTTTTTTTCAGCATATCTGGTGTGAGGATTGAGAGTAATCCAAAAGTAATTAAACATATTCAAGGTACATTTTGTTAATATTATGGATTACGTTGCTAACTACATTTTTTTAACAGGTAACTAGTAACTGGACATATCCACTTACCCGTCAGACTCTCTCCCATGCCCCATCGACCCCATTCTCACACACCCACACACAAATCTCGGGGTGGGTGGAGGTCATTATCTGACCTTTAATTTGAAGGCATACAAAGTGTTAGCAGCGGCCCTGCTAGGGAGCATATATTTATTATTTATTTATTTCCTTTTGAGGGGCATGCAGATGTCTAGAGCTATTGGTTGCTGGAGTTGAAAATTCCCACCATGTACTCATTAGTAGTAACACCTTTATCGTTGGGTGTCCAGTCTGTCTTAGTCAGGCATTGCGCGAGGGCTTCCTTCCTTCCGCCCCCTGTCAGATTGCCCATCCTCCATTTGACTTTTCCCTCCAAGAGCATGCCTGACTGCTGGAAAGCAACAGACATTTGTGGTCACTGGAGCTAAGAAGAGGAAGTGCAAGGGGGGACTTGTGGAAGCTATAAAGATTGCATATAATTTCATCCAGATTTGAATTCCCCTGGTTTTCTCGATAACCACTTGCTTCGTGTCCAGATGGAAAATGCTCAATATTTGAGTCCACAAAGCTGATATGGAGTGGTTGGGTGAACCTCACCCTTGTGGACCCTGCTGAGGGTGTAGAGCAGTTTCGCTGTTCCACAGCCAGGAGAAAAAACACACTGCTTCTCCTGAATCTGAGATCCGACTTCTGATGAAATACTCTAAATGCATTGGCGGATTCTGCTGATGAATCCAACCTGTTGGTAGTCTACCCTGAACTCTGAGCTGTTTTTTGCTGTATTTGGGTCTACTTGTGTCAATACATAATGATAACATTGAAGAAGGATTTGAGATGAATTATTCACATCATGAAAAATACAAGGTTGGTACAGTTCGTAAATAGTTGCAATCAACTTCTGCCAACTAAGCCATTTTTTTCCTTAACCCTCTGGTGCATCATGGTTACTTCAGTGAACAGGATTTTAAGAGCCATTTTCTTCTAAATGCAACGGTTTCAATGGTGGAATTTGCTATCAGGTCTTAGAATGCTCTCTGCTGCCCCCCTCCATTGACTTGTATTTAGTGACTACTTGTAACTACAAGGAAACGTCCTCTGAATCCAAGATGGTTGACAGACAGCACCACTTGTTGAGCACTGTTGGAATATCCTTCATAGCCAATCCTTCTATTCCAAGAGATCCCTAGAGGTAAAAAAAATGTGCTGATATGCAGGAACACCTAAGGAACAATATTATTATTTTTGTTTTGAAAACTTTATTTCAAATAACCAGTAAATTGGGATTACACGTGTCCATCACAGTGGACTTCATGTCTTTGGTTAGTATATTTCCAGTATAAGTTACGTGGTTGTTTTACTTATGGTTATGACTTTTTGCTAAGTTATAGGTTAGTTATTTAAAATGTAATTTATTTGTGCATTTCATTTGTAATTTATATTAGTAACAATATTATGTTGGCATATTTTGCGATCATTTTAAACTTTTGACTATTGACTAATATAAATTACAGTATTTACTGCACACAAGAATTATCAACATTTCAACTTGTTTATAACAAAAAGTCTCCTTTTGTCAGAATGAACATAAATAATATTTTATCCAAATAATGATTTAACTTAAATTAAATTTAGGCTCCTACATTATCACACAACTTAGCCCATGCATGGGGTAAGTTGAGCATTGGACCAAGGCAAGTTGAGCCTTCTCCCTTTTTTCCACTCCCTACAAACCCAAGCCTTCCCTCCTTTCATCTTTCCAACTTTCATCCTCATAATCCATCCTTTTTCTTCCTCTCTCATTCCTCCATATTACTTCCTTTCATCTATTCATCCCTTCTCTCCACCAGTTTCGTAACCTCCGCACTTTATATTCAATTTGTCCAGGTTGAAGGAGAATACAAACAGATTTTCACTCCCAAATCCTTGGCTGCTTTATTAAGGACTTGACTATGGGCTGCACCCCTGTTTGCACCCATGGAAATGGTGCACAATGTCTAGGTCAATACATATTTTTTGCTGCCCTTATGTGATGTGATATTTTTTTTCATTGTCAATGTGAACAGTACACATTGACTTTTTCAATGACTTTTTTCAGATTTTTTCAAATCTGACCCATGCCTAATCGTATGTGAATATAAATTGCATATATTTGCAATGTGAGCGCAATCTGGATGCTTAGGTCATGCTCATCCAGTCCATACGTCATCAAAAATCAACAAACATCAACATTTCGGGGCAAAACAGACAGGCCCAAAAAAGCTATGGTTGAATGACGGATGACAAAACAGTCAGTGGCAAAAAAGAATAGGCTCTAGAAGTGGTACATATGCAATAATATCGCTGGCGTCCGGCCAAAACATCGTAAGTCACATTTTGATGAATTTCATATTTAAAAAAAAATGCCTATCTGCCTATGACAGACGCCCATTTTTTCGGCGATAAACGATAGACAGGAAACTTAAAAAAAGATAGTCAGACTAAGCATAGGCGGCAGCCTATTTTTTTCCGTCTATGTAATCGTCTATTTTTGTGTCCCCCTCACCCCAACCCACCCACGTACGTGGTATCGATGCAAAGCCCCACTTCTCATCTTTCAGAATCCATTGAAATTACGTTGCTATCTCAAAACGGTTCATGAATTGAGAATGAGAAAAACATGTTATCTTCTGTCAGCAGCGACAGGGTCCTGCAAGGTGCTAAAGGGAGACACATTTAGTCCGACCGCGGTGAAGCTTGTGAGTCTTTAGTTTCAAATATCACCCAGCAATTAAAGTTTTAATTTTCATCCTAAAATTTGCTTACCTTAACTAGAATCCCACAGTGCATTTTCGCCAAAGATCAATCCTAGTAGCTGAAGACACTTTTAAACCCTTGTTGTTGTTATGCGAAGCAAAAGTTAGTGTCAATACTTCTGCTTGTTGCTGCTGCTCTTTCTTCGTTGTTGGCGGCAGTGGCGGCTTCTTCTTCTTTGTTGTCATCTTCATCTTCTCTCTTCTTGTAAGATGATGACAAAGAAGAAGCTCTGTCACTGGAAGGAGTCATGGCAAGTTAACTTTCGATTTCAGTGCCAGTGGTAGCTTGTCGAAATTGGTAGTGGGAAACGCTAACGGAAGCCCCGTTTAAAATTTTAGTCGGACCGGCCTATTACTAATTATTACGGACAAAATGGTGGATCAATGGACGGCGGAAGGGTACCCCGCTAGGCGGAAGGCGAAGAACGGACTGCAAATATTTAGTAAAATGCTCAGCTCTGATGTTTTTTGCACATGCGTGTCACTTCATGGATGCATTCTGTTCACATTAGAAGTCAACATTTGTTTTTAATAATGTATACACTAAATCAGTGTTTTTCAAACTGTGCCGCGGCACACCAGATATTGTCAGGTGTGCTGTGGGAAATGATCTAATTTGTGTGCCTGTGCGGTCTAGCGCCTGGCAGCTTAATCATGTAATTACTACATTGTAGTACTCTTCCATACCAGTAGGTAGTAGCAGCAGCAGGTAGCTAATTGTCTTTGTTTGGAGACAAGCGAATTAGTGACGCATGAATGCAGCGACAGGTAGATAGCAGGACAACGATGACAGTGATGGATACGTTTTTGAAGAGGAAAACTGCTAACTCTGAACTAGACCCTGGACAAAATCCAAACGCAGATGAAGGCCCAAGTATGTGTGGAGGTCAAAAGAAAGCAAAAACGTCCAGCAAAGTTTCTGGCGCGAGGCAATACAATGAAAGCTATCTTGCATTTGGATTTGCTTTTAGCGAAGATGCAACGGCACTAACTCCGTCACATCTTTCTCCCTGGTCTTACTTAAACATAAATCAATGATTAGTGCAAAACTGTCACTCAATAATACAATGCACTGTCAAGCTTAAGTACGGATGCATAGTCCGACTGGACCAAAGGTCCGTTGTAGAGGAGAAAAAAAAAGGACAACTTTCAGACGTTGAGTTACAGGCACCCAGTCCTTTTGGAAAGTTAAATCTGCATCTCCATAAAACTGGTCAGCAGCAGGAAGCATGAAGAGCTCTAAAATATGCGTTGATCTTGGACTTCAGGAAACACAAAGTACCAACACTAGCAGATGACGTGGCACCCCAAACCATAACTGACTGTGGAAATTTGACACTCGACCTCAAGCCACATGGATTCTGTGACTCTTCTCACTTCCTCCAGACTCTGGGACCCTGATTTTCAAAGGAAATGCAAAATTTGCTTTCATCCAGAGAACATGACTTTGGACCACTCAGCAGTCATTTCTGTCTTTAGCCCAGGCCAGACGCTTCTGACGCTGTTTGTTGTTCAAGAGTGGCTTGACACAAGGAATGTGACAGCTGAAACCCATGTCTCATATAAGTCTGTGCATGGTGGATCCTGAACCTCTGACTCCAGCTGCAGTCCACTTTTTGTAAATGCCCCCACATTTTTTAATCAGTTTTGTGTCGCAATCTTCTCCAGGGCGTGGTTGTCCTTATTGCTTGTAGGCGTTTTTCTACCACATCTTTTCTTTCTTTTTGCCAGTCGATTACCGTGCTTGGACACAGAGCTTTGTGAACAGGCAGCCTCTTTTGCAATGACTTTTTGTGTCTTGCCCTCCTTTTACAAAGTGTCAATGATGGTCTTTTGGACAACTGTCAGGTTAGCTGTCTTCCTCATGATTGTGTCGCCTACAGAACTAGACTGAGAGACCATTTACAGGCCTTTGGAGATTTTTGAGTTAAACTGATTGAGTGTGGCACCAGGTGTCTTCAACACAGCCTTTTCACAATGGAGTACTCGGATTTTCTGAGATAGTGAATTTGGGTATTTTATTAGTTTTCAGATATAATCGCCAAAATTAAAATAAATTAACACTTGAAATGTATCAGTCTGTGTGGAATGAATGTATACATTACACAAGTTTCACTTTTTGAATAGTACTACTGAACTAAATCAGGTTTTTCATGATACTCTAATTTTTTGGACAAGCACCTGTACACTCACCAGGGGTGGAGCCATGGGTGGGCCTGGGTGTGCACAGGCCCAGCCAGATCGACAGACTGCCCACCCAGTGAGATTCATGAAGAAATATATACGTCAAAATTGTTAGTAAATTATTTTAGAATTTGTGTTCGTTGTTTTTATTTTTATTTTATTTTACTGAATATTAAGAATGGCATAAATGTGATTGTCTAAGGAAGATCCAAACTTCATATTATTCAGTTTGTCATTTTATGTGGATATACTGTGTGTCGGGACAGGAGGATTGTGCTCAGCAAGAGAAATATTCTGGCCCATCCTGATTTTTCCAGGCCCGCCCATTCGCCACATTCTGGCTCAGCCCCTGACACTCACACTGGGCCTCTGGTAAGCGATCTGTTGACAAGAGTCTAAAGCTATGCTAAGCTAAGTTTAGCATTCTTGCAGTTTAACACAAATGAGTTTCCATTTCCAACTATCACATATCTTAACATGATATCTATTCTTCAAACAGCATGTAATACTTTCCAACTAGCGATGCTTTGGTAACAATTTTCTAACTGGCAATGGTAGATTAAAAACATGTTACCTTGCAGTTAAGCAATGCGGTGGATTGCTGCCTTTGACTGGGGCCTGTGGTTCAAATCCCAGTCACAAACACTAACATCCTAATGTGTATGCTAGACCCTAATTCCACTGTCTTTGTTAAAATGGGTGGGGATGCATCAGGAAGCACATCCTGTGTAAAAACTATGCCAAACGTGTAATCACTGTATTGAAACTTGATGAGACGTGCCCCTAAAATGGAAAAATCTCCCTGACTGTAGTGTCAACTTTCCACCAAGAGAGTGTAACTGTAAAACGGTCATGATGGGTTTAGTTAGGCCCAATCCCAATACCCACACTTGCACTTTACGGTCTTCGCTGAAGTGCACACGTAGTCTAAGTGCACGAAGGGTTCGAAGGCGCAGATTACACGTATACAAGAATTGCAGAATTCTGACACTTCGTGTGACGTCTTCGATTTATGACCCTGCGTCAGATTAAAACTTCAGTAAAATAGTACTAAAGTAAAACTCAGGCAACTCGAATCGTTGGAAGCTATGGCTCTATTATTTAGACTATTTGCGGCTCCTGCACGATATGCGGCGCATGCGCAGAAAGTTGCTAGGTACGGCAGCTAGACTAGGACAAGATACATAGGTAAACGGTGAATATAAAAAAATCTATTTGAAATAACACATGTACATATGATTAACTTTGTAATAATTGTATATTTACACTTGACATTTTTTCAGCACAGGTACAAACATCCGCAATGATTTGTGGGTAATATGCTTCGGCTCAGTGGTCATGGATGTGGGTTCAGCCAACATGCGGAACAAGGGCGCAAAGGGTGAATTGGGAATTGGGACATCCTTACACATTCGTACCTCTGCAGGAACGCGCAAATGAGGAGCACAGGGTGCAATTGTGGGTATTGGGATTGGGCCATAGAGTACAATGGACGTATGTGGCCTGGAAATGTTTGTGTGGATGGCGTACAATAGTGCCGGGCAATGCCTCGGGGCAAAAAGAATTCCATCAACCATTTTTTTGTGGTCGACTTTTTTTCCCCAGCCCTAGATCCAGTGGTCACGTGATCAAGGGAATGACATACTCACAGTTTTCAGGCTCATTGTCATGCTGGATGCGCTTTGACATACATTGTGATTATAACGTGAGAGTAAGGATAGTTTTGTTGCATAGAGGACTATTGTAAAATTAAGTAACGGTTAGCTGACCTCTGTTTCTATAGTGAACACTGTGTTACATTTTTTTTTACCTGTCCTATTTGTAAGGTTAATCTTGAAATGTGTACACCGTACCACTTACAAAATTGTGTTCTTAAACTGTGTTCTTAAAGCCTAAACGGCCATATTAGACATTAGGAGTTGATTTTTTTTATGGGCAAAGCGTTTTATAAAATATATGAAGACAAAGTTCTATTTAGTTTTTTTTTTTTTTTTCCTCATACAAAAAAAACTTCCGATCCGTGACTCAAAATCCGTGACCGATCCGAACCGTGACTTATGTGATCCGTTGGACCACTAGTGAGTACCAAAGACAATCTCCTGGTACTCATGCGAGTACCGCATGAAAAAAAGTATGTGCACCCCTGAGCATTTATATGGTTTCACAGTTATGACTCTGTGAGGGAAACCATAACTATGATGTGACCCACAACAGAAATGAGTTTGACACCCCTGGAATAAAACAACAATAATGACGTTATAGCAGATGGATTCTATCTTCAGGTAAATAGCATTGCTACAACTTGTAAGGAAGGGGCACAAAAAATAAACAGTGACAGGACAGAAATGATGGAGCAAGAAAGTCAATCCCTGCTCTACATCATATTATCAATTTCCTCTTGATTCTTGGGAACCTGTGTATTCGTTCCTTTTTCTTAATAGAGATCTCAAACTGAGTCTACAGGGGATCCTTGGTTTACGGCCTGAATTTGTACCTGAGTTGGAACACGGCGTTGTCTCTCACTCACTAATACCTTATAACACAGTAGCAAATTCATTGTCATTCCTTTAATGTCATTTTACTAAGGTGCAAGTAGAAATCTGGGTTGAGGTCTAAGCCTAGTAGGGAGGATACCCCAAACACTTCAACATTCAGCGTTTGATCCTCCCAGTGGAGCATTCTTCGACAGATGGTGTATGTGATGACATGAATTAAATTATATTATGTAATTACAATTCTGTCTAGGATAACAGTTAAATCAGACTTCGGCATAGTTAATATTTAATTACGCTTCCCTCCCTGTATCATTAATTCATCCTAACAATGAGTTAAAATCAAATTTAAATATGAGCTAAGCGTTTTCCATTAACTTTTTTCCTCATGTTCAATGAGAATAAGAAGTAGAGTTAATGCAACAAGTCTTCACACCCCTGATCAAAAATGCCCAAATTTTAGCGATATGAAAAATTACACCAAGATACATAATTTCAAAACTTTTCCCACCATTACCCAAAGCTGTACACCTAAATTTAAATTTATTTCAAAACGTTTACAGTGGGCAAGTAAAAATAAACAGCTGAGGTAGTAGCCGGGCAACTTATTTTTGTCATTCCGATTGAAAATCATTACGACTTGAGACCTATAGTCAACTGTTTACATGTGACGTGATCTATTCAATAGAGGCATTCAATTTTTTTTTTGGGGGGGGGGCACACTTGTGTAGTCAAATTCTCCTCGGCCTTTCTTGTTCAGCTCATTGTCCTTCATTAAGGGAGCTCCACCAGTGCACTTTTCACAAGCTGTGCATTTCTGTGCAAGCGATGCATTTCACACCAAAGCTTGATTCCAGATCCTTGAACAGGCTGTAACCCGTGAAGAAGTTGTCGCAGAAGACAACAGACAGTCTTGCCTCAGGGAGGGTCTGCACCACATTGGCTCCCAGCAGAAGCTTCTTTTCTTCCCCACTTAGTGTGACATTGAAGAGGGTGGATTCTCCTTGATAGAGTAGCAGGTCATGGATGACTCCAGAGGTACTGGCCTGACTGTAGATCTTGAAGCCAAAACGATGAGGCTTGTTTCGGATGAACTGACGCAGATTTCCTGCTCTGGTGCCTTTGTAAGGAACCATGACCTTATCCACTGACTGCTTGAAAGTAGATGGGATTTCGAGGCACTGCTTTCGCAAGATGTCAAATAGTGAGCGCATCTTGTAGAAACGATCGGATCTCTCTGCAACTTGCTGGTTGTCATTGAAATGGATGAAATGACTTAGTATCTTGAAGCGGTTTTGTGACATGATTTCTGCAATCATGGGTCCATGTGATTCCATGGCCCAGTAGTCTTCAATTCAGGAAATTCAAATACTCCCATGAATAGTAACATAGCCATGAAGTGTTCCATCTCTGCAATGCTTGTGTTGATTGGATCTCCCAATTGTTGAGCAGAATAGAGATTGGTGTGGTAGACAACGTGCCTGATCATCTCATCCGTGAAAATCGTTTTGAAGTAAGCGAAAGGTGTCTTCACTTCTTTAGGGAGGTCAAATCTTTTTTCTGGGACCAGCTCAACTCGATAATTGATCTACAGGCAAAAGGTGTTGTTGATATACAAAAAGGTCCATCAACTTGCCTTTGTCTACAGAAATCAGAACAACAATAAGGCTCTCTACAAGGCTTGCATTTGAATGGTTGGACATTCATGTCAATGACTGGATACTGCATCTAGATGCAAATGAGTTGTTCATATTCAACAAGGTCCATCAACTTGTCTTTGTCTACAGAAATCAAAAAAGTTCAGTGACCAATTCACACATGTCGTTCTTTGATTTAGACAAGGCTTGCATTTGAATGGTGGGACAATCATGAGTCTTTCGAGTCACTGAAACACAAGAATACTGAAGCTACTTTGTGTCTGCAAATTCACCTATTGACTGAGATAACCATGCACAGAATGTTTGCAGAGACAGACAAAGTGTATGTCCTGTTGTTACATTATAATGCCTAATTTGTCCAGTGTATCTTATCTGTTTGGCACAGCTTGTTTTTGAAAAATTATTGCTTCCCTATTTTTTGTTTTTTCTTCAACAAGTGACCTGATTATGTTCAGTAGTCATTCCTAAACCACAATATGACAAAAAAATAACATTCCAACCTTTGAAAAAACAACCAGAAATATGTTAAAAGAGAGGGGTGGGTTGAGAAAAAATTCCATCTTGCTGGGAACCCTACTTAAAGTGCATAATGCCTATCCACATAACACATGTATACCAAGTATAAGAGAAGGTTTAACGAGTTAAAGTTCACTTCTAAGCAAATGTCTATATTTTAAAATAATCTAAAGTTATTGTGCCAAACGGATACTGTGGCCATTAAAGGTTTAACAGTGGAGTTGTGACTTACAACAGTGCTCAGAAATATTTTCTGTCACTTTAAAGTGTCAGTTCATCCTAAAATCTTAGGCAAGGTTCACATCGCAGGTCTTTATGCTCAATTCGTTTTTGTTCTAAAAATCAGATTTTTCTTTTGTCTGTAAGCGTTCATATTACATTATAAATGCAACCTCTGTCTCTTTCGTGTTGTGAACACCTGCGTCTCCAAAGTAGGGTTGTCAACTCCCTGAAAAATAAATAAGGACACCTCATCGGCAGGGACAGCCGACTTGATTGCCTTCAACATTACTTGCGTGTTTTTTTGTATTTCTTTTTTTGGGGGTGAAACAATTTTTAACAAATTGACCTGAGTTGAATACGATGCACATTTCTGAATGTGAACACATGAAAAAGTTATTATCTAGAAAATTACTATATCATGCACTCACAAACTTAATCAAAATAAAAATCTCTCACAGAAACCTTTCCTTCTTAACTTACAACTGTATAAATTAATATATAACAATAAATAATAAGAACATTCATCATGTAACTTATGAACAGTTCAATGCCACATCATGTGAAGACAGCCTATTTTTTCCATTTATATTTCCTCTGAGAGTTGAGTTGCATCCGTGTCTGTCCTGACTACCCCTTCCAGAAGGAGTTAATTAGACTAGAAAGTTTAGTTTAATTAAAACTGGACAGATTGGTTGAATTGAATGACAACAGATCAAGGTAGGAAGAAGAATAGAGGGTTGGCCTCTCCAAACAGCTTCCAATCCAAACACGGCTGACTCAAACAGGGCGGTTACGGCCCCCTAATGCCCATGACAAGTTTGCCATTGACGCTTAATAATGTAATGTATGTTGCGATAATTTGCTTCAATTGTGAGATATTCGCTCTCAAGCATCGGGGCACTTTTCTCCCTTTGGTTATATGAGGATTGCTGAGTTGGCAGTGGACAACACAAAGGCTGGGCAATGCCTTGTCTCCTATTGTCATGTTGTCAAACACATCGCAATTGTCTGGTAACTATTTTTGTTCCTTTTAAACCTGTTTGAGCAATCAGACCCATTTAAAAAAAGGATATCAGAAATCAATATGTCAGATATCAATAAGGATGTAATGAGTTAGCGTAAAGGTGTACTTGTTGCCATGGTAATAAACCACGATAGTACCCATAATTAACAGAGACCAAGCCCTCCGTAGAAATAATCTTATGTTAATAATGTACATTAAAGTTTTAACAAGACAAGATAAAATTAACATTTGGGGTGTCTTCGGTGGCAAGCATGGTTCGTGTGTCACAATGATTATAGCACAAAGTGAGCATTTCAGTGTGAAATGCTCCTACAATTTCACCATTGTCTGTCTTCTTTGACACATTTTTCTTCCTGCTCTGTGAACCATATGTGCCAAATAAACAATTCTATTTGGTATGAAGTGAATATGAAACCGCAAAAATGGTAACATAGCTGATGTTGGAGTTTTATTTTTTTATTTTTTTTATGGACTTTGAGAGGACATTGGACCTTACTTACCATTAAACATGAACGAGGTTGAATAAAACTCACAAATATGTATGCAAATTAACATTACATAATTTGTTTATACATATATATATATATATATATATATATACTCTAAATTGCCCCTAGGTGTGATTGTGAGTGCGGTTGTTTGTCTCTGTGTGCCCTGCAATTGGCTGGCAACCAATTCAGGGTGTCCCCCGCCTCCTGCCCGAAGACAGCTGGGATAGGCTCCAGCACGCCCGCGACCCTTGTGAGGTTAAGCGGTATAGATAATGGATGGATATATATATATATATATATATATATATATATATATATATATATATATATATATATATATATATATATATATATATATATATATATATATATATATATATATATATATATATATATATATATATATATATATATATATACACACTTACTATTCAAACCCGCTGAGGACACGCTTCAAACGCGCCACTTACGTACTTACCCATGTAGTGTATGGACCTACTTTTCCAGGCGTAGTTATTCGCCCTGTGATTTCCTCAGTGCACCGCGATGTGCGCGGAGTGATATAATTTCAAGTGTTATCAGTGATTCAACTCGTCTGTGAATGAATGCTGTTTATGCATTAAAAAGAAGCTGAGCTCCGAGACGTCTCCAAGTTATTAAGTTGTGAAAGACACAACAACCCAGCTGTGTATACTTACTTCCATTGTGAGCCTTGGTGTTGGTTTTGTCATATTGTATAATTTATTTGTCCCACAGACGATAAGTCTGCAAGCAACAAGTTACCTTTTTTCCACACTCTCCTCCTTCACACTTCTCTGCCTTCAAAATAAAAGAATGCCAGCAAACCACTACACAGCAGATTTGCAACGGCGTATTTCCGGAAGTAGGGAAGGGCATGATGTGCCAGTGTCATACTTGAGTGCTGCGGGCAGCTTGATTTTCCTCCTGGACACAATTTGTTCCAGAATCCTAAAAAGAAGCCTTTCACCGAGTAGGCTGAGATGAAATTTGGCCGCCTTGCGAGCACGTCACACGCATGAGGGCCGATTAGTGGGCCGGACTAAAATCAACTTCCGGCCATGCTTAGTCCAGACATTTTTTTTCATTTGTCACCTTGTCATTTGAAAACCTAACAAATATATTCCAATACGATCAGATAAATAAAGCAATATTTTCTTATGGCTCTGTCAGTAATCTTTAATTTTCAACAGGCACAAAAGACAAATTTCCTTTATATAAAAATCCTAATAACATGAACATTAAATGAAAGAAGTCGGTATTATTCAAGGCACCATCAGTAGCCTATATTTTCTCTTTTAGCAAAAGTGGGCTAAATTTACTTCAAAGGAAAAAAAAATAATAGCAATTTTCTATCATTCACTCAATTGAAATATTTTAAAAACATAATTGGATTGAAATACAATAAAATAAAGTGCAAACATCTATTAACCAAAAACAACTTTCTTCAATAAGTAACGTGCAGTGAAAACAAATATCAAACTTTAACTTTTAAACTTGAACTGAGTAAAAACTAAATATGCGATTGCACAGTAATGTTCACTTGTTTGAGGCGGAGGCTGATACTTGGTGGTGTCTCTACAAGTTCATCAGTATTCGGGGTCAGGCTCTGAGCTGAGGAAATCCTCAGAATTGAGTGAAGGTGTTCAGTAGTAAATCGACTTCTGTGAGATGTTTTGTTCAGCTTCATCAAAGAAAATAGTTGTTCACACAGGTATGTTCTGCTAAACATAGACAACATGAAGCGGCGTACTGCTCGGCGCGTCATCGTTGAATTGTGGGAATTGTAGTTTTGTTGCGTGTAAAAGCTCTGCGGGCTGCCAGCTTGCTTCGGTCTGCGGGCCGGATCTAATAATAAATCAATATCATCTCAGGGGCCGTAGAAAACCTTCTTGTGGGCCACATCCGGCCCACGGGCCTTGACTTTGACACGTGACTTTCGTAAATGGTAATAATTTGTAGTTTTGCCGAACTGAAATTCAGATGTGAAATACAATAATAATAATGCTAATAATAATAATGTATACTTCTGTTTCATATATACATATATATTATATATATATATATATATGTATATATATATATATATATATATATATATATATATATATACATATATATATATATATATATATATATATATATATATATATATATATATATATATATATATATATATATATACACCATTATGCATATATACATTATATATATATAATATATATACATATGAAACAAGTATACTTTATTATTAGCATTATTATTATTGTTGATCCTAATATTGTTATTACCTGATAACAAGAAAACTGTGAAAACTTTTTTAACCCTCCTGTCATGTTGTGTATCAAATTAACCCGTTTGGAAAATCTAGGGAGACAAAAATGATTGCTATTTGTGCTAGCCATTTTTAAATCTTTTTATTCAGATAAAAATATTATGTGATATTTTTGATGATTAAACATTAGTGAACAAATTTGTTTGAATATATGAAATGAAACGGAATGATCCTATGATATGATTTCAAATTCTCACCAACTGTGTCTCCCAAAAGTGTGTACGGATGGTTGAGAGCGCACTTCCTTCCGCCAAGTTGTTTTCGGAGTGGCTGACTTATGAAGCACGGATTTGCGTACGTAGCTTTCAGGCCCTGTTTTTGGCACATTCAGCGTTGGTAAGTCTAGTCGCAGTACACTTGCGCAAATTTTCCCGTCAAGTTTTTTTTTGATAGGTCACATACTTTGCACAGGAAGTTGCGTACGCATATTTCAGGCCCGGTTTTGTTCGTACGCAGCGTTGATAAGTGAGGCCCCTCGGCAGTCCGTCCCTGGGGCGGAACTGCCCATCCCTCTGTCCCGGACGGATGCCCATTTTTGGGCAAGACGGAGGAAGTTTTAAAAGAAGGACGGACTTAGAAAAGGCGGAGGTGGATTTTAGCCTGGCCCACTAATCGTCCCTCATGCATGTGACGTGGTTGCGAGGCGGCCAAAGTTCATCTCACCCTACTCGGTGAAATGGGCAAATGACAAAAATGACCTCCGAACACTTCAAACATGGAAACCTGCACAGTTGGGTAACTAGTGGCGACTAGTTACTAGTGGCGACTAGTTACCCAACTGTGCAGGATATTTTTCAGGAGAAAATGCAGTGCGAGTTCTACTAGTACGACAAATGATGAGACCCAGTAGCGTGAGCAGCGTCAGAGGCAGCACACCAGCAAGTGACGCCAGCATATCACTTGACTGTCCGCTGCTGGAGGAGTATGTAACTTTAGTTGTGCTAAAGCTAATGCAAACAAATATTGTCATCTCAGTAAAGTTCAACAGCTGTAAAAATCTAAGCAAAGTAAAAACATACCAGGTATGACAAGCTCCTTGCTCACGGTTCTCCAAGCCTGATCTCTTTTTTTCTTGTCCCGCTACTCGTCGCTGGCCATGTCATATTGTTCGGGATGTCCACAAACCACAACGATAATGTTTTCCTTCATTTTGCGCTCTCCACACAAGACCCGCAAAGTGTACAGGACGCTGTGTGTGACGTCGTACTTCCGGATGTTGATTGGCACAAGGCGAAGAGGGGAAAAAAGTTTATTGTTTAGCCGTGACGAATGGGTGGATTTTCGGTGCTTCGCTCCGCATCCCACCGCTCCAAATGCACCATCCGCGCCGTCCCACACGGAACCGTGCCCGCGTAACTACATTGACTTCAATGGAAACTCTCCCTGGACCGGGTGTCTCCGCTCATCCGATCAGACTGAATGACCTCTCTCACGTCTTCTGCATTGACATATAAACAATGACCGTTGTTAAATAAAGCAGTTACTTTACTTACTCACTTCATCTCCTTACACACATACAACGTGTGGTGGGGTCATGTACAGACGCTTTTTTTTTTTTTTTGGGTGGATCGGGGCGGAGGTAAAAACTGAACCGCTTTAAAAAGACGAAGACGAACAGGGTCGGAGGACAATAATTTTTATGAATAAGGACAGAGGGGCGAGGCCCGAAGTGTACCCAGATCGCAGACGCAGGATGGACCGGCAAAAAAATGTCAAGTGCCCAGCTCTGGTAACCAATGAGTGTTTGACAACACACTCAAGTGATTTCATGGCTCCAGAGAAGAGGCTAACTCGTCCTTAGTTGCGCAGACCCGATTATTGTAGCTGTCGCACAAACATGCCATCTAACACAAAAGAGACCTAGACCACACAATATCGCATGCAAAAACAGGCAATTTTGTTATTGCATATAAAATAGACAGCAATTTTTTCTTTACCTCTGCAACCCTTGAGAAATCGATTGGCTAGACATTTCAACGGAGTTTTTATGCTTGTTTGTTTCTCCCTATTGAGTGTGTTCGATGAAAGACACTTGCCAACTGCTCTAGAGCATATAATGCTGTCCAGAGGCTGGTAGCAGAGAAGAATCTTAGGGCAGGTCAAAGGTTGGGTTGCTGTGGATCCCTGAGGGAGACATTAACCTTTGAGCCCTGTCTGCGTAACTCTGTGTGAGAAAGAGAGTAGGAAACGAGTGGAATAGGAAATTGTCTTTAAATTAAAATGGTGATATTGCTTTATTTTGCGTTGACTGAAAACATTGAATTTCAAACAAGAGGCCCACATTAGAGCTTTTATTTCCAAGTATTCCAAGTAGCATCAAATACAAAACTTAGATGCTGTGTTTTATTTTGAAGAAAATTACAGTCACTTTTAAGGGTGTGAAAGCACAGGAACTGAATTAAAATTTATGTGAATGTGACTTAGTAAGTGCAAGCAAATACACCAAATACTGACTGCATCAAGCCTGTGATACGCTGATATCACCAAGATTTGCATTCTTCTTTTGAGAAGCTTTTTCTGGCTTCCATCACAGCCTCCTTCAGTTGTTTTTGTTTGTGAGGCGGGGACATGGGTACTGCATTTGATACTGACTTGGCCTGTCTAAATCCTTCCACTCTATTGTATAAATTTGCCTACAAAGGATACAAATTTTAAGCGTCCCATTATATACCCTGTTTAAGGAGTAGAATACAGTAGGTGCACTCTTGAAGGTACTGCCCCAGTGATAAGCCCGTAGATCCCTATAGGTACACGTTTAACACATTTTTTCTGACTGTAACACAGTAGTAGTCATCACAAACCTTTGTGTAAGACCTCCTCTCACCTCTCGGCCATGAATATAAAACAGTAAATAGCTGACAGTGCCTTCTTGTGCAGTATGATGACGGATTATAGTGCCGCATACAGTGATGTATGTCTGGATCTATACAGTATTGAAAACATGTTGTGTTCATTACAGAAAAAAATACTATTTTACTGACGAGACTTTCTGATGAGCTTTCCACATGGAATGTCATGCTGACTTGTACAGCCAGCCAGTGTGTGTTAGCTGCGAAACATCTGTCAGCACGTCTGTCGTCAGGTGAAGCGTGTGCGTTACAGAGAGCAGAGACTGACTGAAACTAATCATCTTTAGTGCTCTTTCTCTTTGTTCAGAACTACTGATCCTAAATGGTCCAATTTTGTAACGACTATTTAACTATTTAATGACCAGACAGCGTTAAACAGGGTGATGCTTTGTCTCCCAGATCATTTACCATATAAAGAAATTATTTGGGTGTTTTAATGAAAGGTGTGATTTGTCTATTGCAAAAAAGTCAGTTTATCTGCTCATGAGCACAGAGGCTTGCAGCACCGCAAAAGATAAAGGCAAGCAGAGCTGGGCAGTCCGTCCCGGGGGCGGAATGGTCCGTCCCTCCCGGACGGATGCCCATTTTTTGCGATGAAGGATGGCGGGTGGAAAGTTTTAAAAAAGGAAGGTGGATTTTTTTCTGGCCCACTAATCATCCCTTATGTGTGTGACGTGGTCGCGAGGCGGCCAAAGATAATCTCAACCTACTTGGCGAAATGGGCAAACGACAAATATTGCCTCATAATTACTTCAAATGTGCCACTAGATATCCAACTGCGCAGAAGATTTTTCAACAGGAGATACAGTGTGAGTTCTATTAGTACGACAAGTGATACGACCCTGTAGCGCGAGCAGCGTCAGAACCAGCACACTGGCGAGTGATGCCGGCAAGTCGTTTGACTGTCCGTTGCTGGAGGAGTACGTAGCTTTAGTTGTGCTAAAGCTAATGCAAACAAATATTACTGTTGTGGTAATCAACAGCTGTAAAAAACTAAAAGTAAAAACATACTAGGTATAACAAGCTCCTCGATCACGGTTCTCCAAGCCTGGTCTCTATTTTTCTTGTCCCGGTACTGGTAGATGTCCACAAACCACAACGAAAATGTTTTCCTTCAATTTGCGCTCTCCACACAAGACCCACCAAGTGTACAGGACGCTGTGTGTGACGTAGTACTCCCCGATGCTGATTGACTGCATTGAGGCGAAGAGGGAAAAAAGTTCATTTGTTTAGCCACGCCAAATGAATGAATGGGTGGATTTTCGTTCCACGTCCCACCACTCCAAATGCATCATACGCACCGCCCCGCACGGAACCGCGCCCTGTCATGGTTCTGCGCCGTGTTTCAGTCAGTCAACTGAGTTGTGGTCGTGTCTATCGGCGCCGTACCTGTTCTGCATCTCAATCAAGGACTTTAATTAAAAGGACAGCAGCGTCGAAGGCTCGTCGTCAGATTATTTCAACTTGCTTGCTCTCATCGCTCCAAGTGTTGATTTTCTTGACTTAGCTAAAACTCGATCTCCTAGTTCTATTGTTCGCGTGTTTTTTTCCAGAGTGTAGTGTTTGGTTTGGTTATTTCCTACAGTGTACTGTTTTTGTTTCTCAATTGGAGTTTTCCTAATCCCTTGGTGGCAGGTAATTTTGCGGTAGTCATTTCCTTGCCTTATATGCAAGCGTTTTCTGTTATCACGTTTTTCCTGGCATTGTGCCATAGTTGTACTTTGGATGGAAGTCCATTTTTTACTGTTAATAAATGTTTTTGATTGAACAAGATATCTCGATCCACATTTGTGGGATCCACCCTTTTCCGGTTCCAATGGAACCACAACAGAATCTGACCATGAAGCCTGTGGATGCAGAGAATATTTTGAAAGCATTGGCCAGCCAAGGAAGGCTAGTGGGACAGCAGGAGACTTCGCTAACGGAGCTCTGTGGCACAATTTCCCTGCTGGCGCCGCGGTTTTCTGATTTTAGTTCACGGATGGATCAGCTGGTCTCTGGCAGAGAACAGCCTGTTGACCCACAGATGGCAACTCGAAGTGGGTATCTATTAGGGTTGGGCACCGAGAACTGGGACCATTATACAACTCGAAGTGGGTATCTATTAGGGTTGGGCACCGACAACCGGGACCATTATTCCGGTTCTCCCGGAACCATTCAGATTTTAGAACGTCGGTGCTAAATTTCGATTCCTAGTCAGCCGCGGAGAAGCACAAGCAGTAAGACTGATACATTTTTCTTTTAAAAAGTGGGCGCACGGCACACAGCCCCTTTTCTTTTAAAAAGTGGGCGCACGGCACACAGCCCCTCCTCCCGCCGAAGCTGCGTAGCAATAGCACAGTAGGTCGCCCCGACTCGAGCTGCCGTGATCGTCTTGGTCAGCCTCTTCGCTCGCTTCGTGCCGGCCGGCAAGCGTGGGCCACGGCGGCAGCGACTCTGGGCGTGCACCAGGTCGTTCCCATGAATCTCCACACCTGCGGTGGCCACTGGGACACCGCGGAGGCAGCAGTCACCCTTTGCGGGTCGGTGATCCTGCCCGGGCCGGCCAAACTGACGCCTAGCCATAGTATTGACGCGATGGAGCTCATGACCCAAAGTCAGAATCTGCTAAGTACGTCAAATGGCAACATTGAGCCAACAAGGTCAACACACAAATGCACATATCCAGGTATGCTAATTTATAGCATACGCAGCTGCAGCAAATCTACATACATAATCTACATACACATACAGCATATGTACACATAGACTGCTTGGATTAGATTAGACTTTCCTTGCTTGCCGTTAAAATGCAGCATTGTGTTTGTCATATTTATTTTCTTTCCAAACAAAGACAAGGTTAGCCAATCAATTGGTGATCAGTAGCATGTTTTCACTAACAGCTGCATTAGTGTATTGTCTTGAACTTCTAAAAAATTAAGCTCTTGTGGAAAAATAATATTAGGGCTGTTAGATTTTGCCGAACAAGAAAATCCCAATTTGTCTCAAACCCAATTTTACGATTACGATTTCTTTGTAAAATAAAAAATTACTGATAAATGATGTATTTTGAATGTCTTTTATTTAAACTTATTTTTTCTGTCTTTGAACTCAAAAAGCCAGTCAATTTAACTTAATACAGAACAATCCATTGGGATTGTATTGAAGGGTCTGTAATTTATGTGGGAGTTTATTATAATTTTCCATATTTCACATTCTGTTATAAATAGGGTTCTAGTTTGTTTTTATATTGCGTCTGTTTGTATACTAGGTTCTAGTTTGTTCTGCGTAGGTTTACGTGATTGTGTTAACAGTGTTACGTCATGCGACTGAACAGTGTGCAGTATTAGTACGCCCAAAGAGTTGGACATTTTTTCCCTACCGAACGGAGCATGAGCTGAGTGAGACAAAAGGTAAGTAACGGGCAGCGAGGTTACTAGCTGGAGTCCACCGTTGTCACAACGGTCGGCCGCCCTCGACAGCAGAGCTCCTTCCCAACGTTCGGCAGCAGGTGCACTCGCTCACTCGCCGGCGGAGAAAAGTTTCCCCGCTTCTCTCCTCCAGTAATCGCGGCAACGTTGGCCAGAACATTTTATTATTTAACTCGTTTGGGCGACCAACGCATTAATAACCAATTGTTTGTCATTAATAATCAATGAAAATTTCCCCACTGTGGGATCAATAAAGCCATTCTTAACTTATCTTGTTGATAAATTCTAATGTTCATTTGGTTCCCTCTTGCTCTCTCTACACCTCATTTGAATTTGGTACAAATAATTAAGTAGTTAAGGCATCCGCCAAACCCCTAAAGTGAATTTTCTCTAAGGTCCAGCACAGGGATTAACAGCATTTTACTTACACAATAGATTTCAGATCTGTACTTAATTAAAGAAATAATAAAAGAAAAAAGTGCATATGCCATCTGAAACGAAAGCATCTCATCATCATGAGAGAAGGTAGACAGTCAATTCTGTAAACCAGTCTGTCAGCAAGTCATTTTGCCCACCAGCTAGTGACTAGCCTTTCACCTTTCTTCCTGGTCTTACTTAAACATAAATCAATGATTAGTGCAAAACTGTCGCTCAATAATACAATGCACTGTCAAGTTTAAGTACGGATGCACCGGCTGGCCAGAGGTCCGTTGTAGAGGGAAAAAAAAGGTACACCTTTCAGACGTTGACTTACTTGCTCACGGGTTGTATTGTACATGCGGGGCACACACTACACTACAGATCTTTATTTGCCCGATTTATTAACTAAATGCTCACGTGCCTGAGCAAATAGCAGAATAGCCGGTAGGTGTTGTAGTTTTTCCGGTATGCGCGCTCGTGGGAGGAAGCGGAAATGCAGAGGGAACTACGGTGGCTTGGATACAACAAAAATAACTAAATCGAACGTGCCGATTTGAACGTTTTTAACATTAACATTTATCCAGTAAATTCGGTTTCGGATCAAAATCGCTTAATCGAGCAGTCCTAAATAATACTAAATAATACAAAAATGTTTATTAAAAATAAATCTAATGGTTAAAAACAGCTCTTTGAGTAATTCATGGTAAAGTTCACAAACAGTAAAAAGTTCATGAAATTAAAGAACAGAGAAGTTCATGTGATTTGTCCCAAAATAACTTTTTTTTTTTTTCTTGGTAACAATCGGAATCGAGAATTGCTACAAACCAGAATCAAATCAAAGAACCGGAATCGTCCAAATTTAAAAGATGCCCATCGTGGCTCAGAGGCCGTAAGTCTGATGTCTCCACCATGAGCCTCGGCTCCGACGAACAGTGTGAGTACATGTCGGTGCAGATGGGCTCTAGTGAGCCGGTTCATACTCCTCAGCATCTAAAAAAACTGGAACTGGCAGGGTAGGTGTCAGGTTATGGAAAAGAATTGTGAATAACGACACTCGTGGATCCCGGTGCTGACGATTGCTTTGTTGACCCTTGTGTAGTGGAGACTTTAGAGCAGGGGTGCTCAATACGTCGATCGCAATCTACTAGTTGATCGCAAAGGTAGTATTGGTAGATCGCATGACATTTGTAATGGCTGCCATTTGTATTTTGAAATACGATGCTTGTATTTTGAAAATGTCATACCGGAAGGTTTCGTCGTACAAAATCACGCTTTACACAGAGACTGAGAAAAACTTGTTATAGAGGCATTCACCATGTGTGTTGCTTACTTTTTCCTCATCATAAGTCGCTGTTTTGCCGAAGCCGAGTGAATATACAGTTGCAAGTTAATATAGCAAGTTTGTTGAGGCAGCACATTTTTCACAGTAATGACTATCTCTGGGAGAAGACTGCCATTAGTTGAAAGCAGGCCAAAGTGGTTAGTACTATTTTGCTTTGCCTATCGTAATTAGCAAAGCTATCTTTGTCAGAAATGTTGTATGTCTGAACTTTTAGTTCTACGGTGTGTTGGTGTTTTACGGCGTTTTGTTGAGCAATAAACATCTGTTAAAGGAACTGGAGTCTCGCATCCAATCAATGGACGGCATAACAAAAAAAAAAAAGAGTTAATTATGTTGGCTCATGTGGTTATGCAAGGTACATAAACATACATTGTAAATAAAGAATCCTCATTATATTTGAAAATAAATCTATGTTTTGCATTTTTGTAGTACCAACCATTTTTGTAGTACCTATATGCAAAACATACTCTACCCTGAAGGTAGATTTGACTTGGTCATTTTAAAAGTAGCTTGCATGCTGAAAAAGTGTCAGCACCCCTGCTTTAGAGTGTCCGACTGAGAAGCCAGATGTAGCTAATCGGGTACTTGATCTCAATGTGCGCCTCCTGGCCGAAGTAAAACACGTCACTGGACCGTTAGAATTACGATTGTCCGACAATCACATAGAGCACAGACATTTTCTTATCATGCCGTCCAGAGCAGCCCCGGTCGTGATAGAGCTGCCCTGGCTTAAGTTACACAATCCAAACATTGCGTGGAACAAGCCCGCGTTAGAGAATTGGAGTACTTTTTGCCATGACCATTGCTAGGAGATAAAGATTTAGCTAAAAATCAACACATAATCTGATGACGAGCCTTCGGCGCAGCAGTCCTTTTAAAGTCCTTGATTGAGATGCAGAACAGGTGCGGCGCCGAAGGACGTGCCCACAACTCAACTGACTGACTGAAACACATAACAAAACCATGACACTAACTACTTTGACTTCAAATGAATCGCGCTGCCAGACACACCCTCATTTGTTGTGTGCACATGTAGCAGCACTGAAACTGCTGAAGGGGAAACCAACGAGCCAATCAGCAGTCTGAAGGGCTCTCCAATGGAAGCGCTCCCTGGACTGGGCGTCTCCGCCCATCCGTTCAGACTGAATGGCCTCTCACATCTGCTGCATTTACATATGAACACTGACCGCTGTTAAATAAAACAGTTAAATTACAACTCTCGACTCGCTCACGTCGTCTACTTACACAAATACAACGTGTGGTGGCAAGTGGTTCGTCAAACCGTTAACCCATGTCATTTTCAGTCCACAGAAGTGACAAAATGGCCGCTCCCTGAGATGGCTCAAAACGGGTGGATTTGCTGCTTAACTCATGTTCCACAAACACAATATTAATCAGAATGCCGTGTTTCAACTTGCGGGCTTGCATAGAACATATTCTTGAACAAAACGTTTCGGTTGACTCCTGCATTAAAACGTTTGCAGGTGCATTGCTTTTACAGTACCCATTTGCTATCCATCCAGTAAAATAAATGTATTCAATGTAAATAACAAAACAATACAGAAAGAAAAGTACTCTCAATGGTTGCTTAAAAGTCATCTGTGATTCTATTAAAAACATATGGCTAAAATGTTCAACAATTGTTCTCAAATGTATTTGGTTTCCTAACCTTCAACACTTCACACCACAGGTTGTCAAAATAGTAAGCACTCCTACGAAAACATTTCACATGGGCTACACATGCAGACCATGCAACAATGCAAAACAATAGAGTTATTGAGTTTCAAAAGTAGGCTCATACATTCCATGTCTGTCACATGTCTTCACAGCTGTAACAGACGCATTCTGCTTCTTTCACACATTCCATAGCTATCAGCTAACACGGCAGGATTTTGTAGCAGATTGTAGTAGAATTATCTTTATTGGCCAAGTATATTAAATCACACATGGAATTTGTCTCTGGTAGTTTGAGTCACTCTAGTAGTAAAGCAAAAAAAAAAAAAAGACAATATACTATAATACACGTTTAGGATAGTCAAACAAATGTATAACTACAGAGTGAGTAAGCAAGTGCACAATAGTATGATTGATACTGCTCATCAAGAGAATTGTGCAAATGATGCATAGCTACAATCATGAATACAGTAATAAAGGCACTACTAATGTGTAAGATGGCAAAGTTTGACGATGAGATTGCAGGTTAACTGTTTAAAAAGGTCCTGACAGGGAGAGAATTTGTTGGAATGCCGGCTCATTGTGGTGTGTTCGATACGACCAACCAAGGAGAAGAAGCTGTAAAAGGTGGTGTCCGAAGTGAGGTCTGGCCAAAGTATTTTGCCTGCCTTTTCTTTGCTCTTGCAGTGTGCAAGTGCTCAAGATAGAGTAGGGGGCACTAATGATCCTTTCAGCAGTCCTCACTGTCTGTTGTTCTGTTGTCTGATTTTGTCCTTTGTAGCAGCACCAAAACAGAATGAGATGGAAGAACACTGAGATAACCCAATGACTTCTGTGTAGAACTTCCCCAACAGAAGTATATCCTCTGCTGTACTTTTCTTTGAGGAAGTCGCACCCTCGGCCAAACTATGGGAAAAAACGCGACTTATAGTCTGGAAAATATGGTACTACTACAGTACTATATTGTTTAATTTGAAGTGGTCTCCATCACAAGAGTCATGCCTCGTCTAGCTAGTTAAATTTTCCTACTCACAATAAGCCATTCGAAAAAAAACAAAAAAACAACCCCAATTAGGAGGGGGGAATGTTAGGCTAACTGTTGAACATTAAAATAGTTTAGAGACTCGCCAGTTACTTAATGCTAACAGATACTGTCAGTTAAAACAACAATCACTCCTCACCGATAGCCCCTGAATCAACACAGTCGAAACAATGACCAAATACTCCTTAAGGTGCACAGGACAACCTAACAGCAATTACATCTCCAAATATAGAGTCTCAAGAGCATTCATTTGACCATTTCACTTGCTTTGTGACATCAAATCGGCCCCATCCATTAATATAAAGTCAATATTTCAAGAGCTGGCTCTTGATCCATACCTCTAATATGGTGGCACTTCTTGGTTATGAGAAAAACATAAGTCATTTAAGTTCATTTAGCTTCAAGTAATTCACATTCAACTGTGTACAAATTACCGGTAGTTGAAAATAGCCAACTTAATATTTTTAAGTAATGCATTTAAAACTCAACTCATTTATCTACAAAGTACATGACATTAAATGATTAATAATTTCATCTAAAGTCCAGGCTAACAGTGCTTACATTCTTTGTGAGTAAGAGGCAGTTTTACAACCTGTGTACAGCTTGTGGCCAGAAGCCATATTGATCATTAATTGGCTTCACGTAGGCAAAGTATTGATGCCTTTCACGCTACTCTCGTGACACTCAGCCAAAAACAGTATATGTCGCAATTTATTGAGGCTGGTTGTTAACACCACTGCTGCAAACAAAACTCACGTTTTTCATCAATGGCTCGGATTTATGCTCAAACTCAATTGCCACAGTTTTATTGTGAGAGAGGATTTAGTCAATAAAGCTTTCAGCTTGAGCACCTGGGAGGCCCTCTAACAGGGACAGCAGTTTTATTGTAGTGGAGTGTCACTTTATGGAGTCAAGCAGAAGTGAAGTACAGCTTAACTAGGACACATAAAGAGGGTTTCTAGGGAGAGGGGTAAAGGACAGGCAGGTGAGCTAGACTGGTGAGATCGCTTTAGGGTTGGAAATGTCTGTCAGGATGATGTCAGCCAGCAGATTATTGAAAGGAGCCTTTATTCTTCAAAGCACCTTGGATCACAGGCCACACATACACAAACACCAAAGTGGGTTTGAACACACATCTTTCAGTTCTCGCTTCCTGCTTTTCATCTCTCCTTTCTTGGTCGATTGCAAACTGCATTTTCTTTGTGCATGTTGTTTACACATGCCAGTCATTCAACCGTTTACAAGGTCGACACAGAAACAGGCAACAATCTGCAATGATTTTGAACTGACAGTTTAAGAATCATGTACCAAACATTTTGAGGCCAAGCGAAGAACTTGCTTTTCATTTACTGAAGACAGTTTCTCCCACAAAAAAGTAATAACTCTAACTGCTACAGCCTTAGAGCTGCAGTGAAACCTGTCCCGTTATCTCCTCAGAATAATGTATTGATATAGTAATGTCCATGGGCTTGGGTGGTTCAAGTTTATTAGACTTAGACTTCTTTTCCACAAGCCATACATGGACTCGACAACAACTGTCAACACTGTACAAAGCGTAGCAAACATTACAACACAATAATCAGTGGGGCCTGTTGTTTAGGGCAGCTATGACTGCGGGAGCTCAAATTTTCCAAGAAAGAGCCCTCCTGCTCCTTAGTGTCATGTACCTGCGTTCTCAGGGTAGTAGGATTAAAGTAGTTAGTGAGGGATTAAAGTAATGGGTTCATAGGGCCCTGTGCTACTGAAGTTGCAGTGCAGGTGGTAGCTTTGTTATTGAGTTCAGTTAGGTTGGTGTGTGCAAGTCATTTTCCAAAATATATTCTTCGGTTAGCCAGCTAAGAAAATTGAGAACAGTTTCTAATCTAAAATGCCGGCCTGGAGGGATTGGAGGGTACAGTGTCTTGCTAGGAGTACTTTGACAGCAGACAGAGCCTGGATTGAAAACGATGACTCTTTGGTCACTGGATGTCCTGCTCTACCAATTAACTCGTGTTTAACCCTTAATTAAACTGATGCTCTAATGCAGTAATAGGAGCCGAGCCGGCTCGATGAGAAAAAAAAAAATCTGCAAAATTGTGAGTGCCGAACTTTAAGTATGCAGAGGCCCACTGGAATTTGCAATACACACAGTCATCTTTTAACAAAACATAAATACAGAATATTGTTCAATAAATGCAGGACGACATATAATTCAGTAGCCAATTATTTATCAGTGATTCTCAACTGATGGGTCGATACCCAAATGTCTTGTGAATCAATTTTGATTGGGTCGTGGAAAGCTGTCATGTCTTTAGTAGAGAGACAAGTTACCAAGTTACCACATGAAACATATACAGTATTAGGTAAGCAACAGGAAGTGTGGCTGCCTCACACTTTAGCCACTAGTTCACTCCGTAAACAAATACAGTACAGCTCAGCCTCTGGCTAGCTGACGTCATAGTGAGCAATATGCTTGTGGCGGTATATTAAACTAAAGTCAAACATCCATCTATCCATTATCTAACAGTTTATATGTGTTGTCTGAGGCTATTTTTAAAAAGCTCTGTATTCTTAACTAAAAGTGTGTGGCGACAACAGTTGAGAATCACTGGTCTATATAATGTCAACAAAGCCATAGACAACGCACCGGCCGTGTGAATGGCAATACACATGGCTGTCGAAGTGGCTCGGCCAGATTGTCTGTCAAACACAACAGACGTAAGTGTTATAGAATGCGGGTTGCAACATGTGTTTATGCTTCATAGGGCTATCTATTGCTGTTGTGCGACCAACGAATTAAGCAGCGGATCCTCCACCACATCACTTTGGATTCGTCCTAATTTTTTCTGAGATCTGAATGGATTAGGCTCTTCTCAATTTAACTTTTCAGCAACTTGTTGTTGGTGAGAATTGCCACAAATGATTGTTTTGCTAGTTGGCTAATCACCAACAGTAGTCACAATCAGTGGACTAATCAGATCATATAAAATTGCGGCATATCTACTTTACCTCATCAGATGAAGTTTATCTATCTATCTATCTATCTATCTATCTATCTCTCTCTCTCTCTCTCTCTCTCTCTCTCTCTCTCTCTCTCTCTCTCTCTCTCTCCCCCTATCTCTCTCTCTCTCTCTCTCTCTCTCTCTCTCTATCTCTATCAATCCAGCATGGTACACAAGTGGTTAGTCTGTCTCCCTCACATTTCTTGTGCTTCGGATTTGAATTATGGGTTCTCAGGCTTCCTCCAGCATTCCAAAACCATGCATATTAAAAAGTCATGAGAGAAAAGACCAGAGAAATATATAAAAATAAACCTCATTTTTTTTGGTTGTTTATTTTAATGAATTTTTTCAACATATCTGGTATTGGAGTAATCCAAACGTAATTAAATAGAGTCAAGTTATATTACTTTAGTATTATGGCACTTGGAATACATTACTAACTACACTTTTTAACAGTTAACTAGTAACTGTATGTATCCCCTTACCTGTCAGCCGAACCCCCCGAACTTTTTTTTTTTAAGAATATGTTCTATACAGGCCCACTAGTCAAATCAAGGCATTCTGATTAATATTGTGTTTGTGGAATATGAGTTAAGCAGGAAAATGCACCCATTTTTAACTAACTCAGGGGGGCGGCCATTTTCTCACCTCTGTCGACTGAAAATGACATCGGAGTTGCTCAGGGCTCAAGTAACGACCAATCACGACATGCTTGGTCATTATCTGAGCTTGTTATAGGTCGAGATGAACTTTGGCCGCCTCGCGACCACGTCACACGCATGTGGGATGGACTAAAATCCACCTCCGCCCTTGCTTAGTCCGGCCCTTTTTTAAAACTTGTCATCCGCCGTCCTCCATCCCCAAAATGGGCGTCCGTCCGGGACGGAATGCTCACCTCTGGATATGATAAGGCCTTGAGGCAATCAAATGTAAAACACAATATTTATAAGTATTAAGTTGTAAATCAGGAAGGGAATCAGGAGGTTAAAACTACATGCACCTTTTTGTAACATGGGAGGAAACCAGAGTACAAGGAGAAAACCCACACAAGCACAGGGGGAGCATAAAAACTCTCTTCAGGAACCCGGATTCGAATCCCCAACCTCACAACTGTGATGCTGAAGTGCTAACCGCTTCTCCACTGTGCTAAATAATTATTCATAATTGACATTAAAGTGGATTTAGAGACTAGTGACCCTATGTATCCCTATACATGATTCCCATTGACTTAACGCGTGGGTGGGCACACATACACAAATGCGCACACACACATTCTACTGTAGTGCAGTAACACCAGGGCTAGTTGAGCACAAAAGCCTGCTGGTCGTGACCTATGTGAGCTGAATGCTAACAGAGAGTAAGGAATGCTCACCACAGGGACAAATTCAATTGACACACAAACACACACGCACACTGCTCTTTAGGAGAAGCACTTAAAAATGCAGTCAGAGTTGTTGACTTGTAGCAGCTTTTCGGATAAACCTAGAGTGCCAGAGAGCTCAGATTTTTTTTCCTCTCCAGTGCCAACAGGCAGAATCAATGAAGGACACATGGAAAGCTTATTGGCTGTACAATTTTCAATGGATAAGAATTGTTCTTTTACTTTTTCTCCAAAGTTAATTGACCTTTATTAAATAAAGCACTACCAATTGTGCTATCATGCTTATTTGATAATAATCTACACAACTTTGTATTAACAACAGTAAAATATAGCCAATGTTAACGTCAAATGATAATTCTTGTATTTATGAAGTCTGAACTAGATTAAATGTGTGTCAAACTTGGTGTCTGTGTTTTCTGCATTCCATAGTTAGCTGTACTTCAGGAACCTGAACTATTTGAACTACTTTTAACTGCAACCACAAGACTGCCCACATAGTCTGGGAACATTTACTTTTGACCTTTGACCCTAACAATCATCTGGAAAGACTGTGGGAACACAGCAGACTGATGATTTTAAGGTTTACCCTGTCATCTGCCATAAAAAGCTCATGGGGGGTGGGCTGTTGGTGGGGCGGAGGAAGCTGGTGGCAGGGGAAGGAAACTGTATAAGGAGATGACAGGAAGAAAAAGCGCCCTGCATTGTTTTGTTGTTAGATTTGGCAGAAGATTTTTAGTTGACCTTTCCTCACATTCTCTCTTTATAAACTTCTAGTGTATTTACATTATTAGTTCAATGCATGTTTTATTATTAGGTGGCAGACGACATAAAATTGTGGTAGCCAAGCCTGGCCTGGCCTGTCATTGATGCTATTAACTTTGTAGCATGTTTGTCAAAACATTAAATCCAACCTCATGCAATCAAGTAATTGCAGGCAGTACCGTCACAACTGATTTATTGTACTTTGACCACAATGAAACCTATCACTCAAGGGATGAGCTCTGATCAAGTTTTGTATTTGTGATTTAATAAAGATTTACAAAGGTTTAATGGGGGCAATTAGACTTTACAGTTTAAAAAAATTGTGAGTGGAAATACTCCATATGTATTGGAGTCTGTCTTGCAGTACGTCATTGTTTCCATAGCTGATTCTGGACCCAAAGAAGTTGCTCTTAGCTTTCCAGCCATGCGTTGGTGTAAACTAGACAGCTTGGTCTCCCCAATGTCACGCTCAATGCACTTCCTACAAACATTACACAACATAAGCAACATTGCTGAGTTTGCTTGTCAGAAATAAGTCCTTGGGGTGAAACAGCTTTTGTGTGATGTTTGAAATGCATTGGTATGTTATGTTTGGAGAAAATTCCTTCAGTTTCTCTGAGAAACCAGCTACGTAAGGGGCCTCCACATCCGCCTCCTGTTTTTATCCTCAGGCTCGGGTGTTAACATTTCGAAATGAAGAAGCTTAAAGGTGAAACGTCTTCAACAAACAAAAGGCTCTAAGTTGTCTTGATTCAACCTTTGCAAATTACCATGACCTAGATGACTCATTCCACTTTGTAGATCATGCATTCTTATTGTGCCAAATGGCTTGAATACAAAACAACATATCGTAAGCCACATTGCATAATTGCCTAGGTCTTTTTTTTTATTTATTTATTTTTTTAATCAAAATTGTGATATCCGCATCACCTTACACTCCTTCCAGGGCTGCATCATCCTGCCTTAGTGCAAATGTGCTTGGCCAATCACAACACTTATTAGAATCCAAAAACATTGCCCAAGTCATCTTTTAAATTTAGGCAGTGTTTTTGTTGCTAAAAACAAGGTGGCTGAAAACATGAGAGTGGTCGGCTGTCCACAAGTGAACTATTAGCGCTTCTCTTTGATCATTTTCATCTGTTAAGAGTTAATATTTCTTTCATTTTCCATAAACGAAATATAATCTCAGTCAATAAAATGGATTATGAACTATGTATTTTATCTTTAAACCACATTTTATCTAGCAAAGACAAGGAAACACTGCTGATGTTTCCTAAAGGGATCATCTGGCCGGGATGGCCCATTTTTCAGTCAGAAACTCTCTTGATGCATTTTTTGACCAGGAAAATTATGTTATTTTGCATTTTCATTCAATTTGTTTTGGAGAAATCATTAAATACCTACAGTAACTACTCTCAAAACGCCTCTTTCGAATCAGCAACATAGCCAAGCTTCCCTCCCTCTTCCCATGTCTTGGCAGGAGTCAGAGGGGAAACCAAACACAACTTGTCCATTCAAAATAATTGTACATACATAGTACATAATGTCCTACAGCGTCAATCAATCGGCACCAAAATTTATGTGAGCATACCTACTTATACCCACTTCAATCTTAATAGCTAAGCAGAGCTGGGCACGTGACCCTTTTTTGTCGGTTCAGCCGCAACCCTCCGCCCTTGACCTGGGTACCCTTCTGGCCTCCACCCTCCACCCTTATTCATAAAACTTATAAAACCCTCAGGCCCCATTCCGCCAACGCCCACCCCCCCAAAATAAAAATAAAAAAAGCTTTGCAGGAGAGATGCTAACGGCAGAGGTTTATTAAAAGATCATTAGCTGGCTAATTTACAATTCAAACCCATTGTGGACATGCTTAAAACACGCTTTAAACGCACCACTAGTAGTCACCGAACTGCGTGTACTTACTTCCATTGCGAGCACGTACACTAGAGTGACCCACACAGTCTTACGCAGGGGAGTTTTTTGTTTGTGCTCACTCTCCGATGTGCACAAATGAAGCGCTGCAGCATTCTGGTTTCAAATTTCCTGCAGTCAAACGCCAGCGCACCTTCTTGGTCTCATTCTTCTTCCGCCTGCTGAGCGGCAAAAAGTCTGCTAGCATTCAGAAAGTTACTTTAATCTTATATGTAATTTATTTGACACACTTCCCCTCTACACTTATTCCCGGCCTTCAGAATAAAAGCATACCAGCAAACCATTACACATCAGGTTTGCTACGGCGTATTTCCAGAGCGAAGTAGAAAGAGAGAGAGGTGAATTAGAGCGAGGTTCTTCAATTTCAATGAAATGTCCTGCTGTGTTGCTTGTTAAAGTAGGAAAGACGCCAAAAGAAGTGCATGAACTTGACCTTGATGTGCTCCGCGAGTGCTGCGCGCAGTTTGATTGACTTTATACTCACAGACACAATGTTGTGTTGAAAATGTGTTACAGTTGCATTACAAGTCGGGGGGGGGGGGGTCGGGGGGCGTCGCTTCAAAAAGGCAGCGACAACAATGGATATCGTGCCTTCTACGACAAATGGACCTAGATGACTAGACCAGTGTCTTTCAACCTGAGTGCCTGAGATATTGTCAGGTGTGCCGTCGGAAAATATCTAATTAGTGTGCCTGCACGGTCTAGCGCCTGGCAGCGTAATCATGTGTTTACTACATTGTAGTACTCTTCCATACCTGCAGGTGGCAGCAGCAGGTAGCCAATTGTCTTTGTTTAGAGATAAACGAATTAGTGACACGTTTATCCAAACAGACCCATGTTTCACATTGAGTATCAATATGAAACATTTTAAAATATTTTTTTTCTTTGTGTTTATTTAATTCCTATTCAAGACGTTATAATATAATGTCATTCTTCAATGTTAAAAAATACTTACATAAACATTATAACACTTATCTTGTTAAAATAAGCTTTTTTTTCCACAATTTCAGCTGCTGGTGTGCCGTGGGATTTTTTTAATGAAATAAATGTGCCTTGACTCACAAAAGTTTGAAAAACACTGGACTAGATGATGCATTTAATTAATTGTACTGCGAAAACAATATGGAAGGTGGCTGCGAAGGTGGCTTCTTTACACACACATAGCCTACGTGACATAACACCCACGCCGCTGCCAAACTAGTTTGCTTCGCAGCAGCAACGAGCTGTGTGGTGGATGCTCTCTTCCTTGGCAACAAATTGCCGGGCTGAGCCGGGGGAAACTGTACGTTATCGCAACATGTGACCAGGGGCGGAGCCAGAACTTGGCTAATGGGTAGGCCTGTAAAAATGAGCACTGAGCACAATCCTCCTGTCCCGACACATCGTATATTAAAATAAAATGACAAACTGAATAATATGAAGTTCAGATCTTCCTTAGACAACCACAAATATGCCATTCTTAATATTCAATAAAATAAAAAATAAAAAACACACACACACAAGGAAACACAAATTCAAAAATAATTAAAAACCTCCTAAGGCTTAGTGGCCACCAATGTGGACAGCACTTTCTAACTCTTGTGTCCACAAGCGTGTACACTGTGGAACTGTGGGTGTTTTGGACACATATGTGGGCGTTTACACTGCCATCTTGTGGTCTCAGAAGAGTATTACATTCTACAGACAAAATACAGTGTACATAATACAGTACAATACACTACAAAAAAACTAAAAGATGATGCTTTGTTTTTCTTCTAATTAGGTACCAATAAGCCCAAATATCAAAAAGAAATAAAAAAATGCATGTAAAATAAAACAGCTTGGACCTTAGGAGATTAATGATAATTTACTAAATATTTAAAAGTATATATTTCATGAATTTCACTGGGCAGTGTGTCAATCTGGGTGGGCCTGTGCAAACCCAGGCCCACCCATGGCTCCGCCCCTGCATGTGACATAACGGACCAATCACGAGAGAGAATGCGCACGGAGTCGTATATACCAGCAACAATTCCTGTGTGCGCGGCATGTGTTGCAGACCTGTCGCCAACAATGCGTCCTGACGTGATACAATGCGTCAGTTGTCGCTCGCGCCGAGGCCAGCGTATAAAGAGGCCTAAAGAAGCCTTTCGAGTAGGCTGAAATGAAATTTGGCCGTCTCGTGACCACGTCACACGCATGAGGGCCGACTAGTGGGCCGGACTAAAATCCACTTCCGCCCTTGCTTGAGCCCTTTTTTTCAAACGTGTGGGGGGCCCTCGGCCCCAAAAATGGGACCGGGCCGCAGGGTCCGGCCCCAGAACGGACTGCCCAGCTCTGTCGATTAGCCTCTCCATGGCCACTGGAAGCATTTATTATGAGTAGTGCTGTGCATATGAATTTTGGTGAGCCATTCGTCACCGTTTTCCGACACTAGGCGACAACAGAACGTCACAAAACAAGCCCGGAAACAATATTACAATGTTTGCCTCCTTACCTCAATGACGTTGACGGGCTGAGATTTAAAAAAAATAAATAAAAAAGCAGACCACGCCCCTTAAAAATGGGCTTCAGTAAAATTTGCTGAATGTCATAAAAAAAAACATTCACTCACTACTGAGTTTTTCAGTTGGGTACATTTTAGTGTGGACATACATTTTAAATATGTTTGCATTTATAAGCAAGAGAAAAATTGTAAGTAAGTGATGGCACACTCTGCTTAAGTCACTTTTATCTGTTAATCAGTCCCTAGAAGATTTTACAAAGTTGCGATCACAACTATTCATGCAAAATCAAGAGAATCCCACGAAATTTCCCACAACAACTATGTTTTAAAAATGAATATTTCACGTAAGTTTAGGGTTTATTTAGTCTGAAATGGCTCCCCGGGCGCCCTACCGGAAAGGGAGGGGGAGCTGAATTCACAAAGAAGAAAATCCCTACGTCACATCCTGTTTCAGATTATGAGGAACGTTGACAGCAGAGAGATGTGGTGCACAGAAAACAGGGCATAGGACCATGCAAACCAATATCCGGACCTCCTGCACGGAAGCACGGGTAACATTTTGTTCTAAATGCAGTGTAATAATTGATTATAAAAGAAAGTCATCCATCAACAAGCACTTCACGACTGTTTCGTTCCAATTACACGTGAAAAGTTTTGAAAGAACATGCACTCTCTACAAATACTCACAGAGGCGATGGAAGCGATCGAATTAAGGTGAGAAACTTAGTTATATAAAATGTGTATGTGAATGATGTGTGTTAAGCCTCGAGTTGGGCAATATGCGGACGTAAATCAATCATTATAAACCTGTCTTTAAATGTGTTAGTTGAAGTTTAATCCATCCATCCATCCATTATCTATACCGCTTATCCTCACAAGGGTCGCGGGGCATGCTGGAGCCTATCCCAGCTGTCTCCGGGCAGTAGGCGGGGGACATCCCGAATTGGTTGCCAGCTAATCGCAGGGCACACAGAGAAAAACATCCGCAATCACAATCACACATAGGGGCAATTTAGACAGTCCAATCAACTTACCATGCATGTTTTCGGAATGTGGGAGGAAACCGGAGTAAACCCAAGCAGGCACGGGGAAAACATGCAAACTCCACACAGGGAGGCCGGAGCTGGGATCGAACCCACGACCTCTGAACTGTGAGGCGGACGTGCTAACCAGTCGACCACCGTGCCGCCTCAATTTTAATCAACAAACAAATTTGAAATATGTGCAAAATTATCAACTTAAGAAGTCTCACTAACTTCGCTGTGTACAAAACGTTACTTGTGTACAAACTCAATATATTATAATCACACTAAAATTATTGTAAATGTACTATTACATGTTTTTAACATGATCCTAAGTGCAATCACAAATTGCCCACCTGTAGTTACAGTATTTCACAGTACAAGCTAATGATGTGATATTACATTTTATCTAGGCTGGGGAAAAAGTCAAAAGCCTGGTTCACACGGCAGGATAATCGGCCCGATTTTAGCCCCGAATCTCCCCTCCCGACCACTGTAGGTCAGGGCTGACTCTCGTAATGTCTCCAAAGATAATCTTATCTGATAATCCTTCCATGTGTGGTGTGCTCAGCCTGATCTCGGCCGCTTGGAAGGAGGTCCGACCTCAAATTGGGTATATTCAACATGTTGGATTGTTTTGGTCCGACTTCACACCGTGTGTGCTGTGCCCCAAGGACAAATGAGCATGCAGCCGGTTGAGAGTGACGTACAGCCAATCAGAAAGCGAGGTGACGGGGCGGCGAAGAAGCGTGGTGGGAATCCAAAATGAGTCATGGCGCAACAGAGCACAATGTCTTTTCATTTTGTGTCACTTTTTGTCCACTAAAAATCCCCTGAGACCCCTTCTGACTTTTCATCCATCATGTTTGTTCACTCCGAAGTCTTGTTTAATCTCGAAGGGTTTTGCGAGATTTTCCGTTTGATGTGAGAATATTAGTTGACAGTTGACAGCAGGCCAACTACCATGTTCACGTTACGTTTCATTTAAGGCAACAGAGCATGAAACAGCTAGCTGACTTATTCTCCAGTTTCATACCTCTAGAACAAGGGTGGGCAATTCCGGCCCTCGAGGGCCAGTGTCTTGCAATGTTTTATATGTCACCCTAGTGCATTCCACCTGATTCAAATGATCAGGATCGTTATCCAGCTTCTGCAGAACTTGCTCATTATATGATCATTTCAATCAGGTGTGTTGCAGTAGGGAGACATGGAAAACAGGCATGATACTGGCCCTCGAGAGCCGGAATTGCCCACCCCCGCTCTAGAATCTCTGGAGAAACATGTATATAAATAGCGACCCAAATGAATTAAATGTAGACGTTAATATTGAGCGGCTTTTGGGATCTAGACGCCATGAGATATAACGTTAACGTTTGCTTGATCCCGTGGCTCTCTGCTTGTAGCAACAACAAAAAAAATCATGGGGACATGAGCATAAAACTTACTTTACGACGGGAATTTCACTGTCCATGAAGGATATCCTTCGTCTCCTTTTTCGTTACTTTTTTGATCTTCCGTCTCCAGCAACGATTATTGACTCATCGACTCAAATCAGATTCAAATCTTCCTTTGTTTCAGTGGCGATTCTTCTCCTAATGAATGTGGATTGCAATGCTTTGTGGTACAACTACTGTACAGGAGGGACTTAGCAGTCGGTGCTGCGATATGTCAATCATCTGGGGTGGCACCTGGGGGGTCCAATCAGATTTCAGGGGGATCCAGTGCTACCCCGGCCTCCCCTCTGGCTCCGCCAGTGACCATAAGTACACACGGATCTCTTGTCCTTCTCGCCTTGCGGTCACTCCACTCTCACTCGCACACCCCCCCATCCAGTGAGTCACGTGATGCAACCTCAGAAATAACACAACTTAGAAAAACACAAATGTCACCACGAGACAGGTAACACAATTCGTTACTGTATGTTATTTGTCCCAAAAACGTGTATCATGTCTTCTTATCAAGTCAACGTTTTTAACTTCATTCTTCAGACCTTGTGCAATTTCAGTGATCAGCATTCGCCTTCTTCACAGACGTTTGACAGCACTTGACGTGTCAGGAGGCAGCCAGCAAGCGCAGCTGACGCTCGTTTTTAGCCATCTTTGTCTTTTGTCGACTGAAAATGACATCACAACGACCAATCACGGCTGACCTGTTTTCTAAATCTGGGCTGCGATTGGTTGTTGTGAGCAGTTGTGATGTCATTTTCAGTCGACAGAAGACAAAATGGCCGCCCCCAGAGATGGCTAAAAACGAGTGGATTAACACTTATTCCACAAACGTTAATATATAAGAATGCCCTGTTTCAAGTTGTGGTCTTGCATAGAACATATTCTTGAAAAAAAAATTGTTTGCGTTCACTTCCCTTTAAAGAAGTGAAAATGGCAAATACTCAAATAAAGCACGATTTCACGGCTGCTCTTGACCGCAACCTATGTTTGTGTGTGTGTGTGTGGGTGTGTGCGTGTGTGTGTGTGTGTGTGTGTTCCGAATGTATATGTGCGACTCAACGACGTGTCGTCAGGCTTTGGAATGCGGAAGCCGTGTGGCGTTAAAGGCCGCCCCTATTTACTGTCGAGTAGGGTTTTGTTTTCTCTTTTTTTTTTTTATTACATTAGCCTGTTTAACGTGGATCGATGAGATGCTTTGTTGCAAAAAGACCCAGTTCAATCGTGTCTCGTGAGGTCAGTTTGTTTCATTTTATTATGCACTTTATAGACGCGGTTAGCGACGAATAGGCTAACATCTTCATTTCAGATGTCAAAAAGTGTTTGCGGCTCCCGGTGTTTTCTTCTCAGTGGAAACCGGGTCAAAATGGCTCTTTGAGTGTTAAAGATTGTTGACCCCTGCTCTAGCCAGATACACCACCTTTCTACAGTACATTGTTTGGCAATTAAATGTGGTCAATTTGTGCAGGATTCACACGGATTTGCACCTTTTAGCTGAGATTTTTTTCACACAATAATAGGTTTGATTTGTGTTCACGCAACTGAGATAATTGCAGCAGTGGCAATGTTGTGGCCTGTGTTGGGTTTTCTTTGTCAAATACACCTGAAAAAACAAATAAAAAAACTACACCTGTGAAAACACCCATTAAATAGTCACAAATAATGCCTCAGTTGCTTTCCCTGTCTTTGTTCGAAAACACAAAAACAGATGGCATAGCAAGTTTCTCACGCATTCTTCAGTTAATTAAATGCCCACGTTTAAAAATGTCAGGAAGGAGTTGCCATGATTAATATCTTATTTTTGCAAGTGAGCACAAAAGTCAATGGAAGTTGTTTGTTTTGATGGAATGTGGCCCTGGACCAAATTAATGGACTCATTGATGGCACTATATAAAAGGCCAAGGGTTCAAATTAGGCACCTCTTATCATTTTAGTGAAGAACATACAATAGCCCAGTGATACATTTGGGTCAAATGTTTCTGACTGTTTCCTTTGTACATAACTACGATGGATTTGTATTAGACAAACAAATTGTGATTGAAATGACATTACATGAAATTATTTACCAACCATGCCAACCATCTTATGCTTGAATACCTTATGTTCAAAAGTATGTGGACGTTTACATGAAGTTACTGAAAATGGAAATACGTCATCAAAAGCCCAATATGCGTTCCACGCGGATTGAGGAGAGTGCTTGGGAGGGAGACTGCTGAAAATGATCACCCGCGAATGTGCACTGTTTTGATTAACAGTGTTGACTTAACATTTGACTTTAATCCCACTTGACACATGAAGCATAAAGTGCACATTTGTGGTGATAGGAATAATTAATTAAGACAAAAACTTCATTTTTTATGGGCGGCAATGATGTAATCTCATCTTTAGTAGACATCTCTGTGACAACATCTTTAGTAGACGTCTCCATGAAATGAAGAGTTTCCCCAAAATATTTCGACCTCCTCCCGCATCGCTCCTCTGCCAATACAAGATGATAAAAAGATGAGACCTAAAGGTCTAGATAGACCAATCCGACATTGGCCAACTGTGACAGACACTTACGCCCTGTGACGTTGGGCCGGCTGTCCGCACGTCACGCTGGAAAAATACACCGCAACGACAGACAGCGACGCTGACCGTTAAAATACCTTCTGCGCATGCGTGAGATGTAATACCCAACCATACCATCAGCGGCGCTAGTCACTATTTCTCATTGTTAGAAACATCCAACCGGAAAGCTGTTGGCCGGTGGCGGATTATAAAAATGCAAACAATGCATTCAGCTATATTCTTTGCTCACGATGAACTCCCATGCGAAGAAAACCCTCACGTTCTTGAAATGGTAATGTGAAATACTTAAATTGTAAACCCTCGCTCTTGTACTTGTAAGAAGATTAAGACAGCGAAGGCATGCTGACTGTTACGCATTTGTCATTTCCCGTTGGTGCTCCGAGCACTGATTTGCTAGCTAACAGCCAATCAGAGTGACCAAAAGTAACGACTCGCGACACCGATTCAACATGCCTAAACGCCCACCAGACGCTTCCTGACGGGTTACGACACTAAGGCGGTGATCACTACACCAATCAGGCGGCGCAATCACACGCTTGATGACCGCCGACGTCAGTTTGGTCTATCTAGGCCTTTACACGCGGTCCCATGTTTATTTCCGTAAACACTACCGCATCGACGTCTTTTGTGCATGTCACTCAACGTCGTGCTTTGTGCACGTGCGTGTCACTTCATGCACACGTTCTGTTCACATTAGATTAGAAGTAGTATTTGTTTTTAGAATGTGAACAAGTACATAAAAAGCTTGTATTTAACAAAAAAATTTAATTGGGAATCATAAATAAATGTCTTGTAAATTTGACACACCCCTGAAAAGAGTGCTGTTAACAACCCTGCCCCCCACAAAAAAGCACCATAAAACGAGGCTTCAAGGTCACAAAAAATTAAAGTGATGGTGGGGCCGGATGGCCATGTTTACACTATCAAGTTAATTTGATATATTTTTTGATCAGGAAAATGAAACGAGTTTTCATTTTCAATTTTATCACTACATTTGGGAGAAATTAGGAAATAAATGACTCCATGAACAACGCCTCTTGTTAATGAGGAAAATGGCTGCGCCCCGTACCGTTCTATCCTTGTTCGGTCTGAGTCACTGGAGGAACCAATTAAAATTTCTCCATTGGAAATCATTGTACTTTCATTGCTTATAACGTCCAAAAACGGTGATCAATTGGCACCACAATTTATGTGGACATCCCTACTAATGACCACTTGAACATTTCAAAAGGATTAACCTCTGCGTGTCTGATTTATATGAGAATGAGGAAATTTGGAAGTGAGCAGAGCTACACAGATTTATGATGGGACGAGCGCACACTACTTCTTTGCTAACAACAAAAAAAAAAACATTGCTTGTTTGCTGATCACAGTCAGGACGGGCGAGGCATTTAACACCAGTCGGGATATTTACAGGGACTGAAGTCGGAATGAGTGGACGTACACATTTATTGGATGAGGAATGGCCCCAGTTTTTCGATCGACAACACGCCGTCTGATGGAACGTAACAGCCGAAATGGTGCATTCCAATGCGGCCACACTCGGCTGTGGAGTCGGATGCGCACGTTCAAGACACCGCAGGTGTTTGATGAGGTCTTACCTCACTCTGAGGCCGCTTCAGTCTCGCAGCTGCAAGCGGTGTCGGACAACGCACGCGACTGCTTGGGAGGCAACCCCGCGACATGAAGACGCAGGCTCATGATCACCTCCGCACGCTGCGCGGACAGTAAGGAGCTAATGTTGTTGTGCTAACGGCTTTTGTTTTAACGGCCTGAAGCTAGTTGTTACTATTAGCTGTACCGTTATCCTACTGTTAGTCAGGGAGTAGGGTTGCCAAACGTCCCTTGAAAAACGGAGTCATCCCGTATATAGGATCGTAAGTACGCGTCTCGTATTGAGTTGTAAAGAGACGAACTTTGTCCCGTAATATCATCAAAGTAAAAAGTAATCTGTAAAATGTTGATGGAATGAATGAACAACAGTTCTTTTTATACGACAATTTACGGTAACGGTCCTGCCCTCCCCTGCTCTATATGGGAGTGCTTTGCAAACATACTCAACGAACACACCACCTCCGCAAAGGCTAACTTCAAAATAAAGATTACCAAATAATACATTGCGTCATTGATACCAATGCAATAGCCTTAGTAAGACTTTTAATTTGAAGTTGACCTCCGTGGTGGCGTAAAAAGCTAACTTGACTTCTGTTTTCTGTCTTAACTTACATCTACGCAACGCCATCCCGAAGTCATATTCAGTCACGAATTTAGGTAGCTAACAAACCGCTAGTTAATTACCTCATTGTATGTTACGGCACAAGTCTCCGGCATTAGTAGCAAGCAGCTGTTATCATTAGCAACAAGTGCCTGGCTCGTACTTCAACAGCTTTTCCTTGCTTTTTTTTTTTTAACTTCTTTTTCAATATTGTGGAGATTATTTTGTAATGCGCTGTCCATGTGTAAAAGAAGGTGCCTTAAATTGCACTTCAAGGTAAAAAAATAAAACAACACCTTGTCTTCATTTATTTTATAAAAACACTTTTGCTCATTAAATAGTTAAATAGAAAACAATCAGCTCAAAATGTCTGGCATAATACCTTGTTATTTTGCAGTATAAAATAACAAGGTTTCCTGCCTTATATTGCATTCTTAAATTCTAAATGGCCATATTAGAGATTAGGAGTTTTTTTTAATGGGCAATAGTGTTTCATAAAATTAATTAAGTCAAAGTTCCAATCTTTTTTTTCCTTTTTTCTTTTGCTGATTCAAAATCTGTGACCGGTCTGAACCGTGACTTATGTGATCCATTGAACCACTAATGAGTACCAAAGTCAATAAAGATCCATGCTTGCCTGATTGCTTGCCCGCTGCCAGTGGCCGTCTGCCTCCTGAGAGTTGACACGAGTTTTGCGTCGCTAAATGTCCGAAATATAAGCAGTTCGTGTGTGCATTCATGCTCTTGTCCGCTTCAGCCTGTGTAAGTGGAGAAGCGATCACCACGGTATTTTGGATTTAGTGAGGTGATTATGATGACATCACGTTTTATGTCAATAAATCCAAACTATTGTGCAGAACACTTTTATACTTTCACAGGTTGAAGTGGACAAGAGTAGTAATGTGCATTTGCATTTTGGTGGCGATCGGTCGCCGTTTTAGACAACAGAACTGACAAAGCGAGCAATATTACCACACTTGCCTTCCTCCGGTGACGTAGACCGCTGAGACCGAAAAAATAACAAGCCCAGACCCAAAAAGGGGCGGGGCAATTTGTCGTAAATCTAATCGCAAAAAAAAGCCCTTAAATCACTACAGAGTCTTTTGGTGGGAGCATTTTAGTACTGATGTAATTTTTACCTTTTATATAAGTGCCAATGTTAAGCTCATCCAAGTGACCCTTTAAGCCATTGTTTCCACTCTCAAATGCTGTGGATGAATTTGCTGAAATCACACCCACTCAACTGTCAATAAAATACCACTTTGTTTAGCATATATCTTATGCCTACACATCCTTACCTGTTTAAAAGGCAAACATATTTCCGTTTAAATCCTCAGTTTAATTCCACCAGGTGGTTGCAAGGCTTTTTACGATGTAGCCAGAGTTGCTTGCCATCAGCTAGCTCGTGAGCTAACCTGTGCGCCTCTCGATGGACAGAAAGTGGGGTTGTCCGCTGTGTCGCACATCTATCAGGCTGTGAATCACACTACATGACAGACATTGGGGCACTTACCTGTGTGCCTCCTTCTAGTTATACTGTATGCTTACAATACTGTACATTTCAGGAATCTGCATAACATTAACGGCACCAAGCTGTTCTGTAAATTGTAGCATCAGGAAATATGCATTTTCGGGGTATAAGTATAGCTAGCTAGCAAACTCCATGTAATGGTAGTAAAAATGGGCCGAGTGATTATGACGAAGTAACCCGTAATTGCACCGCATAACCGGTGACGCAAACTTGCTGCTGGTAGAAGAGACACAAAAAAAAAATCAGGAACACAGCTTCTCCACAGCTGACTATGGCGTTCTCAGTCTAGGTACATGTTTTTAGCAATTATCTTAAAAAATTGTTCATGGGCATTTTTAGCTGACTGAATACATTTTTAGGTAGACAATAGCTTTATTGTTTCGTTTACGTGTTTCACTGCAAATATTTGACAGAGTGAAAGGATAAATATGAGTACATATGGTCAGAAAGATTACACACACACCCGCACACCCCTACACATCGAAAAAAAAAAATCTATTTCCATAACTTGTGGAGGTATTATGCATTGGCCAAGGACAAACCCATTACATTTTGAGAATCTGGATGTAGATGCAGATACGAGAATTTATTTTTTACTATTTTAGTTCCTGAGACAATAATATAACTGGATCAAAATGACACCTTCTGCCCATACAACATCTCCATGAACCAGGAATGAAGGAATCTGCAAAATAACATTAAATAAATAATACAAAAAAAGACAGACATCCTCAAATATAACACTTGAAACTTGTCGCTAAATTTAGCCTGTATTCAGACTAGGGGCGTTCCACATGACACAATATTACCGGTGTATTTATTTTTTTGTGTGATTAATATTTTAAAATTGTGAAATTTACACTGTCGGAATGTGATGTTGACGATGTGACAGTTTTAACGGTCGCAAACAATCTTTTTTGTCGCAAACTGTTTGCAACTTTTTAGGAACCCTGACGAAAAACCAAGATTCTTTACGTGCGTAAACACTTATGGCTCAGTGAGATACGGAGTTAGAGCATAAACACACGGCTGAATATGAGCAAGCTATGAATACACATGAGGAAGAAATGAAACCAGCTCGTGTTGTTTGGAGTAAAATTGGTCAAATGCTTCAACCTAGTATTGCTGGAGCACTCGCTAGCTGCACTCACTATGACCAAAAAAAAAAAAGCACACAGTGGCAGCATATTACTGTCATGATTGGCCAAAGATATGATGACTTTGATTTGAGTTAACAATAATTATGCAACAGTTCCAAGCAGAGCGGGGCATCACCCGCTAAAGCCAAACGGCGTCGAGAACAGACTTAACTGGTACCATGTCACACACAGGTGCCGCACTCCTGACATACAGCCAAATAAAGAAATATAAAAATAAAACAGTGTTGTATACCTTGTGGTCTCACAGACGCAATAACCTGTGCCCCATTTTGTTTTTATTTCACCGATCACCACGCTGTGCGTGCGTGTGTTGTTTTTATTAGATTTTTTTTTCTTTATTTAGCAACGTGTCTGCTTGTGCGGCGCCTGTGTGTAACGTGTACATTAAGTTCTCGACGCCGATTGGGTGTCGCCGACGAGGGATGGTCTGTGACCACGTGGGTCGGATAAATATGCAAACGGGAACTTTGTGACGGTTAGGCGATGCCCAGCTCTGGTCATTCTACCTCATTTAATTGACATACTGCTTTCTTAAGCACTGAATGTTCACATTTTGACTTAACATGGTGAGTGTGTACTTTGTCTTACATGTTAATATTTTTTTCATTCATTAAGTTTCAAGATTGTTATATTACATTTAGAAATCTTATGGAGAATACGACATGAATATTTTTTTTTCCCATTTCAAGTTGTGTCACAAGCAGTAGCACCAGATTTTAACTGTTTACATGACAGTATATTGGAAAAGAAGGGTGGCTTTAATAAAAATGCTGTTGTTTTGAAACAGCAATCACAAATATATCACTGAGTAATTTTTTCCCCAATATCATTACAAATATTGTGATTGCAGATTTCCTTGAACTATATCATCCACCTCTAATGGAGACACACTAGCAACACTCCCCAAATGGACTAGCAACAAATCTGGCAGCTATTTCTGGCAATACTCTGTGCATCCATACCACAGCTTCTCTTGACCTGATAGCGCTTCAGTGTAGTCTGACCGTCACTTGGAAGTGGGGTATCTTCGGTGAGCATGGACTAAAGTCTTAGGCACAGAAAGTTGGCATGGGGGCGGTTTTATGTAAATTATCCTAAGTAGTGAAGTAGTGTAGTTAAGTAGTAAAAAAAAAACTCAGAATGGCTTACTCACTGGCATTTTTGGGACTAGGAAGCTCAGATTTACATGGTTGTGTAACTTCACACATGATTTGTGCACAGGCATTCCAGAGACTAGACTTAGTAGTTGTATTAAGTTCATTTTGTCTTCATTATTATCTATATTTTTGACTGATTCATTTATAACAGACACCCTCATGGAACATCAGCTGATTAAAGCGCGTCACAACTACACCACTGACACTCTGATGAAGGCGGAAGTAACACGCCGAAACATGTCAGGTAATTAAACGACCTAAACACTATTGTCTGTTATAAATGAATCAGTCAACAATATAGAGACTAGACTTGTTTGTATTTGTGTGCCAGCAATTCAAAAGAACATTATCCACATGTCCCCCTTTAAATATTCTCTTCACTGTTACATTCCTGTCTTTGTCCTGTACCATGTTTTACTGCTGTGTTTTGTGTGTTTCCAGTCCCCATGGTGTTCATTAGTGGGCGTAGTCTCTGGCCCCACACCTGTTCTCCGTTAGTGTAGTTGTGTACCTGCTGAAAAAAAAAAATCATCATAGACCAGTATCGTTCTGTTGTGTTTTTGTGCTGGTCTTACTCATGTTACCAGCAAGACAGTGTTATTTCCTAGTTGATGTGCACCCTTTGTTTCATTGAGTTTTGTTTGATTGCTCACTCCTTTATTGTGTCTGCTCTAGTCTCCACATTTTGGCAAATTTCGCCAACTCATGTGATTTGTGGTGTGGTTTTCATATTTACATGAACACATGTCTGTGCATTTGCTACCTTAATGACCAACAAGATGATACAAAGGTGCATGGGACAAACACTGCTGTAAATCCCAAAACACTGTACAGTAAAATCATTAGAATGGTCTCAATCCGCACCGGAGTCAGCCTATTAAGGAATTCTGCTCTATTGGGGTGTGATTAGATGAATGGAGTGGGCTACTGAAGAATATTCAATTTTTTTGCCTTCAATAAGTCTCAGACAGAAATAGCATCCAAACAGTAAGTCACATTGCACCATTTTATTTTAAGATTTATCCATTGATTGTCATTTGCAGTTGATTCATATGCATTCTTGTGGCCAATTGTAAATTACACTGCACAGCCTTCACATAAAGTTTCTTTAATTTAAACCGATGTAGCCTTGGTCTTCTCCTGTTCCTTGCTTTAGCGTCAGGCAAAAAGCAATCTGGGAAGCATACTGTTCTGAATAATGAATGTGGCTTGGGAGTTCTCCCACACAGTGGTTCAAGCTCTTGATTAGCATGCCAAATACAAGAGCACATATCGTGGCATTACCCCGTGCCATGGTTACAAGGAAAACGGCATGTCTAAAAGGTAACTGATGATTATCACACAGATACCATTTGAGGCTTTTCATGAATGATTAGACACTGCTTGTGTTTTTCAATCTTTTTTTTTTTCTTGCAGCAAAGTTATGTTGTAGCACCCTTCATTAGTATTTGCACCGGCATAAAAAGCACTTTGAAGGCACTCACAAAGTGCAATCCTACCCTACCCTCAGTCTACTTTTGTGCCCAGTCTTCAAGAATTCTTGATCAGGCCCCATCAGCAGAGAGCAGTGAGTAGAGTTGTGAGTTATCATGGGTTAGGAAGTTGGAGCTGGAGTACTGATATTGTTTTGTACTTAAACAGCCAAATCACACACATACAGACATGCAAGGAGGGATGTCAAACTCAAAGGGGCGCGCAAACAGTGCTACTCCCATTGAGATGAGAACGATGCCTTGCTCAAGGGCATCTCGAAAGTAGCCACATAGCAGACTCACATCACCCCAACAACTAGTTGCTTATTATTGTTGCTTATTTTGTCAGCAGCAGGAGTTAAAGATGAGTTACCGCTACCCCACAAATTTTATAAACCCTGTTTATTGTTGTTGTTGTTGTTTTTTTTTTTTAGTTGTTAGCTTGCAGATTACTAACATGACTCATATGCACTCTACTGAGAAGATATTAGGAATGACACTGGATACAGTTGGACTTCTGACCTTGCTGTGAAAAAAAAAACCCTAAAAAAAAATTTCCCTCTGGGGAGTTAATTATCATATTATTAAAGTTATTTATCTTCAAGGTGCTCATTATATTGGCTGTTCGTGGGTAAACTCTACCCACCATGCAATTTTGCACAAATCAAACCAGAAATTGTTAAGAACTATTTTTTTTTGTTCTTTCATGCTCTCTCTCTCTCTCTCTCTCTCTCTCTCTCTCTCTCTCTCTCTATATATATATATATATATATATATATATATATATATATATATACATATATATATATATATATATATATATATATATATATATATATATATATTAATGCTGTCAAGCGATTACAATTTTTGATAATAGTTAATCACATTTTTTCATAGTTAACTCATAGTTAATCACATATTTTATTTATTCATTCTCCATACCGCTTATCCTCACAAGGGTCGCGGGGCGTGCTGGAGCCTATCCCAGCTGTCTTTGGGCAGTAGGCAGGGGACACCCTGAATTGGTTGCCAGCCAATCGCAGGGCACACAGAGACAGACATTCGCACTCACAATCACACCTAGGGGCAATTTAGACAGTCCAATCAACTTACCATGCATGTTTTTGGAATGTGGGAGGAAACCGGAGTACCCGGAGGAAACCCACGCAGGCACGGGGAGAACATGCAAACTCCACACAGGGAGGCCGGAGCCGGGATCGAACCCACGACCTCTGAACTGTGAGGCGGACGTGCTAACCAGTCGACCACCGTGCCGCCCCATATTTTACAAACATATTTTATTTATTGTAAAAAAATCCCTTGATTTTTCTGTTCCATTATTTTCTTGAATTTTAATACCCTTAACATGAATAAGAGGATTGATTTTCTCATGCAAATACTTTATTAAAGCGAAGTCAACCCAAATATATTATTTTTAATATAAGAATATGCTCCATGCAAGCCCACTAGTTGAAACAAGGCATTCTCATAAATATTGTGTTTGTGGAATAAGAGTTAATCCACCTGTTTTTAGCCATCACTGGGGGCGGCCATTTTGTCATGTCTTTCAACTGAAAATGATATCACAGTTGCTCAGGGCTCACGTAACGACCAATCACAGCTCACCTGTTTTCTGAAACTGAGCCATGATTGGTCGTTATTTGAGCCCTCAGCGCATCTGTGATGTCATTTTCAGTTGACAGAAGAAGTAAAATGGCCGACCCCTGAGATGGTAAAAAATGGATGGATTTTACAACTTAACTCATATTCCACTAACACAATATTAATCAGAATGCCTTGTTTGAACTAGGGGGCCTGCATAGAACATATTCTTGAAAAAAAAAAGTTTGGGTTGACTTTCTCTTCAATTGAAAAAACAAGCATTGGATTCAACTCACGCAAACAGCCCCTCAGCCCTTTTTAAACACACACACTCACACACACGCACGCGTCTTTCAGATGTTACAAAAAGCATGCTACTGAACACCAATTGATTGGCTAACCTTGTCTTCATTTAGAGAGAAAATATACATTACAAACACAACGCTGCATTTTAAGGGCAAGCAAAGAAAGTATCTAATCTAAGCAATGTAACCATAGGATGTATCTGTATGTACAGTATTTATGTATATGCTGCAGCTACGAATGATCTAAGCTAAATATTATCTTAATATGTGCATTTGTGTGTTGAACTTGTTGGTTCAATGTTGCAATTAGATGTACTTAGCCGATTCTGACTTTGGGTCATGAGCCGCATCGCGTCATTTTATGGCTAGGCGTCGGCCGAATGAGCCGACCGGGACAAAGCGAGCCAAGGAGCTGAGCGCGAGTGGGGACGAGCTAATGTGCTATTGCTACGCAGCTTCGGCGGCAGGAGTACGAGGCTCGGCGCCATGCGTGCACACATTTTTTTTAATCGGTCATACTTTGTTCGTAGCTCTTCCGTGCGACTAACTAGGAATCGACATTCTAAAATCTGAACGGTTCCGGGTGAACCGGAATGATGGAACTGATTCCATTCGAATCCGGGGTTTCGGTGCCCAACCCTAAGGGGGACACAGCAGTGCATGTCTGCCGAGCAATTCATCCACATCGTCAATATTTTGAAGCAGATGTAATGCCTCCTCTACTCTAAAGCTTTTTTTTTCAAGATACATGTATAGATCATGGTGACCAGCAGACTTTATTAATGCAGCCTCTAGTTGCTATGGAAACCTTAATCACGCGATCTAAAAAATCAACGGCGTCAAAAGGGGGTTGGATTAACTTTGAAAATAACGCGCTGATATATAATATAAATATAAATATATTTATATTTATAATATAAATATAAATATATATATATCAGCGCGTTATTTTCAAAGTTAATCCAACCGCCTTTTGACGCCGTTGATTTTATATATATATATATATATATATATATATATATATATATATATATATATATCCATCCATCCATCCATTATCTCCCGCTTATCCGAAGTCGGGTCGCGGAGGCAGCAGCTTCAGCAGGGAAGCCCAGACTTCCCTCTCCCCAGCAACATCCTCCAGCTCTTCCGGAAGGATCCCAAGGCGTTCCCAGGCAAGCCGGGAGACATAGTCTCTCCAGCGTGTTCTGGGTCGTCCTCGGGGTCTCCTGCCGGTGGGACATGCCCGGAACACCTCACCAGGGAGGCGTCCAGGAGGCATCCTAATCAGATGCCCGAGCCACCTCAACTGGCTCCTCTCGACGCGGAGGAGCAGCGGCTCGACTCTGAGTCCCTCCCGGATGGCCGAACTTCTCACCCTATCTCTAAGGGAGAGCCCGGACACCCTGCGAAGGAAACCCATTTCGGCCGCTTGTATCCGAGATCTTGTTCTTTCTTTGTTATATATATATTACTGCTGTCAATCCATTAAAATATTTAATTGTGATTAATCACATTTTATCATAGTTAACTCGTAGTTGATCGCACATTTTATTTATTGTAAAAAAAATCCCTTGATTTTTCTGTCCTATTATTTTCTTGAATTTTAATACCCTTAACATGATTAAGAGGATTGATTTTCTTATGCAAATACTTAATTAAAGTGGAAGTCAACCCAAACATTTTTTTTATTGCGTTTGTGGACTAAGAGTTAATCCACCCGTTTTCAGCCATCACTGGGGGCGGCCATTTTGTCTTCTGTCGACTGAAAATGACATCACAACTGCTCACAACGACCAATTACGGCTCAGATTCAGAAAACAGGTCAGCCCAGAGATGGCTAAAAACGAGCATCAGCCGCGATTGCCGGCTGCCTCCTAACACGTCAAGTGCTGTCAAACGTCGCTGAAGAAGGCAAATGCTGATCACTGAAATTGCAGGTCTGAAGAATGAAGTTAAAAACGTTGACTTGATAAGAAGACATGATACACGTTTTTGAGACAAATGACATACAGTAACGAATTGTGTTACCTGTCTCATGATGTCATTTTCAGTCGACAGAAGACAAAATGGCTGCCCCCGGAGATGGGTAAAAACGAACGCATTTTGCTGCTTAATTTATATTTCACAAACGCAAAATTAATCAGAATGCCTTGTTTCTACTAGCGGGCCTGCTGGGATTATATTCTTGAAAAAAATATGTTTGGGTTGACTTCCGCTTAAATATTTATTGCTTTTTGAGTTGGTTTGCTACGGCGTATTTCCTGAGCGAAGAAGAAATGAGACAGAGAGGAATTAGAGTGAGGCTTTTCATGTCTGAATAAAGATGCAACAAAACACTGTCCTTCCATGTTGGTTGTCTTAAGCAAGGAAGACGCCAGGAGAAATACATAAAGTCAAACCTATATTGTAACACCTCCACCTCCGTTAAAGATAATTTTTATGATTTTGACAAGTTTATTACATTGCTACCAGGAGCTGTGTTTCCACACTCTGTTCCCCTCACATGTTCAATTCATTAAGACAGAATTCAAAAATGTCCTTAGCTGTTTCCGATGTCCAATGCACATGATCCCATGCTTCAGTTCAGGAATTAAGGTAATTAATTATTATCCAGTAGGATATTGAATTTTTCTATTATGTTGTCATTAAATTGTTGAAATAATGTTTATTGTTCTCTTTGGAGTCTATCTGAAAAATTAATGGCCAGTAGGTAACTATTGCATTTGGAAATTTACGTTTGCAAGTTTTTAATGGTCAAAGCAACCTACACTGAGACAATTATTCAAGCCTGCTGCCAATTTTTTTTTTCCACCCATTCTATTGGTTGCAATTTCTCCAGGACCCCCATCAAATGATTAAAGTTTGCTCCGGGAAAGTCAAGTCAAGTCAAATTTATCTATATAGCCCTTAATCACAAGTAAGTCTCAAAGGGCTTTACATATGCAGCAGATCATATACACGACACCCCCTTATCTTAAACCCCAGGAGCGAGCCGTCCACTTGAACCCGTTCATCCATAAAAGGGGGAACTCTGAACAGATTAGAATCCCCAATAAACACCATAGGTTTTGTTATTGGGAAAGACCAGTCAATGGATGCCTCCTCAGCCCCTCCCCCCATCAAGAGTTGTAGGGGGAGTAAAGAGGAAGCTGAAGAGTCAGCTACAAAAACAGAAAAAGTATAAAAAAAATATTGGGAAAAAAAAAGAAAAAAATAGCAAATATGCAAATCCTTGGGTACTGAACTGCGAATATGCAGGGGTTGATTGTACTTTTAAGTTGTAATAACACCAATCACCACTAGAGGGCAGGCAGGTCTTGGTTACGCTTATGCTGGGTCTTATACTGCCCTATACCATAACGTGAGTCGGCCAAATATGTTTGGGGGGGATTTGGAATAATATGCAGGACAACCATAGTACCTAAATATTAGAGTTTACCATTAATTAAGTTTGATCAAAAAAGGACAAAATTAGTTCTTGCATTTCATGTTGGTTTCTTGTTCAATAGTTTTGTGCCGTCCTTGAATTGTAATTTTCATGCAACAGCGCTCTTTGCACTGGGGGGAAAAATTGCAGTTTCCGGTTATTTTGTTGTTTGCTTCAAACCTTTTCTTGTTGGGTTAGGATAGTGGATCTTTAATAAATGCATTGAAAAATATATTATCAAAAATGAAATATGATAAGAGCCTGTATTTTGCACATACTGTATGCATGTATTTTGTCCACATTTAAAATAGAATTTTTGTCATGCATCTGGTGAAAAAGTGTGTGGTCCTATGACCATGGCTGCCCAGTTGCAGTCATGAAAAATTGTGCACCCCGGCATTCAAGTTGCCAATCTCTGAAATAGCCCAAACTCCTAAAGTTGTGTGCATCTTGGATCAAGTTGTTTCTAAAAAAAAAAATAGATTTTTGAACTCCACTGTCAGTGTATTTCACGTTATAACATTTTTTTCCAGCTTTTCTAACAGTTGAAAATAGCCTTGTAGCCTTTCAATTTGGGGTTAAAACCCTCTACATTGCTCTCCCTTGAATGATGCAGGGCAAGCACATTTGGTTTTTACTATCATAACATACGGGTGGGTGCCTGCTGCTTTAGCTCATCCACCACTTCTCATTCATCCCTGAAAACATAGGAGATCAAGGCATTGGGCACGGTTCAGACTCCAAGGTGAAAGGTTAACCTTTCAGCATGCTAAGAGGTTGGTGATGTTTTTCTGTCGTCAAAGCAACGGCATAACATGATGGAACTTGCTATAATCTGAAGCAATTAACTATGTATGTGCCTGTGTGTGGTAGGAGGTTAGACAGTGGTTGGAGTGGTAAACAAGCTTGAGGGGGCACAACTCCTATGGAAACTGGGTCTCATCTACAAACCCTAATAAAGACAGTGAAGGATAAAATATTGCCAAATGACATCCATGGGAATTTTTTTCCTGGAACTACAGCTAATCTGTATATTGCAGTTCCATCAGATATTTGTAGCAGGTATGTATTTCACAACACACAGAGAACAATCTACTTGTACAAAAACACATGCTTAGATTAATTACAATGTCCTTCAGTCTGACAGCACCCTCTCAGCGCTCACTATCAAAACAAAACCTAATTTGATGTGTTTAATTTCCTGCTTACAATAGATTACAATAGATACAATAGCAATTCTTTGACTGCCAATCCTGCCCTATCTTTTCCCTGCTTCCTCATAACATTTTCTTTTATGACATGACTCACGCAAAGCGTAGTCAAAGGCTTGTTGTTACTAATACAGAGCTGAGACTTTGTCAATTATTTCCTTTCATTTAAATCATATATGATTGATTGCTGTGACTGGCAGGAGCCAAACCACCAGCCTCCTTCTCACAACCACCTCCTGCCTTCTGCCCATGATTGACTCATTCTACACTCTTTCAATATGTATCCTCTGTGCACTTCTCATCTATGAAGTGTACATAAATTGAAATAAAAAAACATTTTGTTTGGGTATTAGTTTTTCTTGGCTGTGAGTGAGTCTTCTCTCTCCCTATTATCATCCAGACACTCTACTTGCTCCCTCCACAACCTTAGTTTTTTTTTCCCTCTTGCAGACAAGAGGATAGATAGTTGGGATGAAGAAAGGTTTGAGGGAGGGTGGAAAAACGAAAGATGCAATGCCCCAGTGTTTATTTGTGAGAGTTGGACTCTTACTGTTGTGTGCGTTCACCTTCTATTGGCTTCGAGACATTTGATAATTTCCCAGTTCTGCTGCACAAGAGAAAACACAAAAGCGTCACAAGGTACATCAATTAAGTATCTGTAGTAGACAAGGCCAGCAATTAATTGAATCATATGCGCTTTCATTGTGGAAACAATGATAAAAGCACAAAGGTTATATCAGTAAAATAAAAAACAAGGATCCTTATGCAAGAAAGCGTACTAGTAGCAGAGTAAATTATACCAGGTATAAAATGATGGTTTTCAGAGTTGGGCATTCCACCTATCCAACGGATTGGTCCGCCTATCCGCCTATGAAGGTCGCTCATTTTGTAGGTGATAAACATCCATCCATCCATTATCTGTACCGCTTCTCCTCACAAGGGTCGCGGGGCGTGCTGGAGCCTATCCCAGCTGTCTTTGGGCAGTAGGCGGGGGACACCCTGAACTGGTTGCCAGCCAATCGCAGGGCACACAGAGACAAACATCCGCACTCACAATCACACCTAGGGGCAATTTAGAGTATCCAATCAACTTACCATGCATGTTTTTGGAATGTGGGAGGAAACCGGAGTGCCCGGAGAAAACCCACGCAGGCACGGGGAGAACATGCAAACTCCACACAGGGAGGCCGGAGCCGGGATCGAACCCGCGACCTCTGAACTGTGAGGCGGACGTGCTAACCAGTCGACCACCGTGCCGCCAGGTGATAAACAATAGATGGGAAAAAAATAGACGGACTAAGCATAGGCAAAAGCGCATTTTTCCGTCTATGTAATCGTCTATAGTCAATGGCCGTGACGAGGCTTCCATTTCCCGTTGGCCGCAGTGTGGCTTTTTGACAGCTTCTAGGTCCTAAGAGGCTTACCTGTCAAGTTGTACACTTTCAGCGTAATTTGTATAGGTGGAAACACCTTTTCAAACATGTACACCGTAACATCGCTGATTTCGGTTGATGTGACAGCAGCCATTCTAAAATAACGTGTCATAATGTAAAATAATGTCACATAGATGTTGTGGCGAGCTGATTACCAATAGCTCCCAGGTGCCAGCCTCCTTGCTCACTACCCCCAATTCACTGCACCACTTAAAGCAGGGATGTCCAAACTTTTTGCAGAGAGGGCCAGATTTGGTGAGGTAAAAATGTGGAGGGCCGGCTATTTAGCCTGACATTCTTTTTTACATATAATAAATAAATACCAATAAATCGAAGCACATTTTAGCAAACAAGTCTGCCTTTTGGTTTTCACTTTTCTTTAAATTTCAATATTCTTAAACACGTCCTTTGGTCCATTTGAAACATCCACCCATTCATTATCCAATCCGCTTATCCTCACACGGGTCACGGGCAGGCTGGAGCTTATCCCAGCTGGCTTCGGGCAGTAGGCAGGGTACACCCTGAACTGGTGGCCAGCCAATTGCAGGGCACACAGAGACAAACAAACATTCGCACTCACAATCACACCTTGGGGTAGTGGTGGGCGATATGGCAAAAATATCATATCACGATTTTAAAAAAATGAAATCACGATAATGATTTTATCATGATTCTTTTACATTGTTTTTATTTGACTAATTTGCATATTTTGACCATTTTCTTCACGTTAAACGATAAAACAATGTATATAAAACCCTAAAAGAAAAAAAAAGACATTTTAAGTCAGCCAAGCTTTCTGAACAGGTTTTAATTTGAATCGTGCCAATTTTTATCAAAATGTGCAGTGAGTTTAAGCATAAAATGTCATGTCATGTCATGTCATCTTCCAAACCGCTTATCCTATATAGGGTCGCGGGGAGTTGCTGGAGCCTATCCCAGCCGTCAATGGGCGAAGGCAGACTACACCCCGAACTGGTCGCCAGCCAGTCGCAGGGCACACATAGACACTGTCACTGAGCGGGAATCGATCCCACGCTGCTCGCACACAACTCAGGCGTGTGTACCACTACACTATCAGCGGACTCAGCATAAAATGTAACATAACATAAAAATAAAAACACAGCTCGTAAAGCGGGTCTAGTACTTTGAAGAGTCTTTTAAACCCCCCGTTTTCCATTTTTTTAATGTGAATCATGTCTTCAGCAAGGCCTCAGTTACTTCTTTACACTCCTTGCTTGTTTTTTCACATGGAGTGCCCTTATTAAATGACTGTGTTACCGTGGGTTGTGTTAGCTTGGAGCTACCGACTGCCTCTGGTTACCATGTGTCTGATGTCTGATCTCCGTTTGCTTTGAATATCGGCGTAGTTTTTTGGGTGCTGTCTCCGCAAGTGATTAAACAGGTTTGTCGTGTTGCCATCTGACGTCCGAACCGAGTCTCTGCAAACTTTGCAAATTACTGGTTTGTGCCTTCTCCTCCGAGGAAAAGCCAAACCAAATCTACACTGTGGATGTGGAGTTTGTTTTCGGGACCAACTCTGCTTTGTGGTGACTTTCCGCAGTTTCCGCTATAGTTTCCCGCTATACAAACAAACAGGGAGGCGGAGAGTGTCACGTACAGTGCACTGTGCATGCTGTGATTGGTTGGTCGGGTATGCGTCAGTGGCTTTGAGCCGCTATAGAGCTAAACTGTATAGAATGTGACCTGTAGACGATCGTTCGGCTTTATGAGATCGTCAACACGTTAAAGTCCTTAACGATCTAAAATCGTCATATCGCCCACCTACCTAGGGCCAATTTAGAGTGTTTAATAACCTATCATGCATGTTTTTGGAATGTGGGAGGAAACCTGAGTACCCGTAGAAAACCCATGCAGACACGGCCAGAACATCCGAACTTCACACAGGAAGGCTGGGCCTGGATTTGAACCCACGACCTCTGCACTGTGAGGCGGATGTGCTAACCAGTCGTCCACCGTGCCGCCCCCAGCCTATCCCAGCTGTCTTCGGGCAGTAGGTGGGGGACACAATGAATTGGTTGCCAGCCAATCGCAGGGCACACAGAGACAAGCAAACATAAGTACTCACAATCACACCTTGGGGCAATTTAGAGTGTCCAATTGGCCTGCCAAGCATGTTTTTGGAATGTGGGAGGAAACCGGGGTACCCAGAGAAAACCCACGCAGGCACTGGGAGAACATGCAAACTCCACACTGGAAGGCCGGGGCGGGAATCGAACCCACGGCCTCCGCACTGTTAAGCGGACATGCTCACCAGTTGATCACTGTGCCAATTTGAAACATATCACTGGCAAATAAATGTTCACTGAACTTTTTGATTTAAAACAGAGAAATAAGTAAAAGTATTCACCAGTGCAAATTACATTTCAAACATCAATAAGAACTGTCATTTAACTGTTCTCCTAACATTTTAATTCTATGACAGGGAAATATGTTAAATATACATATCATATTCACCACCGCAGACTAGGGTTCGAAACATGGCATATTGTTGAAAATAAATGTTCAGTGAACTTTGTCCTTGCTCAGGACTTCGAGGACAGCTTCCAGGACAATGAGAAGGCTGGGGTAGTGTACCTGGATCCGACTGCCGCATACGACACCGTGTGGCACCGTGGTCTCCACCAGAAGCTGTTGAAGATAATACCAGACCGGTGCATGGTGAAGTTCATCATGGAGACCCTGTCCAACCGCAGCTTCGTCCTCCAGACCAGCAGTGGCCAGCGCAGTAGGCTCAGAAGACTGAGGAATGGGGTTCCACAAGGGTCGGTTCTCTCTCCGATGCTGTTCAATATTTACATACATGATCTACCAGTCACGTCATCCAGAAAGTATGGCTATGCAGACGACCTTGCCATCATGCTGAGACATCCAACGTGGAAGACGATGGAAGAGGGCCTTAACAAAGATATGGGCACTCTGCTAACCTACCTTTGAAGGTGGCGTCTACAGCTCAGTATTGGAACGACGATTGCAGCAGCATACCATCTCAATACCAGAGAGGCAAAGAGTGAACTTGATGTGCGTGTGGACAATAAACGCCTGGAGGTCCAGCAAGCCCCGAACTACCTGGGTGTGCGTCTGGACCGGACACTGACGTTCAGACAACATCTAGAAGAAGTCAAGGCCAAAGTGACATCCAGGGTCGCGCTGATCCGCCGCCTTGCAGGGCCAACCTGGGGAGCGTCCGCAATTCGACGCAAGCTCTGGTCTTTTCTGCAGCATACAAAAAAGCAATACTGCGCGCCAGTCTGACGCAGAAGCACTCACGCAGGCAAAGTTGACGTGGCCATCAACAACGCCCTCCGAATAATAACTGGATGCCTAAAAACTACCCCATTGTCCTTCCTGCCAGTTCTAGCAGGGATAGCCGCTGCTCGCCTCCGACGGGAGGCTGCCACCCTCGCCCTGGCCAGGAGGGCACAAATGCATGACTGGCACATCCTACACAACACCACAACAACAGCAGCGCCTCCAAGCAGACTCAAATCCCGCCAACCCTACAACATGGCAGCACAAGAGATGCTCAATTCCACCTCTGAGGACATCTCCAGAGATGCTTGGCTGGCAGCAGCTTGGAAGTTGGAGAGGCGGTCAGCAGGTCCCTCCCGCAACCACCACTCCATCTGGGATCCAGGAGGTGGCATCATAGGAGATGACCTACCACGCCGGCAATGGACCATGTTGAACCGACCACGAACTGGGGTCGGTCGCTTTAATACATCGTTGAAGACGTGGGGCCTGTCAGACACTGCGACATGCGAGTGCAGTGACCCTGAACAGACAGCTGACCATATTATCACCACTTGCCCCATATACAGACCACCCTCAGAAGCCAGCCTCTTTGACTTAGGACCCCAGATGTTGACATGCCTACACGACACCGAGTTGGACCTCTGAAGTTACACAAAAGAAGAAGAAGTGAACTTTTAAAAACAGAGAAATGTAACAGTCTATTTCCAAATGAGGCAGACGCAGTTGTTGCATATTTCAGTAGAAAAATAGTCAAATTTCCACCTTTCCTTAAATTGTCGGCCTTTTTTGTTAAGTTTTTTTATTCATTGCCGCCATTTTAGTCCGGAATGGGTCACACAGGGTATGGAGTTGGACAGAGTGCTGCTGCCCTTTTGTGTGTAAATGCAAAATTGCATTTAGAGTATTTTATACGCTTGCCAACAGGGCTACAGGGGACATACGTTATTAATTTTATGACAGAAGGTGCGGGTCGGATACAATTTGACCGTGGGCCACATTTGGCTCCCGAGCCGGACTTTGGACATGCCCGACTTAAGGGAAACATTGAAAAAAACACAGGTAAGAGCTGACAGAAAGACAAAAGTTAGACAGAACATGACAATGCTTTCACACATGCACACTACCAAAATTTATAATACTCTGGCCATATTGTGAGTTAGATTGTGAATGTGAAACATATTTTTAATGACACAATAATGTGACAACACAGGTTATTTGAAGGCTTTTTTCAAAATGATTAAACACACACACGCATGCACACATACACTAGAAGACAACAGAAGGAACTAAAAGTGCAACAAAAGGCAAAGTTGTTGAGATACAAAAAAAAAATCTACATTTCAGCCACCTGTTAACTACTTCAACAGTTGGTAATTACTTTTTGATTGAATGGTTGAATGATCAAATGTGCGAATACAATCTGGCATCTTATGAGAACGGCATTAGCCATCTTGCAGAATGATGATTTAGGATCTCAACATTTGTTTGATTGGTATAGCTCATCTATATACTGCATTAACAAATTTAGTCACTTTGGGAAAAGAGCCTGAAGTGGAAGATGGAAGATGATGAATCTTGCCTTTACACAAGTTTGTCGCATTATTTCAAATGACAGCATGGCTAAAAAGGGATATAAAGAAAAGGTGGTTGTAGCTGTCCCTCAGCTCAATGAAAATGATTGGGTGAAATGTTTTCAGATGAGTGCTGAACCCACAAAATAGAACCGGGTCCCATTCCATCATTCCTTGTTGCAGTATGCGGGCGGTGTGGGCCTGCTTTGAACACCCAAATTTTTAAAAAGTAGATGGGCATCTTTCACATATAGGTCCTTAACTCATTCACTGCCATTGATGAATGTATTTGTCTTTTCACAGTCAAGCCATTTAGTCACAGGAACTTATTTATATTTTTTTCAATGTTTTTAAAATTAGGGTAAAAGAGGGTCTGAAATGTCTGGCTGTGAATGAGTTAAATGGGGGTGGGGAAATCATTTGTATTGACTTAATGTGTGGTTGTACATCGGTTGCAAATGATTAAAAAGTGGTAAACTGATGTAAATTTTGACTCTTCATTCGTCTTAAAGTGAGGACGGCCCACCGAGGGCCCCTCCGTCATCTGTCAAAATCAAATCGCTGATGCACGTCGTCAGCTGAGTACATGTGTGAACATGTTATACATCTTTTAAAAGCTGAGTTTCTGGAGATTTGAATGGTGCCCAACATTTTACAATGCAATCATATCTGCAGACTGCGTGAGCATTTGTGTTAGACAATCGTAGATCTAAAAACAAAACGACGACTCACCATGACAACGTCATAAATGTATACGGAAATGTCCAACTACATCAAAGATGGTCGCATTACGTCGACAAGGGTCCAGTCAAAGTATTCCAGTAAAAAAGTGAGTCCATACATCCTTTACATCCATAAAGCCACGTTATCTGCAGCTGCAAACATTACCAATTTCCATCAAATATCACTATTTTAGATGCATTTGTGGTCGTAGCTTCACTTAGCATGAGCTCATTACCCACTTACACATATCAAACGAAAGGTCTAATCCTTGGCCTTTGATTGACACCTCACTTTAGCCAATCTGTAAGGGTTTTCCCTTCAAAAAGACTTACAGAAGCCAATGAACAGCCGTGCGTAAAATTCACTCCCATTATACTGTATATCCTTACGTAGCTTTGGCTAATCACAGCGGAACTGACTGGTGACTGATGCATTGGATAGCCAATAAAATTCCCCAAACGACGATATGGGGTGTGTCATACAAATCCTCTTTGAATGAAAAAAACCTCATTGCGTAACGTCTTTGTTTCGTGCCTCCTTTGATCTGTGCGTAACAAGACTCTTTGCTATCGCGAAACCTCCTTTGATGTTGTTTATTTTTGCGTGTAAACCTGGCAAAACAACAGCAAAAAAAAAGAACTACACCATAGTAGCATAAAAAAAAGCATAGCAGCCTTTTTTCCACAAGTATTCACACAGGTCACCTAAATGGGTGTACAGGTAACCCAAATAGAACATTTGGGGTTCGCCTGTACCTTTCCTAGGGAAAACGTATAAAATGCTCATGTCTTTTTTTATTATTGTCAAATTTGAACTGGAACTTGGGGAGACCTCAAGCTTTGATCCTGTAGTGTTTTCAAGTACCAATCAACATTCTAGATTCATTTACAAGGCAGATTTTGTGAAATGAAATTAGACGAACATAAGATTCGCCTTTTTCTTCTGTTTTCAAACATCCATAGTTCAGTGACAGGAGCACTTACACAGATTCTGACTGTTTGGGAGAAAAAAATCAAAATGTTATCTTCAAAAAGAGACCAAAACTATGCTGATACTCTGATACAAATGGTACAAGAACAGCTACAAATTTACTTTTGGTGCACCTTTTTTAGGCGTTTTTGGCAAAGTTGCCAAAAAGTTGCCCTCCGCTTAAAGGGTTAAAATATTCAAATTATGTTTGTTTGGCACAGTTTTAGTCATGTTCAACCGATATAAATGTCCAAATTAAGGATTTTTCTTGTCAGTGTAGCCGCATAGCTGATAATGTTGCTGCGTAGTCCACCACCGGGGGTCCATTTCACAAAGCAGGTTTAGTGAAGACTCAGAGCCTGAAATGAGGGGAAAACTGAGTTTTCCATTTCAAAAAAGGAGGTAACTCAAACCAAAGAAGGAGGGGCAACTCTGACCGGTTTCAGAGTGAGAGGTAACTTAAGCTCTTGGTCAGTTACCGCAGTAACAGACTCTCTGAACCGAACCTGGTCAGGACCAGGTTGAACCTCAATAAACCTTGAGGTTCTCTCTGTCTCCGCCCTTTTTTTGAGCCACACACTCCTTTTCATTTCTTCGTTCCTTCTGTTCGCACAGGTTCTGCCATCTGTCATTAAAAAAAAATCAGGCAGTATATGAAAATTCTATTAGGCATTGAAAAAGGTTTCTGTTGAATTTACTCCATTTTTAAAAAAATATATAATCAGCTCTATTAAGATACATTTTTTAAGTAGACTATAAATCTAATTTTATCTGCATAAGGATGATTTTATTTTGTGCAATAGCTTGAGAAATAAAAGTGAGTAAATTCAACACACCATTTTTTCAGTGGATGGAGACAAAAGTGACATGTCCTTTTGATAATGATCCCATATGTGGATGAAAGTGCAGCATTACTACGTGGAGAATTAAATATTCGTCGGGAGATCAGACCGCGCAGTGATGTTTTATCATTCCGAGAAAATGATCTTTTTGAGCGGTACGCTTCTCGTGATAGTCCATCATCTACATACACTGAAAAAAGTTTCTGTTGAATTCATTCAATTTTATTTCTTTAACATGGTTGCATGAAATATAATCATCTGAATTAAGATACATTTTTAAGTAGACTATACATCTACTTAAAAATATATCTGGTTCCAGATGATTTTATTTGTGCAACCACCTGACAAAATCAGTCACTCTGGAACCAGAAACTTAGTTTCCTTTCTCAGAGTAGATCAACTCAGACTTCAGGATTAGATTCAGAGTTTGATGGACCTGCTTTGCGAAATGGACCCCAGCTCGACTTCAAACCCAGAGTGCGTCGCTCTTGGGGTTTGAAGCCCGACACCCACTCGAGTCACCGGCTTGGAAGCAGAGCGTGATTGCTGAGCTGAAACACCAACTCAGCAGTCAGCACTTTATTTTTAGATTTTAGTGTAATGTACGCCAGTTTAATACATTTTAATCATGTGCAACCAATGTACACAAACATTGGCGTAGCTGGAAAATTTTCAGTGCGGTGGCCGTGGACAGGGTGATATAACACTTCAGTGAGGGGTGGCTGTGCGTGCGTCCATCATTCTTTATCATACCATCCACAGTCAGGGTTTCAAGAAATAAAATTCACATTCAGAACAATTCTCATCACATTCCCAATCAAGCAGCAACAAATCTATGTAAAATGCAACATTTTGCTGATCTTAATTTATTCGATAATTCCATTTCCTTTGCAGCAGCTTTGCTTTTGTGTAATCTTAGTCTACTTCTGTCTCATGCACTGATTCCTGAGCTAACAGCCAATCAGAGTAATCAGTTGTCACAGACAGCCAACACCATTGTGTATACTATGATCAATGGCTATATATATATCCATCCATCCATTATCTGTACCGCTTATCCTCACAAGGGTCGCGGGGCGTGCTGGAGCCTATCCCAGCTGTCTTTGGGCAGTAGGCGGGGGACACCCTGGATTGGTTGCCAGCCAATCGCAGGGCACACAGAGACAAACATCCGCACTCCCAAGCATGCACGGGGAGAACATGCAAACTCCACACAGGGAGGCCGGAGCCAGGATATATATACATATATATACATATATATATATATATATATATATATATATATATATATATATATATATATATATATATATATATATATATATATATATATATATATATATATAAGATAAGATAAGATAAGAATGCCTTTATTGATCCCACAGTGGGGAAATTTTCATTGTTACAGTAGCAAAGATATAGGTCACACAGGGGCGGCGGCATAATGTGGCCATTAATGTATAACATTGACAGCAAACATTTAGAATCAAACCTATGTAGATATACGCAGTAACATGTGTATATACACATGTGTATACACACCAACCTACATCTACATAAAAAATATGAGGAACACTCATTTCGGCCTGTACATAGTACAGAGGAAAAAATACTCTAAGTGACAGTGCTGCAGTGCTGTAGTGAAATGTAAGGAACAGCATTGGATAAAAATAAAACTAGACTAACAGTAGTGGGGAATGTTGAGTATTGCACGGTATTACAGTAGTGGGGAATATTGGGTATTGCACGATATGAGCTCAGGTGCAGGACTGCACAATTGCACTAATGACCGCCAGTTTGTAGATACTACACAATGTTCTTGTTAAAGAGTCTGACAGCAGCAGGCAAGAAGGAACGGCGGAATCTCTCCTTTGCACAGCGAGGGTGTAACAGTCTGTCACTGAAGGTGCTGTGGAGTGCTGTTAGGGTGCCCTGGAGGGGGTGGTCCGGGTTGCCCAGCATTGATGACAGCTTGGCCAACATCCTCCTGTCCCCCACCGAGTCCACAGAGTCCAGGGAGCAGCCCAGGACAGAGCCGGCCCTCTTGACCAGTTTGTCCAGCCGCTTCTTGTCCCGGGCCGAGACGCCGCCTGCCCAGGTGACCACTCCCTGGAAGATGACCGATGCAACCACCGAGTCATAAAAGTTCCTGAGGAGTGTCCCCTGAACCCCAAAAGACCTCAGTCTCCTGAGTAGGAAGAGTCTGCTCTGACTCTTCCTATAGAGGGCGTCTGTGTTGTCGCACCAGTCCAGTTTATTGTTCAGATGAACACCCAGGTACTTGTAAGTTGAGACTCTCTCAACATCTGTTCCCCGGATGTTCACTGGTGCAGGTGAAGAGTGCTGGCGCCTACCGAAATCCACCACCATTTCTTTGGATTTCCCCGCATTGATCAGGAGGCGGTTCTGCTGGCACCAGTCCACAAAACCCTGAGTAAGTTCTCTGTACTCCCGATCATCTCCGCCTGTGATGAGGCCGAAAATCGCAGAGTCGTCAGAGAACTTCTGCAGGTGACAGGTAGGGGTGTTGTAGTTGAAGTCCGAGGTGTAGAGGGTGAACAGGAAGGGAGCCAAGACAGTTCCCTGTGGGGCCCCCGTGCTGCAGAGGAGCACGTCAGACACACAGTCCTGTGTCCTCACATACTGTGGCCGGTTTGTGAGGTAGTCCTGGATCCATGTGGTGAGGTGGGGCGCCACCCCCGCCCGCTCCAGCTTGTCTCCCAGTAGGGTGGGCTGGATGGTGTTGAAAGCACTGGAGAAATCAAAGAACATGATCCTCACAGTGCTCCCCGCCTTCTCCAGGTGGGAGAGTGAAGTGTGGAGGAGGTAGATGATGGCATCATCCACACTGATGCCAGGCTGGTATGCGAACTGGAGTGGGTCCATTGAGGAGCTCACCAGGGGGCGCAGGTGGACAAGGACCAGTCTCTCCAGGGTCTTCATCAGGTGAGACGTCAGCGCCACTGGTCTGAAGCTGTTGAGCTCCTTCGGGTGGGGGGTCTTTGGCACCGGGACCAGGCAGGATGTTTTCCATAGCTGGGGGACTCTGCCCAGCTTCAGGCTCAGGTTGAACATGTGCTGGACAATTCCACACAGCTGGTCTGCGCAGGATTTGAGGAGCTGGGGGCTGATGCCATCTGGACCCGCTGCCTTCCTCGCCTTCATCTTCTTCAGCTGGTTCCTCACCTGAGATGTTGTGAAGGCCAAGGCTGGACAGGAAGGAGTGGTGGCTATCTGGTGTAGCTGGGAGCTGGAGACTGTGGAGAAAAGAGGGGAGGGGGTGACACGCCCAGCAGGAGGAGTAGGTGGAGACTGCAGCAGGAGAGACTGAGTGGAGGCAGGCATCTGATCGAACCTATTGAAAAAGAGATTCAGCTCATTTGCCCACTGCAGGTCCCCCCCAGTCCGGGTCTTGGGTTGTCCGTGGCCTGAGATGGTCTTCAGGCCCCTCCAGACTCCCCTGGCGTTATTCTGCAGCAGCTGCACAGTCCTCCGCTCCTCTATGTTGCCTGACGCAAAAGCCCTCCTCTTCTCCTTCAGGGGAGCTTTTATGTCTGGTGTGATCCAGGGTTTGTTGTTGGAGAAACACCTTACTGTCCTGGTGGGTATGGTGTTCTCCATGCAGAAATTTATATAGTCTGTAACAGTGTCCGTTAGACGACTAATGTCTTCCCCGTGAGCATCGCTGAATACTTCCCACACAGTTGTGCTGAAGCAGTCCTTTAAGGCCTCCTCGGCCTCTCCAGACCATCTCTGAACCGTGCGGGTCACAGCTGGCTGCCTGCGGACCAGAGGTTTGTACACAGACTGGAGAGCCACCAGGTTGTGATCAGCTTTGCCCAGCGGGGGGAGGGGCAGTGATGTGTATGCCTCCTTGGTGTTGGCATAGAAAAGGTCCAGTGTTTTATTGTCTCTGGTGTGGCAGGTGACATACTGTGTGAATGAAGGCAGAGAGGAGGAAGGGGAGGCATGATTGAAGTCACCAGAGATGAGTACCAGGGCATTTGGGTGCTGTGTTTGTAGCCTGCTCACTGCTGCAGTCAAGACATCACAGGCTGTGTCGCTGCTGGCAGCTGGTGGAACGTAGACGGTCACCGCGATCACGTGACTAAACTCTCGCGGGATGTAGAATGGCCTCATGCCAACAGCTAGCAGCTCAATATCCCTGCTGCAAAGCTGCTCCTTAATCGTGATGTGCCCAGGATTACACCATCTATCGTTCACAAACACAGCCAGCCCTCCTCCTTTCCTCTTTCCACTCTCCAGCGTCCTGTCCGCGCGTATGATTTGGAAGCCGTCCAATTCTACGACCGCGTTCGGCGTTAGCGTTGTTAGCCACGACTCCGTGAATAGCATCAGGCTAGCCTCCCGGAAGTCCCTCTCGTGCCGGGTAAGCGCCGCTAGCTCGTCCATCTTGTTGGGGAGCGATCTATCATTCCCCATGATAACAGACGGGAGGACGGGATGGTATCGTCTCCTCCTTTCCCGGCGTTTAACCCCCGCACGAGATCCCCGTCTCTTCCTCCTCAGCTCACGGGGGATATAGGCATTCTTATTCTTATTCTTATTCTTATATCGGGTCTCGCCCCGGGAGCCGGCGCATGGTTAGCACGGAGTGCTAACAGCTGATTCCGGCTGTAAACAATGGGGGCTCGGCTCCGAGCCAAGTCGCCGGACACGATCGCGCAAAAAATAGCAATCAGCAGCAGCAAGAATACTGCAGTTTGGGTGTCCATTGCTACTCAAGTTACGACTATCAATTATACGAAAAAGGTATGAGGTAGAGTAATATTAAAGAACAAAAACACACGAAAAGGCTCACCGATGAGCCGGAGCTACTGTAGCGGGCTGCCACTCGCGCGGCGCCGGAAGTCGATATATATATATATATATATATATATATATATATATATATATACATGTATACATATATATATACATAATACATATATATATATATATATATATATATATATATATATATACATGTATAAATATATATATACATAATACATATATATATATATATATATATATATATATATATACATGTATAAATATATATATACATAATACATATATATATATATATATATATACATATATATATATATATATATATATATATATATATATATATATATATATATATATATATATATATATATATATATATATATATATATATATTAGGGGTGTAACGATACACTTGGGTGTATTAATACATTTGGGTATGGCGCGTTCGGTTCGGTCCAATTTGGCGCGAGTTTGCGCACGGGCGCTACTCTAATGACTGTTGCTTGCGGGAGAGGAGGGCGGCGGTACTAAAGAGGAGCTTGGACTCCAGAAGTCGTGATAAATCATAAATGCATGGATAAATGGCATTATAATGGCATATGCAAACAAGCCCGAGCTCGAAGGTCCCACGTACACTGCGGTCTCCTGTTTGGGAGCATTCTAGCTTTCCTATTAAAATCGCAGATGGGGAAAGGTCCGTATATAAGTCCCAAAGTTGTGTGTCAACATTGCTACATGAGATCGGCGGCTATGCTGTAGCCAGCACGTCTAACATAATAGCACTTAAAACGACATCATCCGACTTTGAATGTTTCTTAGACGAGGAAGCAAGCAGTATTTTTAGCCAAAAACAAAGTTCTGTTCTTCGTTCTCCGCTGCTTCTCTCGCTAGCCGTACGATGCATTCATGAACCTTGGAAACATCACAACTCAGCAAAACACAAATCTGACCACAACACAGATAACCCAATTTGTTACATTATGCTGTTGAACATTCAAAGATTTCAATGCCTAATAAGTGTAAATAATTTCAAAGACTTTAAAGTTACTGTATTTCATTATAACAATAATTTTAATACAATTAGCAATAATTGTAACTGTTATTGTATGTATTTTTTTCCATCACAAAAAGTGTATATGTACTGTAATGACAACTAGTCTTTAAATTGAATACTTAGATGTGTCATAGGCTGTTGCTGCTGAGTGTTTAAAGATTTCAGTGTCTTAATAATTTACAAAATTAAGAGGTCTTTATTGTTAGTGTATTTTTTATTCTGGTGTATTTTCTTAGAATGTCACCCGAACGGTTCACTTTTATTGTTTTTTCTAAAAAAACATGTACCATTTCCTTGTCATCTTTACAAAATAAACATATTTAAAACAAAAAAAAAAAACATTTTTTTGTACCAAAAATATACCGGACTGAAGTTTCCAAGAAACCGAACCGAACCAAAATGTGATTTAGCATACCGTTACGTCCCTAAATATATATATATATGTATGTATATATATATGTATATATATATATATATATATATATATATATATATATATATATGGGCGGCACGGTGGTCGACTGGTTAGCTAGTCCGCCTCACAGTTCAGAGGTCATGGGTTCGATCCCGGCTCCGGCCTCCCTGTGTGGAGCTTGCTTGTTCTCCCCGTGCCTGCGTGGGTTTTCTCCGGGTACTCCGGTTTCCTCCCACATTCCAAAAACATGCATGGTAAGTTGATTGGACTCTCTAAATTTCCGCTAGGTATGATTGTGAGTGCGGATGTTTGTCTCTGTGTGCCCTGCGATTGACTGGCAACCAATTCAGGGTGTCCCCCGCCTACTGCCCCAAGACAGCTGGGATAGGCTCCAGCACGCAGTAGAGTTTATATGTTTCAATGTATGAAGTAATAAGTCCGCTGATAGTGTAGTGGTACACACGCCTGAGTTGTGTGCGGGCAGCGTGGGATCGATTCCCGCTCAGTGGCAGTGTCTATGTGTGCCCTGCGACTGGCTGGCGACCAGTTCGGGGTGTAGTCTGCCTTCGCCCATTGACGGCTGGGATAGGCTCCAGCAACTCCCCGCGACCCTATATAGAATAAGCGGTTTGGAAGATGACATAACATGACATGTATGAAGTAATGTATGCATGTAAAACTCCTCATTATGAGAAAATAAAATAAAATAATAACTTAAAAGATTTGAAACTAAGCATGACTCACCCACTTTTCAAGACAGGGAGGTAGTTCGTTCTCTGTAAAATCATGAGAGAAAAAAAAGCCTTAGGATTTGCGGCAAGATTCTTACACAATAATTGGCCATTTTACGTTTGCGTCAAATGTGGCTTTGAACATCAAGGCGTGTGTTGACAGGTGTGCATTCTTTCTGTCTGTCTTGAGCTTGGAATTCCATGTGGAAAGCACCAAGACTTAAAATAGAACAATAACACTGTCTGGAGGTAGCAATGTACAAGATAAGCCTTGTTATGACACTGCTTTTTCACCAATGTCATGTCACCGTCTAGTCTTTTCGCCTCTGTAAATGTAATGCTCTGTGTCTTCTTTTAATTAAATTAAAGGATTTGATGATGGAAGAAATATATATATATATATATATATATATATATATATATATATATATATATATATATATATATATATATATATATATATATATATATATATATGTATACATATATATATATATATATGTATATTTGTATGTTGTGAGAAGTTAGAGAATAGCAAAAAAGGAGAACACTTTATTCCCATGTTTTTTTTTTTCCAATGTGGTTAAGAACAAAAACTTTAAAACCCAACAACAATAATAACGCTACATACCATATACTGTATATCTCACAGTAGTATTGGCTAACCCTAACCCCATTGCTGCAACGATGCGGAACATTTCAAATGAATTGATTGACAAGCTCCTCCCATGTAATAGACCATAACATTAACGATATGGTATGAAATATGTACTTTTGGGACAGCTTCTTGATGATGGCACATATTGAACTGCCTCGTCACAGTCAAAATAGATGTCTCTGCAGCTTACTGTTGCCTGATGTTCACCAATCCATTAATGTATTTTTAAAATTTCTTATCATCGCAGGTGAGCTAGAGTTACTCCCCGCTGAACTGGTCGCCAGTCATTCTGCAGACACACAGACCCGCACATTCATACCTGTTGACAGTCCAGACAAGAGTCTTCAATTAATTAACCTATATTGTATCTTTAGAAGGTACGTCGGAGTTAGGGTTGCCACTGTCCAGTATTAGCCGGGACGTCCCGTATATTGGGCTGGTTTGGTTTGTCCCATACGGGACCTTAAATATCCCGTATATTGACCATCAACTCTTGCAAATACAAAAAACTGCAATCTACCGATCCTGTAACATAAGATGCTTTTAGTAAAGTCTTGGATGGCGATCGATTGTCGATTGTCAACAGACGGGTTGGCAGCTCAATGTCTTTTACTTCTATACTTCCTCGAACATACATTGCTGGTTCTTAAACAGTGATAGCACATTACAGCGCTCCTAATAGAGACTCTCGGTGCTACACATGACAGATCCTAAATCAGATAAAGTACCAATCTCAGTATCAATCACTCCACCTGTCATGTAAGGACTTCTCTCTGGCTGCGCAAAAGGACAGATGGCTGCTTGAGTCAGTCAAAAGCATCCAAAGGTATCCATGGAAAAAATTAATTTGGTGAGTCACACTCCTCTTTTACATTTCAGATTTCTTACACCTGTTTTTTGATGAAAAGAGCCAAATTGTGGTTTCATTTGAGGTAACATATTGTCGCTGTCTTGTGAAAAACTTAAATTTGTTCTTATTTTACGTGAATGTGGTTTCCGCATTAATGTGAAAATTAGAAAAAAGTCCCAAATTCATGCATTATGCTCACACCACCGTGACACCGTGCACCTGTCCCTTATTTAGGAGTGAGAAAGTTGGCAACCCTAGTCGGAGTACTTGGAGAAAACCCGTTTGAATGGAATGCAAACACGTCACAGGGTATATTTGTTAGATTATATCATTATTTTCTTTAAACCATTCAAAGGTAATTGTATTAAACTTGGTCTTCATCCTGTTTGGGTGACAAGTTGGCTTACTGGTTCACATCCACCACATGATAGCTCATATTGTTTCACGCCAGCGCAATTCAATGTAAAATCCAGTCGCATAATCCCATTTTTCCACTTTACATAAATCTGACTAAAATACCAAGGAACAATAGCATCTTGTATCTCTGTCCTGTTATTTTACAGACACTCATTTGAAAATGAAAAAAAACATTAATTGCACAGAAAACATTAATTCAACTAAAGATGGCCCCCTGGTGATTCTGAAGCCAATAAACAATTCTCTAATCTCAGTTATGAAGAGGGTAACAAAGAAGGTGTTTTGTGGTTGGGGGATCAGAAAAAAAATATTTCAAAGAGCCTTGTGGTGTGATGATAATGGGCAAATAGCCTTGTGTTGCGTTCTTTGTGTCTCTAATATCATGAATAAATGTACTACAACTCTTGAGGGTGTTATGATATAATTAACAATGCATTGTTGATGGAACGTGTATGCGTGTTTGTGCAACAGCAGATAAGCGAACAGTTAGCTTCAACAGTTTCTTCTTCAGCTATTCTTTCTTCTTTGCATTTGCTGACAGACTGGAGGCCCTTTGGCAATATGCTTCCCATTACAGTTCAGTCTTGAGACGCCAGAGCAAGTCAGTCACGTGATTCGTTTGGCAGTTTTGACACTAACTCTGCCATTTATCTGGGCTTGTGTTGGGCGGGGGGCACTTTTTTGGACTTGAACTCACACTGGCTTTATGAAAGGTGTGCACTATTACACTATTAGTTCTGTTGTTTCATGAATATATTTATCAGTATGACAAGCTGCTGTATGTTAAAATCTGATTGGGGATTGTGCAAGGATACCAAGTGTTCCGATTTCTCTGTATTTTGTTACTGGCAGCTGCCATATGTTCCTCTGCTTTGGATGAGTAAAAAAGAAATGTTTTGGAGATTAAATTTTACATGGTTAGTGCATAGTGCGATACAAAAACATCTACCGTAGAATAGGGGTGGGCAATATGGGCCAAAAAATAATAATTTTTTTTTTTCCAAAAACTCAATAACGATATTCTACAAAAAATATTTTGAATCTGCACTTGCTTCACAGACCAATTGTGGATAGACAGCGTTTGTGAACAACATCTCTTTTAAATTGCTAAATACAGCTTCTGCAAAACAATGATATTCTACGAAAAAATTATGTATAGACTTGATTTGGGGGAATATTTATGTCATTTAAATGTCTCTGCTGTTATTTGCTAATGATGTGACATGTTGAGCTGCAGTAAACACTGGTGCACCACTGCCAACTACTAGAGCAATCAGAATGAGAAAAAGGTGTTAACTACAGCAATCAGAATGGGATAAAATGTATTTGATATGTGACGTGTGACGGAAGTGACACTCAGCGAGAGAAAAAAAGACGTTGTCATGACAACACCCATTCTCATACATTGGCCACCGTATTCAGAATAAAGTTGAATAACAAAACCACAATTTACCGAAAAGTGCATTTTCCCACTCATTCATCGCTGTGATATGTAGACTTGCGACGTATTCATGTTTGGCTCTATTCTGGTGTCACACTAATAAGCCGTCGTAGTTTGTGCAACAACATGCCTCGGGAATACAGGCTAGTTATGAATGATGACTATAAGCGACTAAACTGAATGTTAACCGCTCATCCGGGATGTCATGTTTGACTTGCTCGCTAAAGTATTGAGTGTGTGCGTGCGTGAGTGCGTTTATCTGTGTTGGTTCAACTCGGCGACTGTTTTCTGAGTGGGTGTGTTTAATCTTTTGTCTAGCGTGCTTGCGCGGTCGCCAAGTTTTCCTCGTAATCCATATGGCTCGTGTTGCAAAAGAATTACTCTTCACGGTGACCGTTTTGGCTCATCTAACAATGGTATTTCCACCGACGTCAGTCTTGTCAGTTGTCAACCCCAAACCATTTACAGACTACGGACGACGTGGACTCACGCCTTGCTATGAATCCCCGCTCGACACTTCATATTTGAAACAGCTCGGCTGCAGTGCGGACAGAGTCATGTGACCGGGTCCTGCCCGCTGATTCGGCAAATGATTATCACTTTCTCCTCCTCTGCCGTCAATGCACCCTGATTTTCAGCATTTCCTCATACGTTGCGGCCGTCGACTGCCTCGAGTCGCTTTGTGTTTAGAGGCAGTATTAATACTCGATAATGTAAAATTACACATCGTGAAACAAGATTGACGATGATATAGATAGCGATATATATCGCCCACCTCTACCGTAGAATATAACTTTCTATCATTTAAATTGGGGTGGCCGTAGCTCAGGAGGTGAAGCGGCTCGTTCAGTAACCGGAGGGTCGGATGTTCGAATCCCTCTCTATATGAGTCATGTGTTGTTGTGTCCTTGAGCAAGACACTTCACCCGCCTTACCTCCAGTGCCACTCACACTGGTGTATGGCTGGGTGTAAATGTTTGGTGGTGGTCGGAGGGGCCATAGGCGCACTCTGGTAGCCACGCTTCTGTCAGCTTGCACGAGGGCAGCTGTGGCTACTTATGTAGTTTACCACCACCACCAGAGTGTGAGTGTGAATGTGTGAGCGCATGAATAATGTATCCATTGTAAAGTGTCTTTGAGTGTCCAGAAAAGCACTATATAAGTCTGATGTATAATTATTACATTTTTGTGGGATTGTGTCTTAGCTCTGTTGCGACATGTCAATTCAAGTCAAATTTATTTCTATAGCCCTTAAAGCGGAAGTCAACCCAAACATATTTTTTTCAAGAATATGTTTCCAGCAGGCCCACTAGTTGAAACACGGCATTCCGATAAATATTGCATTTGTGGAATAAGTGTTAATACACTCGTTTTTAGCCATCTGCGGAGGCGGCCATTTTGTCTTGTGTCGACTGAAAATGACATCACAACTGCTCACAATGACCAATCACGGCTCAGATTCAGAAAACAGGTCAGCCGTGATTGGTCGTTGTGAGCAGTTGTGGTGTCATTTTCAGTCGACACAAGACAAAATGGTCGCCCCCACAGATGGCTAAAAACGAGTGCATTTTGCTGCTTAATTTATATTCCACAAACGCAAAATTAATCCGAATGCCGTGGTTCAACTAGTGGGCCTGCTGGGAACATATTCTTGAAAAAAATATATTTAGGTTGACTTCCGCTTTAGTCACTGGAAAGTCTCAAAGGGCTTCTTCACATGCCGATAGCTGACAGCATATAAACAACATCCCCTGATCTTAACCCCCAGGAGGGCAAGGAAAAACACAAAAAAAAACATCTGGAAAAAATGAGAAACCTTGAGAAGGGACCACAGATGGGGGAATCCCCCTTCCAGGATGATCAGGCTGCAATGGATGCCGAGTGGGCAACATTTAACATATATTATGATACTAGACAATGTTTGTTAAAATAATGTGAAAGTTAATCAAATGAAGTGCTGCAGGAAGATGACATCGGTGAAGTGGGTCCCTGCCCAGTTGGTCAATGTAGAAATCTCCATAGCATCCTCCGATGTTGTAGCGGACGGGCAGGCAGTCGGTCACAGTTAAAAGCAAGTAGGCAAGTGTCTTAACACAATGGAAGTTTGTGTTATAAGTGGAATACTTCTCAAGGGGAATAATGGCCATGAATCAATTTTCGAAGTTAACAGTTTGATTAATTGATTGAGTCATTAAGTAATTTTGGAAGCAAAGGAGGAGAAGACCACCCTAACTGTATAAGAGATGCCTCATTCATTCAACATGCAAGGGCTTGAATTTGTATTTGTTTGAATGATGGAATGAAGGCTATGCAAGGCTCTGAGGCACAGCTCTCGTGTGATCATATGTGATCTCACAAACATGAAAATGAGCAGACAGTTCCTAGTATGCGTCAATGGTTGCCAAGTGTTTCTAAAGAAGACCGGAGCGGGAGCCTTGTAAGATGGCAAGAAAAGACTTGCTTTGGAAAATACTTTCTGCCATCTGGGGAATCCACTATTTATTGAGAAAAAAAAAGTGGCGCTTCTTTGACAGGCTACATTCCATTTACATCACCGTCCACAAAGTCAAATAATTTCCCCACACATGTTTTTTTTTTTGTAAATATCGAACACGTTTAATATTTAAGATTGTCGGCCCTGACTCATTTTGGACCCTATCTGGACAAATCCTCTCTTAGCACACCTCAGGCATAAGAATAATCTTACAGGACAATCTTATATGACATAAGACGATATACCAATCTTCTGATATCCTTGGTTGTGAAGATTTCAATTTTGCGTGTGTCTGTGCATTCACACAACTTCCCTGAGCAAACCTTGGACCAGGGTGAACAACATCACACAGCACACAGATGCCAAACCAGTATCACATCTTTCTAAAACCTGAGATCGTATCATGTTTCATGATGTAGCTATGTTGCCATAAAAGTCCAACTTCCAAAATATGGAAATACAGCCTATCATTAAATAGAGATTTGTGACACGATTAAATGTAGCCCTACTTTTTAAGAATCTTATGCCACTTTTTATGTTGTGAATCGGCCCAAATTGACTTGGCCGGATGTCAGTGTAAGTAATTAGGAAATTTGTAATAAACATCCATCCATCCATCCATTATCTGTACCGCTTCTCCTCACAAGGGTCGCGGGGCGTGCTGGAGCCTATCCCAGCTGTCTTTGGGCAGTAGGCGGAGGACACCCTGAACTGGTTGCCAGCCAATCGCAGGGCACACAGAGACAAACATCCGCACTCACAATCACACCTAGGGGCAATTTAGAGTATCCAATCAACTTACAATGCATGTTTTTGGAATGTGGGAGGAAACCGGAGTGCCCGGAGAAAACCCACGCAGGCACGGGGAGAACATGCAAACTCCACACAGGGAGGCCGGAGCCGGGATCGAACCCACGACCTCTGAACTGTGAGGCGGACGTGCTAACCAGTCGACCACCGTGCCGCCCTGTAATAAACATAATTGTTAATAAATTTTGGCTTCAATATTTGCTATCTTATCAAAACTATGATCAAGTAGAGGGTCACGAGTGACACTTTTCATCATAATATGTGAGTATAAAAAGTGGTTGAAAAGGTAAACTAAATGGTGAATAATGTTATAACTAATACAGTGAAAGTGGTGAGATGCTTCACTTGTTTCTCAAAAAGTATTTGAAGGAAATGGGGTAATTTTCCAAAAATGTATACTTTTTAAATGATGCTAAACTAATCAGTCTTTGGTGATAAACAGTAGACTAACTTCAGCTGTCAGATCATTGTAACAGATTTAAAAAGCAAGACAAAGTAACCAAAATTTCACTACTCACCTTTTGTAAACATTGAACTGATGCGGGGGGCTAGTGTGACCATTTGCATCTCGTGCTTTGGTGACAAAGGCAGCACAGAGCTGCCTGAAGACGTGTGAATTGTGCGACACAAAGGGTTGGGCATCGTTTGAATTTGGGCGATTCTGATTCCTCGATTCAATTCTGGTTCCAAACGATTCTCGATTACGATTCTTTTTTGTTTTTTTTGGGGGGGTTGAGGTAAATATTTGTTTCATGAACGTTTCTACTGTTTATGAATTTTCCTTTCATTTTCTAAATGGATATTTTTTACAAATATATTAATATCAAACCTATGAGCTTGAATTATCCACAAGACCTTTTATTTTGGAGAACCTCAAGAAAATGCAATACAATAATGAAGCTTATAGCATCCTCCTTAACACCCATGGGCAACCAAGTGTGCAAGAAGAAAAAGAAAGAAAATGTGTGCTCGGCCTCCCTGTGTGGAGTCTGCATGTTCTCCCTGTGCCCGGGAACTCCGGTTTCCTCCAACATTCCAAAAACATGCATGGTAAGTTGATTGGACTCTCTAAATTGCCCCTAGGTGTTATTGTAAGTGCGGATGTTTGTTTGTCTCTGTGTGCCCTGCGATTGGCTGGCAACCAATTCAGGGTGTCCCCCGCCTACTGCCCGAAGACACCTAGGATAGGCTCCAGCACGCCCGCGACCCTTGTGAGGACAAGCGGTATAGGTAATGGATGGATGAATGAAAATACAAAATGCAAGTACAGTTCAGGTTAGGGCATTGCGTAATTGCTGACAGATGCAGTTTAGAGGGAACATTGGGCAAAATCGGGACAAAAACAGCCCATGTGTATACCTGGCCTACCTTACAGTTTTTCTCCATGACCATGGATTTACGATGAAATTCGTTACAAAATTCTCGACCATCAGTCATGGTCTAACATTTGGAAGGATGCAAATATCACCATACCAGGGTTCGCGCTCCCCATTCGCCACGTCGCCAATGACGAGTTAAAATGGGGAGTGGTGTGATAAATATTTCCCATATTCACCATTCCGGTGGAGGGCCAAAACATCTGGCAAAATTGTCACGGCAAAACCCGTGTCAAAATCCATGACTACAAAATACAAATGTCCATCTGCAAATAATCCCACATGCGGCCTGTTTCGCTTATGATTGGTTCGAGTGTTAACACAACATTGCTTACCAAATTAAAAAAAAATAAAAAATCTGATGATTTAATGTTCACATACAGTATGCTGGGAACAATCCGGCGGTCTAGAGCGAGTATTAGCAAGCTAGTCCCTTTGTTGGGACCCTGAATAGAAGAACGTGCAAGTATTTTGTCCGATTCTACACTAAAAACCAATGTCATTGTTCCCGAGTGGCACAAAACAACTTCGAATCCCCAAATCCCGTGTCGAAAAACCCCCCGAAGCAGGGTGAGTGGCTGTGAGACGGCGAAACAAGGGGAAACGAGTCATCATATCAAGTCTGTTTGTGTAAATTCCCCTGGCTTCGACATTTTGAGGATAACAGTATGTTTTTTCTGTGAAGTGTGTGAAAAAGGATTATCAAACGCTTTCACGAGCGGGAAGTCGGCGAGGGTTGCTGAAGGATGATTTTCCAAACCACAAAAATACTGAAGACCACAGGTACGTGTGTTTTCTATCCAGTTTAATTTTATTTCCTGTCATCTTCCCACGTTTTCCCCATATAAACTCAGCCCTAATGTACAGTACATTACATAATCCCACAATGCACACTGATTGATGTCTTTGTGGTAGTAAAGGCTGTATGGCATACTGCAGTTGTATGTAATAATGCGGTAATCATGACATCATCAGTATTATTAGAAACTTTAAAATGAAATTGCATGTGGCAAACATAAGTGTTTATTATTACCTGTATACAGACATTTGACATACTCAAAATACAATAACATATTGGTTTTTCACAAGTTTTCATAAAAATGAGACCGATGTTTTATTCCGAGCTGGGCATACCATATGCCTATGTGACGGACCGGTCCACCTAATCCGCCTATGACGGATGCCCATTTTGTAGGCGATAAACAATTGAAATTTAAAAATACAATTGGACTAAGCATAGTCGGAAGCCGATTTTTTCCGTCTATGTAAACGTCTATTTTCGCGCCGACCCACAATTCCGAGTCATGATTGGTCGTCAACAGAGCAACTGTGATGTCATTTTCAATCGAAGAAAGTGACAAATTGGCCGCCCACTGAGATGGCTAAAACAGATAGATTTTGCTACTTAACTCATATTCCACAAACACAGTATTTATCAGAATGCCTTGATTCTATTTGTGGGCCTGCATAGAACATATTCCACTAAAAGGTTTCAATCTCAACCATGTACACAGGAATAAATGACTGAATCAATTGATCTCAAAACCGGTCAGCCAATGCAATTAATAGCAGCAGACAAGGCAGCCTGTGACATCACTTCCTGTCTGCAACTCAAATCAGAGTACCATGTTTTGACTGGTGCTATCACATGCAATGTATTTTGCCTTTAAACTTTTTTTGTGTTTAGCTCCCCTTAAGTCCTCCTCTGCCTTTTGATAATCTTTTTGCAGTATTGACACCAGGGAACTCATTTACTGTGATTCCCAGCTATTTGTTCCCAAGCTTCCAGAAGTCTTTTTCAAGATTCAAACACACGCCATTGCAGGGTGTTAGGTGTAACGTTGTGGCGTTGCAGTTGTTAAGTTTCAAATTCCTGTGGTGAGTAATTAAAGTGGCTCCATTCCAAGAGACATGTTTGTCCCTCCGCACCCCTATACGGTCGCAGTCATACCCACAAGCCAGTCAGAAATTTTCAGCACTGTGGTTGAACAAGTAAAATGTAGCAATGACACGTATCAACAATTTGCTGGGCAGGGTCGACTTCAGTTGCTGCAGTGAGTCATTTAAGTGAAAAGGCTCCCTCTGTGCCTAAATTCATGTCTTTAGGGATTAATTTAATTTGCAGGTAAACAGGTTGTACGTGTTTGTGACAGGGAGAGTATGTCAGACAGCAGGGCTTTTTTTTTTTTTTTTTTTAGTCTCACAGGAAGACAGGGAGGAAGTTCCATACTCCCCTTGCTATTTTGCTTTTGGAACAACTTGAAGCATGTTCAAATTTTGCTCTTTACAAGTGTGATGACAAGTGCTTGTTATAGTGTTAAAAGTGGAAGTTAAATATAGCTGCTTTATTAGGCTATACAAATAATATAATATAGAGGTGTCCAAATGAATTGATTAAATGCCGACTAATCGATCATCAAATTATTTGGCAACTATTTTGAACTCAAACTGTCAATCTGCTAATTTCAACCTCTAAAAAGTAAATGTTCTCTGATTTCTGTTGTCCTTCATGAAAGCAGGCTGACTATCTCACGTTTAATCAAAATAAGATATTATTAATAGCATTTTCATTTACTTTGGATTTGGTCACACGATTTTTGATTTTACTTGAAGTCAGTTTTAATCCCTCCATAATCTCTTAATATCCATCCACCTATTTTCTACACTGCTTATCGTAATTGGGGAGACAGGTGTGATTGAGCCTATCCAAGATGGCTTCAGGCAAGAGGCAGAGTACATGCAGGACTGGTCACCAGCAAGGCACATATAGACAAACAACCAGTGTTCAATTAACCTACTATGCCTGTTTTTTAAATGTGGGAAGACCCGTGCAGGCACAGGAAGAACATGCTAACTCCACACAGGAAGGCTTGGGCATAATTCACCAACATCACAATATGTGTTTCACTTATTAATTAGTCCTGGTAAACTTGATATAAATGATGAAAAAAAATTCATCGACACAGAATTGGAACATATCATCTTACCTACTAATCTCCTATCAGCGTCATTTCTGGTGTCTTCTTGGTACAAAATTGCCCTTCACTGTGCTCGCAACCTGTCCCTGTCAACTGTGACTTAAAAGTTCTTGTGAGCGTGTTTTCACCCAAAACAACACAGGTACTCTAAATTGTTCCGACCACATGAGCTGGCGTGTCTGGCCCTGTGACACCCCATTAGGAGCAGGCTGCTGACTGATAGCCGACATGTGTTTTTCCAACTTAATACAGCAAACCAGGAGGCAGGGTTAACAACCCACAATCACTTTGCAAGGCTTGCAAAAAACTTGGGCTTTTTTTCTTTCTGTTTTTTTTTTTTTACTAACGCATGATTGGTACTGAATAAATCAAGAGCCCAAAACCAATGTCCATATGTTTATATACTCTAAGTTTTCTTAAATTAGTGTGTGGTAAAGGATAAAACTATTAACTAAAATTTGAGCATGATTGTACTCATACTTTATTTTGCGACTAATAATCAGATTGCAGTTATTTCTTTGGAGTTTGTGATTAGTTATCTTGGCATTGATTTGGAGACCGCAAATAACCACCTATTAATCTGCATACTCAAAACTTAAACATATGCATAAGTGTGGTACTGTCATTATTTATTAGTATATTCCAGGGGCGGAGCCAGAACGTGGCTAATGGGTGGGCCTGGAAAAATCAGGGTGGGCCTGAATATTTCTCTTTCTGAGCACAATCCTCCTATCCTGACACATCGTATATTCAAATAAAATGATCAACTGAATACTATGAAGTTCAGATCTTTCTTAGACAACCACAATTATGCCGTTCTTAATATTCAATGAAATTTAAAAAAAAACACAAATTCCAAAATAATATAATAATTTAATTAAAAATGACAAACATATATATTTTTTTTCATGAATTTCATTGGGTGGACAGTCTGTTAATCTGGGTGGGCCTGTGCACACCCAGGCCCCCCCCATGGCTCCGCCCCTGGTATATTCATGATGGCAGGACATTGCATGCTACTGTCGAACTGAAGTAACAAGTTGGGACTTCATAGATCAACAGGTGCATGTTCTTGCTTGTAAAAGAACAAATGATTAATTGAAGGTTCTTTTCAGGTAATTTAGCTGTCAAGCAGTCTCCCTCAGCTCTTAACAAAGCCATGTGTGAAGATGCCTCCCATCTTCCTTTAATCTAGTCAGGCCGCCAGCATTGCCCTGATGTATTTCAAAGTGTCTGTTCAGTGATTTATTGAGACTCATCGGGCATGAACTAGATGCAGACGAAAAGGAGAGTCGTGGTCTCAACACTGCAGGACTAATACATAATACATACTAATACTAATACTACGTCAGCCATACGCAAAATGAATATTAGGTTTTAGGTATTTGAGTGAGATAAACACGACCATGAAGTCATACTAATTAGTAAGGATAGGGAGAAAATATAGAACATTTCTACATCCAACATGTAGCCATGCAAATACTCGCACTGTTAATGGAGGAACATGAGAAAAATAGCTGCACTCACAGCATCCAATGTGGCAACATCCACAAAGTAGCAATTGGAAATAACACTCAGGTAAAAAAAAATGGTTTGTGTCTTCCACGATGATGTGTCTCCGCACTTCCATCACCATCTTAAGGGCGTTGGTAATAGTTGTTGTGTGGCACCTTTAAATTTCAAACCAACTCTACATAGGTTTGGAATCAAACTCAAAATCCATTTTTTTTTACTTTTGACACAATGTTCTAGAACAAGTATTACATTGTATAATTGTTGACACTCATTATAATGAACATCCACCTCTCTCAAGGCTCTCAGACATTTGTGCCCATTACGTCTTTTGAGTTTTCCACATTTTCCAGCATTATTTGAACATTTTGGGGCTTTTTTGTTGTCCCAGTGATGCCAGAATGAGGACATGCTCACTGTTATCTCCTCCCACGCCTTTTTCACCTCAGGGAGCTTTTATGGAGTCCTGTTGCTAGCTGTGCCTTAACTTCAAGCAAGGAGACACATTTTTTTTCCTGAACAAATACATGCTTATTTTGTGCATCATTAAAACTGAAATACGATGAGATGCAGCATTTTAAATTGAATATAATGGTAAAAAATGAAAAATACACACTAAAAATAGAAATTAAAACCGTTTGAATTAATGACCTATTTAACATGTTTATCTCCAATATGAAGTTTAAATTCCAGTATTCCTTTTGCTGGTATGATTTTAACGTGACTCATTCACATTGAGCTGGATAGGAATTATACTTCTGTTTAACTTTTCATTATGGGTTCTGTCACCAGGTGACTCGGCACTAGCCTAACCCATAATTGACGCACTGATTGGCAACAATTAATCCCAACCAGACGCAGGTGTGCAGCCTGGGCCAAGGGACTGTGATTGGAGGACAGGGTACAGGAGTTGTGCTCTTAAATCCCTCTCTGGTAGACAGCGTGTTAGAGACACAGGTGCAACACGTCGTGTGAAAGGGCCGGGCCGGGCCGGCACGGCACGGCACCGTACCGCAGCGCAGCGCAGCGCAGCGCAGCGCACCGCACCGCACCGCACCGCACCGCACCGCAGCGCACCGCACCGCAGCGCACCGCAGCGCACCATGGGGGAGGGTGATTTTTGGACTGAGAACCAAACACTCGACGAGTGACGAAGTTCTCGCCGACCTGCTGGTTCGAGTCCCCCCACCCGAGCTGCTGCCCATCCGCCATTCCTTGACGTGCTTGCTGCCTTGTGTGGACGTGGACTGCGGGTTGTCCCTCACTTGAACTCTTTCCCTTGTTTTTAAATGCATGTTGTGGTTGTTGTGATGAGTTTTAATACGACGTTGCTGTGAGGTCATAACCGCAGGCTCTGGACTGAGGTGGCACTGGACACGGATGGCAGCCGGACTGATCGGGACCCAAAAGGGACGCGGTACCCATTGAGTGGGGGAAGGTGGCCTTCAACGACTCCCACGGCGCCCAACAGTACCTTCTCCTCCAAAGACTGGTCTTACTAGACATTTTCGCCTTGGGCTACAATAAATCAAAGAAGCAGATTGCTGACGCTCTGTATTCCATTGACGCGTGTCATTCCTTGGGGCAAACGGGTTCACGGCGGTTGGTCTAGTTTCCCCAACCAGTCACAGTTCTATCAATGAGATTTTGTGCACTGTGCTTTTGAGGACACTGTTACCTTAACTTAAAGAGGAAGTCATCCGTAAACAATTCTTTGCAATAATGTTTTATGCGACTTCACTCGTCTAAACATGGCATGCTGATTAATTTTGCGTTTGTGGAATATAAGTTAAGCAGCAAAATGCACTTTTTTTTTTTTTTTTCCGCCATCTCTGGGGGCGACAGTTTTGTCTTCTGTCGACTGAAAATGACATCACAACGACCAATCACGGCTGACCTATTTTATAAATCTGAGCCTTGATGGATGTATAGTCCGATAAATACGGTATTCCACAAACGCAATATTTATCACAATGCCCTGTTTCAGCTAATGGGCTTCCATACAACGTATTCTTGAAAAAAATATGTTGGCGTTGACTTCCCTTTAAAGAATAATGGCGCAATTAGATTGGATTCCTTTAGGGAAACATTGGTTCACTCAAAAATCAATTTATAAGTATATTTTTCAGCCAAATATTGCTTGAGTTCACAAACTACAGTATGCTTTTAGTGTAAATTATCCCTTAGAATGGTTCCCAAGAAAGCAAAAAGTGCTTGTGCTCTTTAAAATCCCTGGAAAGTGTCATTGTGACAGAGCGCTGCTCTACAGGAAACTGCGTCTGCTAAAGAAACACAGATGGCCTCTGCTTTCTGCAGCGGTGGTGTGGCCAAGAGAGATAGGTAGGTAGATACTTTTTTCGTTCTAGTGAAGGAAATTAGACTGTTAGAGCAGCAAAATTCACAAATATCCACTAATATTGGGTGAGCAACAGGAAAGATGCATGCCAACCATGTGGCCACACCATTTAAAGGCACATCACGTGAATGTACTGCAATGTGTGCGTATGGCTGTTGTTTAATTATATTTAATAAAACCAGTTTATTTTTTAAAATATTGTCTTTTATCACATCATTATTATCTATTATATTGACAGTGCAAAGCTGGGCATTCCGGTCCATCTATCCGCCTAGTACTGACGCCCTTTTGCTGACAATTGACGAATGACGGGTAAAATTTTAAAATAGACGGACTAAGCATAGTCGGGAACCCCTTCATTTAATCAGTCTTTTGTCTGTAGTCTGTCTTTAGTCTATTTTTCGCGGAGAGGATAAGATGGCCGCAGTGAACGCGGCGAGGAACAATAGAGAGATGTTGTTGCTTGGGGGACGGATTTGAGTGAGGGACCATGGTGGTAGGGCTGCGAGTGTAAGTTTAGTTGGAATCACCGATGGACGGCCGTATAAAATTTGAGGTGGACCGGCCTACCGGGAAAAAAGGCGAATGACAGACGACGGAAGGGTACCCACGCTGCAGACGGATGACGAATAACGGATGCTCAAATTTTTAGTCAAATGGCCAGTTCTGTTGCAGTGCTTTTTTTCCCTTTTTTTTTTCTTTCTATTAAAATCATGTAACAAAAACATGTGAGGTTTTTTTGGGGTCCTGGACAGGTAATGGCTTTTTTTGTTTGTTTGTTTTTAATTATTTGTCTCTTTTAATTTTTTTACTGGTGTTCTTTAAAAGTTTTTTTTAACACTATTTTCACCCTCTGCCAGATATTCAGAAAGTGTGCTTGATTGACATTGTGATCTTTGCTAACGTAGGAAGAGGAAAAAACAGTTCGAACCCTCCTCCGTTGCTTCTCATCTTGCTGTCCTTCTAACCGGTCTCCTGCACACGCAAAATGTATCTTCTTCTCCTTTGCATCGAATCAGTCAGCTCTCTGCCTTTGCCTTTCACAGTGCCTTCAATATTCCAACTCCAGTCCAGTCCATCACCCCTGCCCTTCCTTCCTTCTCCATCTGTCTTCAAACCAATCTAGCTCCTTTTCTTCGTGTTTGACCGACGGTAACCCAATTTCCAGCAGCATTCTTTCTGTATGTCAATAGCACTGTTGTTCCAATCGATCGATTGTGGATGTCAAGTTTGTGATTCGCATATTTGATATGAACAATGTTTTATATCGGATGTCATTCCTGACACAAACCTCATTTATCCTGGCTTGGGACTGGCACAAGAAATATACTGGCTTATGACCCCTACTGTCTGGTTTATACTGTATATTGTGCAGCGGAATCTCGGCTCATGATTCGCAACATGGTTCGCAAATATTTCAGTTTATGAACCAATTTTTTTAAGAAATATTGCCCCGTTTCACTCACTCTGCCTCAATTCACATCTTGACAGGGTCAGTTGATTTTGTCTCACGCTTTGTAAAAAATCCTTTATTCCATGGGTCACTTATTGGAAGCATCATTGATTTTTGCTATAATTTAGCCTTCAAGATGGCCTCAAAGAAACTGAAAAATGCTGGCTGGATATAAAAAGTCTACAAAAATAATTTGGGTTTGATGCTTTATTCAACAAGATTCTTCATTCCCCCTCTATTCTCCCCCCATGGTGTCAGCTTTGCCTCATTTTGGTTTAGGACTTGTGACCCTAGATCGTTCTGGCATATTTGGGGAGGATGCTCGTAAGGATGAGGATGATTCCTGCAAGGAGTGACACATTGACAATCGATAGGGTATAATTATTAACTTGTAAATAGGGAGTGATATAGTGTGCTGAATCCAAATACAGTGGAACCTCAAGTTACAAACTTAATTGGTTCCGTGAGCCCGTTTGTAACTCAAAACGGTCACAAATCGAGGTATTTCCCATGAAATCAATGGAAATGCAATTAATTTGTTCCAGCCCCCAAATTCAGTTATATTTACCTTTTTTTTTACCAGTGTGTGGTTAAAAATAAATGTAATGCAATATAGAAACGAGTGAAAACACACTCTATTGTAAGGAAATAAAACATTTAAAAAAACATAACTATTTATTGCTCTTTACCTTTTACCAGAGGAGGGGAGGAACTGGAAGAGGACTACAGCTCTTGATTGAAAACGTCTTCTTCCATAATAATACGGAGAAAATCTGATTCAAGTGTTTCTTATGTCTGCTTCTTTTCTAATTCAATGGTTGATTTTGCGACTGGTTAGCACGTCCACCTCACAACTCAGAGGTCGTGGGTTCGATCCCGGCTCCGGCCTCCCTGTGTGGAGTTTGCATGTTCTCCCCGTGCCTGCGTGGGTCTCCTCCGGGTACTCCGGTTTCCTCCCACATTCCAAAAACATGCATGGTAAGTTGATTGGACACTCTAAATTGTCCCTAGGTGTGATTGTGAGTGCGGGAGTTTGTCTCTGTGTGCCCTGCGATTGGCTGGCAACCAATTCAGGGTGTCCCCTGCCTACTGCCCGAAGACAACTGGGATAGGCTCCAGCACGCCCCGCGACCCTTGTGAGGATAAGCGGTATGGATAATGAATGAATGAATGGTTGATTTTGGCATACCGATTCTAGTAAACTTGTCTTTTTCTGTAAAAATAAATACATAAATAAATAACGGGGAAGTCAACCCAAACATGATCTTTAGGATAATATTTTCTCAATTTTAAATCATATTTATTTTTATTTTTTTGATTGCCTTGCTCATGCTATCACCAGCAAGTGCTTTCCCATTTGTCTGTCTAATAAAAATCACAACAACGACACAAAAATGTCATTCTGATTGTTTAGCGCTTTATTTTCGTGTTTGGCAAAAGTTCAACATGTCTGGCATCTGTGATTGAGTGAATGTATTGTACATAGGTGAAACTCACCTCGCCACAACATGCTGGGGCAGCTACAGTATATGACGTGATTAGACCAACATTAACCATTGAATTAAAAACAACATACATTTTAATAAATAAAACACACACTTTTTGGGGATTTTTTTGGGGTGACGAATTTTTGGCTGTCACGAACGCAACTGTGATTTTGTGATTGGACGATCATTAATGCGGAGGTGGAACTTCCACCTACATAGGGCAATGGATTCTGCTTTAACACGCGGACTGATATCACTAGTTTTCGGATCACAGCAATGTGTTATTAACGCAATGATAGAGACTCAGCGTGAGAAGAAATTCAATATAGATCCATCCAAAAGTATTTCACATTAAGTGTTTAATATTGGATGATATCGATATATGTTGAATTGTTTTTTTTTTACTATTGAAAATAAGGACCCGGAGGAAAAAGGCTGAATTTAGGTTATTTTATTTTTACATAATACTGAACCTTTAATAAGTGGTCAACACAAATATGAAAAGGGCGAATAAACTGGTCAATATAAAGATTAAATAAACTCATTTTTAAACATAGTGTGCTTTGTAGGGTTGGACGATATGGCTGGAAAATGTTTCACAATACAGTAAGGTATTAAGTAGTGGAACAATTAACCGTTTTTGTGTACACTGTAATGTAATGTAATGTGCAGTTTCTCCTCCACCCGTGTATTGTAAATGCTTATTTGCATTAGATGCTACACCAAAGCAATACTGTTGACACACATTCACTTTTCTTCAATGTTCACACAATGTAAGTGTAGTGAACTGATACTCTATTGTAGTGCAAGGCTCTGTGTTGCCTAGCCTTAAGACTACTTCATCTTTTTAGCGGACACATTGTTGCCATAGCCCATTCATATTTTCCTTGCCTGATTCGGATGTGGCTAACACTTGGCGCTAGCATGTCAAAGACAGGGAACTCCTCTACTTGTACAACACGTCTCCATCTGGAAGTGTTGAATGGGTTTACTATGCATAATATCCATTTTATCGTAAGAGTTTTACTGAGTCGACTGGTCATTACATTGAACGAATTTATGCAACTCTCTTACCCCACGCGAGAAGGCCCGCACGTATGCGTCATTGGTTTAACCGTTTCGTCGTTGGTTTGAATGCTTCTTCTTTGTTGGTTTAGTGGCTGCTTCATCATGTTCGGAGGCGTCTGCGCGCTGCCTACATCACATCACGCACAATACTGTGATCATGTTTGCTATCGGTTTTTTTTTCTATTGAAGATTTTATCCACAGCATTTTGTATTAATATCGCTCACGTGTCAATTGCAATACATATTGAGATTGAATTTATCGCCCAGTCCTAGTGTCATTATGAAAATTAATTTGTCACTACTGTTACGCATTTTTTATGCTATTTGAGTCCAGCAACCAGCTCTATAGTGAGCGACTACCAACAACTCAGAACTCAGTCTGTCCCAGACGGACTCCCCGTTTTGTTGCCGGACGGATGGAGATGTTTTTTTAAAAAGGATGAACTAAGCAAGGACAGAAATTGGTCTTTGTCCGTCCCTGCATTTGTCCCAAACTGGGTCAAGTACCGGCTGACATGTTGTGTTGGGTTGTTTTAAAAAGAAAGACCACTGTTCTCTTCCGCAATACCACGAAGCAGCTATGATTAAGCCTGCACAACACTGTACATTGCTCTTTTTCATGTGTGTTCCCTCCCTGCAGTATTGTTCTCACAGGCATAGTCTGCCCTCTAGTGGATGCCCATTTCACTGATGAGGAAAAAGGTGCATAGCAATTTTGTTTTGTTAACTGTTAACATTGAGTACAAACCGTATTACTTTGCCTGCGAAGTATGTTCTTGTCTGGGACATCTCTAGACTGTAAAAATCTATCCAAACCTGATCATGCCAGCTCCGCCGTATACTGAAAGCTATGAAGTGGAAGATGTTCGTTCTCCTCCTAAAATAACATTACAGTATTTTTGCACTAATCATTTTTATTGGGAAAATGATCGTTAAAATGCAAAAGCTTTGCAATAAAGCGCAATAATTTTGCATAGGGATGTAACGAAAGATGGTCGCATTACATCGACAAGGGTCCAGTCAAAGTATTCCGGTAAAAAAGAGAGTCCATACATCCTTTACACCCATAAAGCCACGTTATCTGCAGCTGCAAACATTACCAATTTCCATCAAATATCTCTATTTTTGATGCATTTGTGATCGTAGCTTCACTTAGCATGAGCGCATTAACCACTTACACATCTCAAACGAAAGGTCTAATCCTTGGCCTTTGATTGACACCTCACTTTAGCCAATCTGCAAGGGTTTTCCCTTCAAAGAGATCTACATAAGCCAATGAACGGCCGTGCGTAAAAAAGTCACTCCCATTATATATCCTTACATAGCTTTTGCTAATGACAGCGGAACTGACTGGTGACTGACGCATTGGATAGCCCATAAAATTCCCCAAACAACAATATGGGGTGTGTCATACAAATCCTCTTTGAATAAAAAAAACAAAACGCTGCATAACGCCTTCTTTCCATGCGCCGCTCTCCTGCATTCAGTGCGTAAAAAGACTGTGTTATCGCAAAAGCCTCCTTTGCTTTTGTTGTTGTTTTTTTGCGTGGAAACATGGCAAAACAACAGCAAAAAAAGAACTACACCGTAGAAGACGCCAGGGAACTGTGTCTGCATCGTGTAAGCAACGACTCTTGTGCACTCTTATTCTATACACAACCGTTTTTTTTGTTTGTTTGTTTTTTTCAAAACATGTGTTTATGCTTCTACTACTCTTTTTCAGTGATATCTGGGTTGAATCTGGATGTAGGATAAGATAGCCCCTTGTCTAAGCTTTCATTAGAGCCCAGGATCATTATTGTATGTTGAAGCATTCCAGAATAGCAGCCTTTTTTCCACAAGTATTCACACAGGTCACCCAAATGTTTCATTTTGGGTTCGCCTGTACCTTTCCTTTTGGAAAACATGTGTAAAATGCTCATTTTTTTGTAGGATTATTGTCAAATTTGAACTGGAACTTGGGAAGACCTCAAGCTTTGATCCTGTAGTATTTTCAAGTCCTAATCAACATTCTAAATTGATTTTCAAGGCAGATTTTGCGAAAATAAATTAGACGGACATAAGATCCCCCCTTTTTTTTCTGTTTTCACCGATGAAATTTAAGGATGGAAGCGATTTAAAAAGACAAGGACGGACAGGGTCGGAGGACGAATATTTTTGTGAACGAAGACGGAAGGGTACCCAGGTCGCGGACGGAGGGTGGACCGTCAAAACGGGTAAAGTGCCCATCTCTGCTTACATGTATGTGTTTCCTTTTTCTTTTCGCTCGCCAATGCTGTCGCCTGTTGCCGAGAGGCCAGAGTGTGTAGAACTCTAGTCGTCAAGGGAAGTTGGTGCTCTGTGACCCTCCTCCTGCAATTACAGAGAATAGGGACACTTCTTCTGGTTCTCGTTCTGTCTTACTCAAATTTGAGTTATATTATTGTAAAGTGTCATCCACCCATCCATCCATCCATCCATTATCCTAACCGCTTATCCTCACAAGGGTGTGCTGGAGCCTATCCCAGCAGTCTTCGGGCAATAGGCGGGGGACACCCTGAATTGGTTGCCAGTCAATCGCAGGGCACACAGAGACAAACAAACAACCGCACTCACAATCACACGTAGGGGCAATTTAGAGTGATCAATTAACTTACCATGCATGTTTTTGGAATGTGGGAGGAAACCGTAGTACCCTGAGAAAACCCACGCAGGCACGGGGAGAACATGCAAACTCCACACAGGAAGGCCAGGGCCGGATACGAACACACAACCTCTGCACTGTGAGGCGGACGTGCTAACCAGTCGACCACCGTGCCGCCCTGTAAAGTGTCATATTATTGTAAATTAACGGTACTCTTACTTGAGTACAATTTTTGGAGTCTGCACCTATTCTCCTGCCCAAAAATCTCAGTCTTTTTGTCATAAGGGTCCTCCTTATTTTCCTTCAATTTTAAAAGTCTGTTGTCTCAATTAAAAATGATAAACGGGCCACTCCGGAGTTAACTTTAGACGCTACAGCGTCTGTGTAGAAGAGCACATTGCGAACAGTACTTCTGGCCTTAATTAGTGATGCTAATATCGCTGGCGTCGGGCCAATACCTCATAAGTCACATTTTGATCAATTTCACATTTTTTCCAAAATCTCTACTATTGGTCAGTCCACACACCTGGGTGTTACTTTTGAACATTATTGACCAATCCAAAGTGTTGAAAATGGCTTGCTCTCTTTCATGATACAATGCTAATGGGTGAATAAACTTGCCATTTTTGTGGTCTCCCAGGAAGTTACTGTTTCAGAGGTACAAGGTTTTTGTCCGACGCCAGCGATGTGCACAAAATGGAAGATGTGTACACAACATCCTGAACAAAGTACTGTATGTGAGCATTTGAAATAAACTTGTTGGGACAAAGTGCACGGCTTTACAAAAACTCTGACCCATATATACACATTTTTTTTTACGAGTCAAAGGACTTAAGTGGTGCAGATGGTGAGGTGATGTATTGAAGCCAGATTGTATCATGACACCTCTTACACATCCAGTTTCACTTCACATCAAATGTTAATCAGTGATTATGTACATATTTGCATTTTCAATTTTTTTGGTATTGATATTTTGTGAGTCCTTTTTCAATGATTCCACTCATGCCTTGCCCCTTGCAGATAAATAGTGTTTTGATTGCAAAATCACATTGACATGGCATTCTGCACAACATGGCTCCTAGGACTGGCGCCCCTCTGCCCCGGTTCAAGGACCCTGAGAGACCCTGACCTCTCCCCGTCACATAGAGCACAAAAACATGGCACCAGGGCCAACTCATGCAGCATTTGTAAAGGTAGAGCAATTAAGGTATTTTCTTAACGACATCTTTAAATGTTCTTGACATTACGAATCACTGCAGCCATTATTGTGAGATGCTTGTATATTACAGCCGCAGTCACCTTCAGGCACACCCATAGATATCGTGTATCTAGATCGAGCTTTGACTTAAGGAGCAAATTTGAGCAATAAACGCTTATACAAATTTGTGACACATACAGATACATAGCAGTCATGCACCTATGCGCACAAAAAGGCAGCTTGTGTGGGATAGCAAGTCTGCCGCTCAGCTTGAATTGCCGCTCCTCATCTTGCATTACTCCTCGACACATTTATTTTGCTCTCATGATTGTTTTTTCCTGCTTTTCTTGAGTGAAGCAGAGTCTCCCAAGACTGCGCGTCACTGCATAAAAACAACATTTACTGGTTTGAATTCAACTTGGAGGTGGGTAATCAAACATAATGAACAACTCAGATTGCTTTCACGGTTGAGCTGTGGTTCTCTACTTTCTATGAGTATAAATAGTTGATTGTATTTCCTCTGTCAAGGTTGATAAGAACTTAAAAAGCAAACAAATCACTTAAAAAAAAAACCGTATGGCACAATATTATCCTTCGTTGTCAAAGAGTGCCAGAGTGTCCCAGTGATACATAGCCTACGGAGGAATATCATAAAAATAATGTGTTGGAGTAAAAGAAAAATGCTTGATGAATTTTGTCAAATCACCTGTCTCCTATGTGGCCACTGCATAAACAAAATAGACCACTCAGTGGTCACTTAGTCTCTCAACTGTTCACCCCTTCTGTATACCTGCTCCTAAATCTCTAAATCCACCAGCCTTCCAACTAGGTAAAACCACCCTCATCTGTACAGTTACTTGGTCTTCCATATGTGAGGAGCTCAGTTATGCATCTAATCAAAGGTTACTCCTCCTTTTGCCCAATGCCAGGTGCGGTGGGCTTGTAAATAGAAGGATATATTTTTCCTCAGGACAGTGCTTTGACACACATTTGCTCTTGTGCTGTGTGAGAGCCGATACTCTTATCATTTCTCACACAGCAATTCTAAATCTGCAGTAACTGGCTCCAGGCTGGTGTGAAAATATTTTGGAGGAAATAGAAAACAAGGGTATAAAACAGCATTCCACAGGGTTGCAGGAAGGCGTACGTTATTCTTTGGCCTAGAACAACAATGTCTGATTCCGGGACACACAGTATATTGATTGTGTGTGTGTGTGTGTGTGTGTGTGCGGGTGCGTGTGTGTGTGTCCGTACTCGCGCGAGTATGGACCACAAGGAGACAGATGAGACACAATAGGGAAGAGTCACAATTTTTTAGGACTAGGATGTCCCAATCGGGCAGCATTGACTTAAAGGGACACTTGGGTGAGCTTAACATTGGTACTTATATAATAGGTTTGCATGTAAAAATGACATTAGTACTAAAATGTCCACCTCATAAGACTCTGTAGTGATTTAAGGTCTTTTTTCGTGATTAGGTTTACGAAAAATTTCCACGCCCCAAAAACGGGCGTGGCTTAAGCTATGTTTTCGGTTTCAGCGGTCTACGAGGAAGGCATGCGTGGTAATATTGCTCGCTTTGTCAGTTCTGCTGTCTAAAACGGTGACCACCAAAATGCAGATGCACATTACTACTCTTGTCCACTTCAACCTGTGAAAGTATAAAAGTGTTCTGCACAATAGTTTGGATTTATTGACATAAAACGTGATCTCATCATGATCACCTCCACAAAATCAAAAATACCGTGGCGATTGCTCCGCCACTTTCATAACCCTTAGCAAAAAGTAGTTTATCATATTATAAGTAAACTTTTTTTATGCTAAAATGGAGGCAGTATACTTGAAGTGTACTTTTAAATACTTCATTTTCTAAACTTCACAGAAGTATGCTTAAGTATACTTGGCTTGTACTGAAAAGTATACACCAAAGTTTAAGATAAACTTATATGGAAGCTTCAAGTGTACACGTTCCTTCTGTAAAGTATACAGAAAAATGTAAGGCTATAAGTACATTAATACTAAGAATTAAATTTATATGAAACCATATCGTCGCTGTCCTGTGAAAAACACATGTCCATTTTTGCCCCAATTTTTAAATTTTTATGTGAAGGGAGTTTCTGCATTACAGATATCCTATGAACGTGAACATAATAATTTTTAAAAAATACAAAATTGGACATGCATGTTTTTCACAGGACAGCGACCATATACTTCTTTCTGCCCCAAATGCTAATACTTAGCCTTGTCAGTATTGGTCCAATTACAGGAAAAGGAAATATGCTTGCATTCAGTTTAGAAGTTGAGATGTTTTTCACGAATGACAAGCAGTTTGCTTTAGTTTGTACATGTTCAACATCGTAGTACTGAAGTTTACAGGTTCACAATTGTACCGTGCTCAACTCTTTTGTCTTTATTTACATTAAAAACACAAGAAAAGAGTTAGAAACATTTAACTTGACTTTATTGATACAGGTTTTGTCCCTCTCATAAGGGTTTGGCATCAGTGTTATGTCACAGAATCATTTGTTTCAACAAGAACACATTTTGTTTTTTAATCATTTCAGGTCAGAAAGCTGTAATGATTTCTGTTGTTGTCTTGCCAGTCAACACTGAGTCTCTGATAACAATGGTCACAAGGTGGGGTGGTTGTCCATCTGCTCGAGGGCGCCTGCTGATGACAACAGGTTCTTGTTTTTAGTTTAGATATATTTCTTTCCCGCTATTTTTGTTGCCACTTGGCTGTTGTATTTGTAAATTACTAAACGTAAAAATGGAATAAAAGAAACTGCTTCACTGCTATATTAGAGGGGCATTGTTCCCCCCCTTATCGCCTGCGAGCCTATAGCGAGAAGTCACGTGAGAATGTCACGAGAATGTATGGTAGCTTTGGGAATCGGGATGTGGTTATTATTTATTCAGAGGAAGAACATGGACAGGTTTTTTTAATAAATATTTTGCATACATATAACTTTGCAGCCCGATCGCATCTTTTTTCCCCCCTTTCCGCGATCACATTTATGCGGAAGTGACTTCACCAATGTGGTAATAATGCACTTTATTTTAGTTATTTATATTTATTTGTTTATTTTTAGTAACTCAGAACATACCAACACAAGAACCATGGTTTGAAAAACATAACGGAAAATAAATAAATTACAGAAATATACGATTACAGCGTGACATCATCAGCAGGCGCAGCCACGTAACCAATGGACGGCGAGAGCAGCAGACTCCAAAACTTACTTCAGTCAAAACTAAAAAACGGTCTAGGTTCAAACGGATACTTTGTGCGGAGCCCCTCTGGTGCCAGGGTATGAGAAAAATATTTTTCTGCTAATCTGTACCCACAGTTTAGTAATCTGTACCCACAGATGAATAAACTGTACCCACAGATTAATAAACTCTACCCACAGTTTAGTAATCTGTTCCCACAGTTTACTAATCTGTACCCACAGTTTACTAATCTGTACCCACAGTTTAGTAAACCACTGACTTCGATACCAACAGCGCTTTGCCAACGTCTGCTCTAATGGTCTGCTGCTCCCGCACACACTGCCGAAGCCAGCCCCGTGCGTCCCTCCCTCCCTGCTCTGCCGAGTGCAGACTGCTCATCGACTCCCAAATTAGCCACGCGCATTAGCTACAAACAAAGCACGACCGATTTAAAAAAAAGTGTGCGCCCGGGCTCCTATAGCCGAACTGTGTCGCAACAGCACGGAAGCTCGCCCCCACCCGAGCTGCCGTGGTCCTTTTGGTCAGCCCCTCCGGTCACTTCGTACCGGCTGGCAAGCGCGGGCCGCGGCGTCTGCTTCTCTGAGCGTGCCCTTCCCACGGATCTCCCCAGCAGTCGCTGATCCTGCTCGGGCCGGGCCGGCTGGCTCATTCGGCCGACGGCGAACCATGGAATGACGCGTTGCGGCTCATGACCCAAAGTCAGAATCGGCTAAGTACCTCTAATGGCAACATTGAACCAACAAGTTCAAAACTCAAATGCACATATCCAGCTAATATTTAGTTTATAGCATACGCAGCCGCAGCATATACAGAAACACTGTACATACATATGCATCATATGTTTACATAGACTGCTTGGATTAGATAGACTTCCTTGCTTGCCCATAAAATGCAGTGTTGTATTTGTCATATATATTTTCTTTCTGAAGCAAGACAAGGTTAGCCAAGTGTTCAGTAGCATGTTTTCAGTAACAGCTGCATTATTGTATTGTCTTGAACTTCTCAAAAATAAAGCTCTTGTGAAAAATAATACTAGATAAGAATGCAAAAAAAAAGTGTATAAAAAAATACTGGTTAAAAACAGCCCTTTGAGTAATCCATGGTAAAGTTCACAAATAATAAAAGGTTCATGAAATTAAAGAACAGAGAAGTTCATGTGATTTGTCCAAAAATAAATCCTTCTATTTTTTTTTTGTTAAGAATCGGAATTGTGAATCGTTAGGAACCAGAATCGAATCAAAACATCGGAACTGGAATCGTCCAAATTCAAACGATGCCCAACCCTACCTGCTACTGTTCTGGATAGCCAATAACTGAAAGTATTTTAATTTATTTTATTTTTTTCATTATTACTATTATTATTATCTGTGACTTGTTGGTTTGCCTTGATAGATAAACATGTGGGTCTAGATACTCAGACAACTTACAGATTTTGTTGTCAAGTTATGTTACTGTAAGTGGTGGGTGTTATTCTTTTTCACTCTCTCAAACAACTTGAAAATGATGTGCCATTGGTGTGGCACAGTATGGTTATTTCTTTGCACTAGTTCAGACAATTTACAGATTAATAATTGTTTTTTTTGTGTGTGTTTTGTTCTTTGCACTACTTCTTCCTTTGTTTTGCACTATCCCAGGCTCAGACAATTGAAAATGTGTCATTGACTGTACAGAGGGTTGTCGAAGTTAAATACTGAAGTTGTGCTATTTTTTTGCACTACCTCTTAAAAAAACTATTGTATTAATGATAAGTTTTTGCGATAAAAAAGTTTTACAGTAAAAAAAAAAAAAGAGCCTGTGCTTTAACTAGTTCCGTGTGGTATCGAAATGGTATCGAGTATCGATACTGAACTGGGTATCGGTATCGAAGCTGAAATTCTAGTATCGTGACAAGCCTAGGGCTGTTACCGTCCAAATTGGATGGCGCGTTGTAAGTGGAAAAACTGGGACCATTCCTCATCCAAATAAATGTGCACATCTACTCTTTCTCACTTCAGTCTCTGTAAATGTCCTGTAAATATCCTGACTGTTGTTTAATGCCTCGGCAGTCCTAAACGTGATCAGCAAAGAGGCAGTTTATTATTGTTATTTTTTTAAAGCAAAGAAGCAGTGTGCGCTCGTCCCAGCCTAAATCTACGTAGCTCTGCTGACTTCCACATTTCCTCATTCTCCTATAAATCAGCCACGAAGATGTTAATCCTTTTGATACGTTGAAGTAGGAATTAGTAGAGATGTCCACATAAATTTTGGTGCCAGTTGATCGCCGTTTTTGGACGTTATAAGCAATAAAAGTACAATGATTTCCAATGGAGAGTTTGGATTCGGGTCCTCACGTGACTCCGGCCGAACAAGGATAGAATGGTAGGGGGCGCGGCCATTGTGCTCATTATCAAGGGGCATTATTCATGGAGTAACTTATTTCCTAATTTCTCCAAAATGAATGGATAAAATAGAAAATGGCAACTCTTTTCATTTTCCTGATCAAAAAATATATAAAATGAACTTGTTAGTGAAAACATGGCCATCCTGGCCCCACCGTCCCTTTAACAGAATAAAATACACCGTTCTGGGCAACAAAAAGAAAAAAAAATACATACCATCTAAAAAAGAATAATTTTATCAACGTTGTGTTAAAATAATTTCCCACTGTGTTTCTTAGAGTTCAGGGTGCAAACATTTTTCAGAGTCTGTTAAAATTCATGTTTTCATTGGTAATAGGTTTTATGATACATAAAAGTCACTTCCTGCATGTTGTCAACTACATATCGATTAGAAAATAGATTTTACTTACTCATTCCATGTGTTTCTGAACCTCATGGAAGCTCGAGGAATTGCGGCTCTAGCCACCGGAAGTGACGTAGAAATAGCTAAACCGCTCGCTACACCATAGACTTCCATGCGCTACAAACACAGCACATTCAATGACGAGCGATGTGTTGGAATGAGAAGATTTTGAAACACACGGGCCGACAGAAGGGGGCGTTATTAGACCGTTCATGATGAGTAGTCACTGAATCCTCCGGCTCCTGTGACGTCACATCATCACCGGAAAAAGCCGAAGATGAGGGGGTGCGAGATTCAAACTGCAGACGACACATTCTGAATTGTATTTAGTGATTAACAGAGCCGGGCAGTCCGTCCCTGGGCCGGACCGGTCGGACCCTCCGGCCCGGCCGGATGCCCATTTTTGGGGCGTGGAGGGGTGGCTGACAAATTTTTGAAAATGGCTGGATTAAGCATGGCCGGAAGTGGATTTTAGTCCGGCCCACTAATCGGCCCTCATGCGTTCGACGTAGTTGTGAGGCGTACAAATTTCATCTCAGCCTACTCTTTTTACGTTTCTTTCTACTCCCGCGTTGGCGCGAGCGACAACTGCCGCATTGATTAACATGACTGGCGCATTGTGCTGTTGGCGACAGGTCTGCGACACATGCCACGCACACATCAGGAATTGTTGCCCCTCTGATTGGTCCATTATGTCACATGTTGCGATGACATACAGTTTCCCACACGGAGATGAGGAGAGAGAGGATGCAGCATGCAGCTTGTTGCTGCTGCAAAAGCAAACTAGTTTGGCAATAAAATTAAATGCATAGTCTAGTCATCTGTGTCCCTTTACGGTTGTAGCAGGCACGATATGACTCAAGTATGACGCTCGCACATCAAGGTAGAGTTCATGCACTTCTTCTGGCGTCTTTCCTACTTCCGGAAATATGCCTTAGCAAACCTGCTGTGTAGTGGTTTGCTGGTATGCTTTTATTTTGAAGGCCGTGAAGGAGTGCAAAATAAATAAGTAACTTGTTGACTGCGACTTCTGGCCGTCTGTTGGACTCAAATAATTATGCAATACAACAAAACCAACCCCGGGGCTCGCAATGGAAGTAAGCACACGCAGTTGGGTAAGTAGTAAAGTACTAGTGGCGCATTTTGAAGTGTGTTTGAAGCGTGTCCACAGCAGGTTTGAATAGTAAATTAGTCAGCTAATGATCCTTAAAAAGCCTCTGCCGTTAGCATCTCTCCCGCGGCGGCGTCAATGACGGACACTTTTTTTTCTTTGGGCGGGATGAGGAACGGGGCGGGGGGGTGATCATTTTAATGAATAAGGGCGGGCCGGAATGGTACCCAGGTCAAGGGTGGAGGGTCGTGGCCGGACCGGCAAAAAGGGTCAAGTGCCCAGCTCTGGTGATTAAACAGCTGTCTACCAACGACCTAATCACATTTTAATGACAGTTATGCATTGTAAAGGGGGTTCTAAGGGCTACATAAAAGTTTTCAATGTTTGCACCCCGACTTTTAAGGGTTTGTTCCCTGCGCTTCATATTTCCTGCTCTGTGCTGTGTGCGAGCATGCTCGGTGTAAAAAAAAGCCTACACTTTAAGCTAATACTCACTGCGCACACTCTGACACTGAGAAGGCCACTGCCACCTACTGGAGTGGATGTGCAATTACACCTTATTCTAGTACAGCAAAAACACAAAACAAAACATGTTTTCACACACAGCACAGGACACTCGGAGGGCACGCATGATGTGTACAAGATGTAAGATATTCTACAGAAAATAGAACATTACATTTTTTTTGTTGTTGTTATAGGCCTATATGCCACCTAAATACTGGTAAATTAAAATATTTACTCTGTAGTCAGTTTGTCACCATCATCCCCCATACGGCATGGTCTTACTTGTCTTCTTTGTAGTTCCTAAAAATTAACAATTTCAAGGTTTGATACTCCTCCCTTGTAAGATTGGCATCACAGCCATTTCTGTAAATAGTGAAGGGGAAAAAACTGATGAAACTAAGTTTCTACAAGTTTCACGTGACAATGCTTTTCTTCTAGCACTTCTGATGAAACTAAGTTTCTACAAGTTTCACGTGACAATGCTTTTCTTCTAGCACTTCTGATGAAACTAAGTTTCTACAAGTTTCACGTGACAATGCTTTTCTTCTAGCACTTCTGATGAAACTAAGTTTCTATAAGTTTGACATGGTAATGCTTTTCTTCTGGCCCGACTGGCACACCTCGTCCTCACGGCAGTGCCCAAATGCATTCGACCTTAGAATCTGGCCTTCACATCTGGCCTTCATTTCCATGGAGATGGGCCCTGAGCGAGCGAAGGCTGCTTCGAGCACACTTTTGTAGCCTACATTGCTCCACTCTTCTTCTATACTTCAAATCTTCAATCTTCTACTAGCCCAGCACATTGTTGCCATCTTGCGGCGGGACATAAGACAGTCAATTGAGAGTCGCTAAGCCTGTCCAAATTCCCCAGGGTTTATGCGGTCTACGGGGGCTACATGAGAAGCATTCGAAGGACCCAGCCAGCAAAGGGTCCTTCAGAGGACACAGCTTATGAGTATGGACTGAAATAAACCAGGAAACTAAATACAAGCAAACTGACGAGACAATGAGGAACACCTGGACAAGACACAAGTGACCGAGGTAGAGAAGGGACCGGTTGACGAGGAAGACGTACGCCACAAGAAGACACGACATGACATGAAACAAAACTAAATTCAACCTAAACAAAAATACAGATCATTACAAGTTCACAGAAGTGAGAAATATGTTATACACCACAAAGTAATCTATTCAAGTGAACAAATGTGTTTTATGTGGGAGAAAAAGAATACTTCACCAACAAACGGGATTCTGTGTCTGTCTGTCTGCACTTTTCTTTGAAAAACACATTTTTACCTGCACTCTTTGTATTACTCTCGCCATTTATTTTAATGAGGTACTGGGTTGTTTTAATTTATTCGTGAAGTAAGTTATGTTGTATGTGGTTGTGGTGCTCTGGTATTCCCTGGGAAACTTTTTCTCCTGTTTACACTGGACAATGCAACAATACAATAAATTGCAATGATGACAAATATTGATTTTACTTTACTGTATTTCATTTTAGAGTGTCATTTTGCAGGTTAAGGCAAACCTGTGCAATAATCATGCAGTCTAATCAACATTTTGATATGCCACATGTGTTATCTAATACGCTGGGGAACACAATTTTGTTGAGTTACCGGTAGGTCTGACCAGCTGTTTTTAACTAGTTTTTGGGTGCGGAATCCAAAACGTTTTCTTTATCGCATCAAGTTTTTGAGCTACAGGATTAGTTTATTAGATTAGAAATTTATTAGATTAGAAATATGAAGTAAATGCGTATGTAAGTAAAACACTGATTTGGAATATTTGAAACCATTGAAAACTTTAAAAAAAAACAGCCCAAAACAAAATAGAACTTACAACGGTGTGCCTGTGGTTACACATGTAAGAGAAAAGCCTGAAACAATATTCAAAGACCACTTAGAATCCCTTACAGAAAACAAACTTATCAGACAGTTGGCTGCCAGTGTGTCTCTTCATCTCCAAGTTCCCCTTATAATCACTTTGCCTGGCTGGATACCATCTCCTGCAGTAAAGAAACACGCAGGCTACTCAAGTATGACACACATGCACACACACGCACACACAGACACCAGGCTCTGCCATTATGCCTGCCAGGGGCACTTTTCTCCTTTTGTGATGCACACCATCACAGCACCCTGTTATTACCTTTGACTGTAATTTGCACCTCATCTCCAATCAAGTTTTTACTTTCTGTAGGGAAAAGACAACACTTTTCAACAATCCCATTTTGCTACTGCATACACACTCATGTCTGCCAGTTTAATCTATTTTGGCTTTTGGCCTGGCTTTCCAGGATATTCGCACAGCATTTTTACCACTCATAATGGCCTGTGACATTGCCAAAAAGCTGTCTGAACATTCTAATAGACCCTAAGTTGTTTATCGTCTGCTGGAAGATGAATAGTAGGTGGTCTATCAGGTCACACTTATCTTTTGCACAAACATCCTAGCTGAATTAGATAATTTGTGGAAATACCACATGAACTCAATTAATTAGTGGTTACATCATTTTGTTGTCCTTATCGTAGGTGAATTAAGTGCTTAAATCTCTCCATGTATGTTGGTGGAATGTTTTGCAGGTCTCAAAGCCATAAGCCCAATTAGCAATTTACAAAACAACTACTTACTCAACGCGTGTTCGTTTTATCTTTCAAGAAGCTATCTAATGTAAATAAAGACTCACACAAGTCAATTGAATTTTCTCTGTCTTCTGTTCCATCTCTGAAGTTCAGGAATCATACAATGATCAGATCCGGGAAGCTTTTCCATCCTCGCGAATGCTCTCAGACGGGCGAGGGCAGAAAAGGGGCACGGTCTAACATGCAGCCCTCACATTTATATTGTCTTCAAAATCTAAACATAATGTGGGCCTTCCCCCTCCCTGGCTGGCCCTGTCTGTTGGGCTGATCCTCTCCAGGTTGGGACTCTCCAAAGGCACACTGACTTTAACACTTTTAACTGATTATGCAATGTCTGTAAATGTGTAATTGCCATATTGGTTTTTGGTTAACCTGTTGGCTAATATCTTGCCATTCATACAGATTTAGATCCTTCAATGTATACATGTTGTATACCGTGATCTTTAATTTTTCTGTGGAATTTACAAGGAAATGCAAAATGATGTTTATGTGCTCAAGGGTAGACTAAAGTATTCTCCTGGGACAGGGAGGAAATTGAAGACAAGTCACCCTCCGATTGTTTTCTCATTATTGTCAATTTATGTGTCTTGCAAACACTTATGCTGATTGAAACCCAGTGTTGTCCTCATGTGTCACAGTAAATTGGCCTACTATTGATTTCATTTGGGAGCACAATGATTGTATGAATGACAAAATTGATGGGTGAAAAAACATTCTTTGGGGGGGGCTCACTGTGCTGCTTGTAGAAAATATCAACATGCATGGACACTGTATATAGACATAGGGGGAACAACTAATTTATATGACCTTTCCTTTGACCTTGATGGTGGACATTAACAGTTAAAGGGACACTTGGATGAGCTTAACATTGGCACTTATATAATAGGTTTGCATGTAAAAATGACATCAGTACTATTTTTATTATTACTGTTTATTATTTTCCTGATGTGCCCTGCGATTGGCTGGCAACCGATTCAGGGTGTCTCCCGCCTACTGCCCAAAGACTGCTGGGATAGGCTCCAGCACTCCCCGCGACCCTTGTGAGGACAAGCGGTATAGATAATGGATGGATGGATGGATTTTCCTGATGTGGCCAAATGCATCTGACAAAATGTCATCCTTTTGGACTTGTATTGCATACTAACCATGAGCCAGTGTAATTAAAAAAGAAAAAAAAATCTGACTAAAACATTTTCTAAAACTCCAATTTAAACTATAATAATAAAGGATTGACAAAAATCGAACTATTTATTTATTTATTCATTTAAAGTCCTGCTCTGTTCACGATCCAGCTGGTGCATGCACACCCGTTTTTAGATTTCACTGTCAAGAAGCTAAAAGACTTCAGCAAAGAGACGATGTTTCACAAGTGTAAACATAAAAAGTTAATTCAAGACCATTTCTTATAATTACATTTGCCTTAATGTATGTTATTTCAAAAACATTTAATGTATTGTTTTAGTTCAAGTCATATTGTTGGGTGATATCTGAAGTTCAATTAGTGTTGCATGGGATACCGGTACCAGTACCATACCATGATTTTTCGGCGTCAAAAACAGATCAATACCCATCCATCCATTATCGATGCCGCTTATCCTCACAAGGGTCGCGGGCGTGCTGGAGCTTATCCCAGCTGTCTTCGGGCAGTAGGCGGGGGACACCCTGAATTGTTTGCCAGTCGATCGTAGGGAACACAGAGACAAACAAACAACCGCACTCACAATCACACCTAGGGGCAATTTAGAGTGTCCAATCAACTTACCATCCATGTTATTGGAATGTGGGAGGAAACCGGAGTACCCGGAGAAAACCCACGCAGGCACGGGGAGAACATGCAAACTCCACACAGGGAGGCTGGAGCTGGGATCAAACCCACGACCTCTGAACTGTGAGGCGGACGTGCTAACCAGTCGATCACCGCGCCGCCCCAGATCAATACCCTTTTTTTTTAACACCAGTATTAAAAAAACAAAACAAAAAAAACACGTAGCTCACCAACTCTGATTGGGCGATCTAACACTGTTATGATCAACGCAATCAATGGCAGTGCTGGACTGAAATAGTTAAGATAAAAGTTAAGAATTGATAGAGGCCATGTGGTCATTAATCTGCTCTGTTATTATTTTTTTCAAGAATATGGCGATAAAGGGTTGATTTGACACTTGTCAATATTTGCTAAGACTCTCAGGGTTGAGGGCGTCCGTGCTTGATGGCGTGGGAGAGAGGCTAACGGCATTATTTCATAATTCATAAATATTATTTAAAGATCATTAGCTGATTCCTATTCACATCCACTTACTGGCTGGGAGCATCATGAGTAGATTGAATTCTTTACAACTGTTTAAGTGTCAACCAAGATAGCATTTAGCTGCCAACACAACCACCGTCAGTCATCAGAATACGAGGCCCGCCAAGGGACATCATAAGAATATTTAAGATTGTGTTGTAACGCAATACTATTGCATTTTATTGCAAAATGTTTGCATAATAATGCAATAAGTTTGCATATTTTTGCGTTATTTCGCAATAAAAATAATTATTGCAAAATAATGCACTGTTATTTTAGGAAGAGAACGAAAGTCTTCCACATTCAGGTCATAGCTTTAAGTCTACGGCGGCGCTGGCCGTTAGCCTCTCTCCCACGCCATCAAGCACGGACGCCCTCAACCCTAAGAGTCTTAGCAAATATTGACAAGTGTCAAATCAACCCTTTATCGCCATGAATGGCAGTTTGGAGAGATTTTCATGCTCTAGAGATGTCCCAGACATAATATACATGCAAAGGGATAATGTATGTACTAAATGTTAAAAATTAGTTAACAAAACATAATTGCTGCCCACCTTTTTCCTCGTCATGTGGCGTAATGCCATGGATTACATGTGTTGAATCACTAGAGGGCAGACTATCCCTGTGAGTACAATGTTAATGAAGGGAACACACATGACAGAGGAAAAAAAGGACTCTGTAGTGTTGTGCAGGCAGGCGGCTCCGTGGTATCGCAGAAGGGAATGGTGTTCTTTCTTTTTAAAAGAAATCAACACAACACGTCTGTCGGTACTTGACCCGGTTAGGAATGATTACAGGGATGGACAAAAACCCACTTCAATCCTCTGCTTAGTCCTTCCTTTTAAAAAAAAATCTTGTCTTTCGTCCCCAAAATGGGAAGACAGAAGGACAATTCCGTTTCTGGGACGGATTGCCCATCTCTGGTATTTAGGTTCATGATTCTTGCGTCTACAATTAAAAAAATGATATCAGAAACTTCAAACTGGTCATTTATTCACAACTTCAATCCATGACCAGCTAAAGTGAGTTGGTTGGTAACGTCAACTTCCCGTTGCGCATATGACTATATAAATATATTCATTATGCAAAAACTAAATAAAGAACATTAAAAACTGATTCATTCCGAGTGAGATAAACACAACTCTTTAGAATCGTAAAAGGGTACTGTGAAGATATGTTTCTCTCCTTAAATTGCTAATTACTCCCTGGTAATGAAAATAATCAGTAGTTGAACTGATATTACATGCTGAGCACTTCTGATTGCATGTCTCATGCAATGCATCCTCAAGTTCTAAGCTTCAGAAATCAACTGCTTCAGTAAAGCATTCAGATAGGAAAGAGCAAATCTTGCAAAGACACTCCTGCTGAATCTGGGAAAATGTCTTTCTAGAAGATGAACGATGATACCCAGGATAAAAAAGTGTGTGTGAGTGTGTTGCCTGGGATTTTTTTTCTTTTTAAAAGCTGCAGAAGCAAAGGCCACGTTGAAAAGAAGGGTGCGGGAGGGTTTACAGAGCTCTGTGTGTGTACTTATGTGTGTGCATGTGTGTCTTTATTAAGGGATGTTAGGTTGGTTTAAGTGTACTTGTGTTTGTTACGGAGTTTGTACCTTCACTTTAATGGTTTAAAGTTAAAGACTCCAACAGGGGTGGGCAATTCCGGCCCTCGAGGGCCAGTATCCTGCCTGTTTTCCATCTCTCCCTGGCGGAACACACCTGGACTACAATGTCAAAACAACAAAATGCAATTCTCAATGCATCCAACTTCCAAGTGAATTTTGAATCAAGCAAATAACTTTTTTTATAGCTAGAAATAAAGCAAAGTAATATTAAAATTAGCAGTCTTCTAAAAAAAATTGATTTCTGAAAAAAAAGCATATGTATTATAAAATACACAGACACACTTTTTTTTTTTTTTTTTTTTTTTAAATCCTGTACATTAAATCAAGGTTTTTCACATGGATAGATCAGCATTTCTGGTCACCCTTGCATCTACCATACCTAGAGGAAGAAGAAAAGGTTTTTACAGATTAACTGGCAAAATAGCAGAATATACCGTTATATTCCGTTTTTTAATATTCATGAAGTTTTGCAAATCTTGATTTTAATTAATTTTCATGCACATGTCAAGACATGGGCGGCACGGTGCTCGACTGGTTAGCACGTCCGTCTCACAGTTCAGAGGTCGTGGGTTCGATCCCAGCCCTGGCATCCCTGTGTGGAGTTTGCATGTTCTCCCCGTGCCTGCGTGGGTTTTCTCCGAGTACTCCAGTTTCCTCTCACATTCCAAAAACATGCATGGTAGGTTAGTTAGACACTCTAAATTGCCCCTAGGTGTAATTGTGAGTGCAGATGTTTGTTTGACTCTGTGTGCCCTGCGATTGGCTGGCAACCAATTCGGGGTGTCCCCCGCCTACTGCCCGAAGACTGCTGGGATAGGCTCCAGCATTCCCCGCGACCCTTGTGAGGATAGGCGGTATAGATAATGGATGGATGGATGGTGTCAAGACATTTGCTTGCTTTGTATTGCAGGGATTCATTTACCAAGTGAGTTATGCACATGGTTTATAAAATAGTTTGATTAGATACATTTTTTTTTATTACATTGTCAGGACATGCTTGTGGATTTTCTCATTCATCCAGGTCATTTCATTCTCAGCGCACTAAATGACCAGAAATGCATGGGGGATGGAATTATTATTAAATACCCTACAGACAGCACCTACTTTGCTCCGTGCACCGCAAGCAAGTATTACCATGGACAGGGGTGCATATAACTGGTACGCAGGAACGCATGCGCAACAGAAATCACTGATGCGTACCGTCATTTGCGTCACGATGCGCATTTGCGTACCTGTTCACACTAGTGGTGCAGTGCAACGAATCATCTTTGATTGGTAAGGATCAAGCATCGGTTCAGGATGGGCACGATCCGCAGAATGGTTGGTGAAAAAAATTGTGCACAATAAGGCAACGTGATTAGTCCGCATTCAGCAGAGGAAGTTGACTACCCAAGATCACGTAAGTTGCATGTACAAGAGCGTTTTGCAAACATACTCAACGAACATACCCCTTCCACAAAGGCTAACTTCAAAATAAAGCTTACCAAATAATAAATTGAGTCATTAATGCCAATACAATAGTCTTAGTGAACTTTTACTTTGAAGTTGGCCCGCGTGGTGGCGTAACGGCTAACTTGACTTCCGTTTTCGACGTATTGGCAGTGTTACACTTGCTACCAACACCAACACAAGGCAGTCCATCCATCCATCCATTATCGATACCGCTTATCCTCACAAGGGTCGCGGTGCGTGCCGGAGCCTATCCCAGCTGTCTTCGGGCAGTAGGCGGGGGACACCCAGAATTGGTTGCCAGCCAATCGCAGGGCACACAGAGACAAACATCCGCACTCGCAATCACACCTAGGGGCAATTCAGAGTGTCCAATCAACTTACCATGCATGTTTTTGTAATGTGGGAGGAAACCGGTGTACCCGGAGAAAACCCACACAGGCACGGGGAGAACATGCAAACTCCACACAGGGCGGCCGGAGCCGGGATGTATACATTGTACCACTTACAAAATTGCGTTAAATTGTGTTCTTAAATCCTAAACGGCCATATTAGACATTCGGAATTGATTTTTAATGGGCAAAAGCATTTTATAAAATAAATGAAGACAAAGTTCTATTTAGTTTATTTAGTTTTTTGGGGGGGGTTTTATTTTTTTGCTCATACAAAAAAATGATCCGATTCGTGACTCAAAATCTGTGACCGATCCGAACCGTGACTTATGTGATCCGTTGGACCACTAGTGAGTACCAAAGACAATCTCCTGGTACTCATGCGAGTACCGCATGAAAAAAATTATGTGCACCCCTGACCATAGACTACATTTACAATACATAAAGAAAATTGATTATGTCGACACTGCTGCTATATTGGATTGACTCCTCGCTACCTGACGATCCCTCTCATGCACGGTAAGCAGGCAGACAGGCGTATGTCAAAGTTGGCGTGTGACGTCACTTTGTTATTTCCAGAGCGTGCAACAACACAGTTAACTAACTAACTAACTAATTAATTTACTATGCTGGCCACTTACAACAAATGTACAAGTGTGTCACCTGTGAAAGCACATTCTCAGGGCTTCCATGGATGTTTGAGGCATCATGGCTGCCCTGGAACTATTGTTCATGTGGTACTGGTGAATCAAAAAGAACTTACGGGGGGCCGACAATGTTTATGAATATGGCTGGGGGGTCGCGGCTGGACGGGCAAAAAAGGGTCAAGTGCCCAGCTCTGCAAAAAAAACAATTACCCTTGATGCCTGATTTTATTTCCAATAATTAAAAAAAAAGTGATTGTGTTTTTGCTTTCAAGTAGATGCTGAAGTAAGTTGAGAATGTTAATCTGCGTATAGCATATAAAATATATGCAAATTTATGTATGATGCACAAGAAGCAGTCATGGTGAAAAAAGGAAAAAGTTAAAAAGCACCAAGCACACTATAAAAACACGTTACGAACACAAAACACACAATACAATACAATACAATTTTATTTATATAGCGCAATTCACAACAGCTCCAGCTGTAACAAAGCACTTCATATACAACAACAAAATAGCCATAATACAACAAGTGGAAGCAATATATTAACACATTATATATATATATATATATATATATATATATATATATATATATATATATATATATATATATATATATATATATATATATATATATATATATATATATATATATATATACATATATATATATATGCACTGCAAATTATCAGCAAGTATTTTTGTCACACCCACTGGGTATGTAAATGAAAGGCATGGAAGATGACCTAAAGCATTGTTTATGGAATCACAGATGAATGAGTCTTCAAGATGAAAACGATGAACGTTAGCTTCTTGTAGGCAATGTCCATATTGGTGCTAGTCTCCTCCCCATGTCAGGTCCATTGTGAGTGTACTTTCAAGTACTTGTACTGTTTCACCATGTCAGTGTCCTCCCCCATGACGGTGGCGATCCTGGTCCTCCGATAGTCCATTACTAGCTCTTTAGCTGTATTGAAGACTAGACTATTTCTGCAACCCCGGTCCACCTATGTAATAGTCTACCTGCTCTCTGTACTCCTTCCACTCCAGATCACACCATACCACTGCAGTCATCACAGAAACTCTGCAGGTGGTACTGCAGTTGTATTGGAAGTCTAAAGTTTCATCTAGTAGATGACTAGATGAAACAGTCACTTGATTTTTTGAGACCAGATGACGCCTTTTAAATTATGAATCTTTTTTTGAGATGGCAATATAGTGAGTCTAGTTGTGCGTCCATTTTGAGATTCAGGGTTTGAAACTCGACTCTGTCTCCCTGTGTGGATTTGGCTGTTTTCCCTCTGCTTGTGTGTGTTTTTTTTGCAGATACTTCATCTTCAACCCACATTACAAAAAAATGCATGTTCGATGAGGACTCCAAATTGTCCAAAGGTGGTGAGTGTGAATGCTTATTTAGCCATTTGTCCCCTGACTTGTGATCCATCTAAAGCCCCTGATACACCAAACCGACGTCGGTCGTTAAGCGTCGTTGTGTCTTTAAGCGCCATCTGATTAGCGTAGTGGCCACCATCGTAGTGTCGCAACCCGTCTGTAAGCGTCTTGCGGGCATTTACGTATGTTGAATCGGCGTCGCCAGTCGTGACATTTGGTCACTCTGATTGGCTGTTAGCTAGCAAATCAGCGCGCGGAGCACCAACGTGAAGTGACAAAGGCGGAAAAACAGTGAGCACGCCTCCGCTGCCTTAAACTTCTTACAAGTATTTCACAATACCGTGTCAAGAACGTTATGGTTTACTTCGCGTGGGAGTTCATCGTGAGCGAAGAATAGAGCTGAATGCATTGTTTATGTTGTTATAATCAGCCCCCGGCTTACATCTTTCCGGTTGGAGTTTTCTAACAATGAGAAATGATGACTACCGCCGCCGCTGTATGGAAGGGTATTACATCTTATGCATGCGCAGAAGGTACTTTAATGGTCAACGTTGCTGTCTGTCGTTGCGGTGTGTTTTGCCAGCGTGACGTGCCGACAGCCGGCCGGATTCCACAGGGGGTAAGCGTCTGTCACTGTTGGTGAACGTTGTTTTGGTGTATCAGGGCCTTTAGGTGTACAAGTAATGGGTGGATGTTTTCCTGATAATTTTTATATTTTTTTAACCTGTTCCAATACCACCTGGCATTTGTTACCTGAACTCCTAAAAAGTAGAATCAAGTAGAATAACACACTGAAGATTTACTTGACAAAACATGTAAGTGGTGAGATTGTTAGGAGAAGCGTGGCAAATGATTTCGGAAGCCTTCAGACTTGTTATTTGATTGTATAGTCAATATATGTTCCATTTTCTCTGGTTTCCTGTTATATTAAAGCTTTTTGTGCTATGGTATGATGTTTGATGGATACAGAAGACAGGTGAGCCCTGGAGAGAATATGGAAAGGACCAAAACTCTTTAAAAATATCTTTAATGGAGAACTTAAAAAAAAGAGAAAGGGATTTCAGTTTTAGGTGTTGAATAAAGATGACATTTATCTTCACTCCCGACGGATGAATACTTTGCACAGAAAGGTTCAAAACAACCACCCTACTTCTCTCTCCTTTTCTTTTTGCATCACAGACTTGAGAAAATAATGGCAGCATTTTATTAAGTTCAAGGTGTGAACTCAATGCACTACACCACACAAGAGTGCAAAAAAGGGCCGAGCTCTAAGACCATGATTTATTCATCAATTTTGACACTTCTCCATAGGTGAAGGTCTAATGCACACGCCACATATTTTGAGATACATGGCGCTTCAAGACAGATTCTTCTCCTGTCCTCACTCCTGTTTGGGGTGAGTTGAAGCTTTTTTAAAAACTGTCAGGAAACTCAGCCCTTTAAGTGTAGATTGGCCCACCTGTCAAGGGCAACAAGGAAGCTTACTTTACTGGAAGTCACTGTTTTATTTTCTTTACTTTATTGCATTTTTAAATATGCTGTGCGTTGCTTTCTCTAATGTGTGTGTGCGTGTGTGTGCATGCGTGTCTGTGTGTGTATGTGCCACTGTGTGTATGTTCCACTGCGTGTGTGACATAGTAAGCACATTTTTGCTGCCAATTGGCTATTGCAACACCATGCAGCTTTAAATAAACAAATTTGCCGGTGCTCTGCTCCAATCGAGTGACATCAACTGCATCATCCGTGTCTTCTGGCATGGATTCGCACCTATCAGCGTGAACGGCGTTGGCTTGATAGGCCCTATTTTCATAGACAGGCACCTGTGCGCTGGCGTAAAATCGGGTGCATCTTCAATTTCGTCCCGCGGCAATTCTAGTTTATTTTGTTTGTGGATTTGGTAGACACGTCACGCGTCACTAGCCATTATGGCGGACAAGGCTGCAGCGCCCCTGCCGCATCTCACAATTTGATGACAAAAAGTAGAGTACATTTTAGACTTGTAAAAAGCAGGTCTAACTTGTGGCGCAGGTGGTGTCATAGTATTTGGGATTTGGGCGATTTAAATGAGGCGGTGGCAGACAGATTCAGCACTCCGTGGACGTCTGTGGCCGATTCCATCATATTTCATTTATAAATATGACAACTTGTAGTTATTTACTGAGACTTTTGCTCACATTACCATACAGAGTTGTGCATACTGAGGAAAAGTGCATGATTAAACTGTCTGAGCTGGAATTCCAAAAACTAAAAACTTGCAACTGACTCACCAGAGGAGCAGGAAAGTTGCTAAACATTGTCATAAATATTAAAGATCATATTCTTGGAAAAAATATGTTTGGGTTGACTTCCTTTTCAAGTTGTTTTCGAAATCCTGCATTCATTAGAAACTGATGCCTGCAGCCTGGCCGAGAACATAATTTGAACTTGGGTCCAGGATAGTAACTATGTTGACCTTTTAAATGTGAAAACAGCTGACTGCCTGCAAACATTTTTTTTACTGACTGAAATCTGAATTGTATCTGTCTTACTCTGGGTGACTCCATCTTTCCCACATCAATCTTATACACTGTTGTTTGCAAGAATGTGCAAAACTTCAGCAGTGCAGCATCGTAAGACAAATTAAAATGTGCCTTAAAAAGTCCATCAAATGCCCCAAGGGAGCGGTTTACCTTGCATGGGACAAGATGTTTGTCCACCACGATGTAGAAGCTGTCAATTTTGTTTTCTGGCGTCCCACGGCAAGAAGATACGGATGTTGACTTTGCTGGCTCTGGCCATGCTCTTCAAGACTGCAGCAGGACCATGGGTAGAAAGTGGAAACTAAAATGTATACGTATAGCCATTAGGGAGGCAACGGGGCGGAATATTTACGGTAAATTTCTAGAAACTTCCTAATGGAAGTTCGCCTGGAGAATGTTGGAAACACTCCAAACTGGAAACTTTCTATGGGAATTAATTGAAAATTGGGAGTAATTAAAAAAAAAAAAACAGCAAGTACTGTCACATGGTCACAATTGTTCTGTTTTGAATTGAATGAAAGCTCATGTAAATGCAAGTTCACCAAATGTATTAAAACTAGCATTATAACTCACTAATTTCATCATGAAGATCACCTCTGGGTTAAATTTCAGCTGACTGCAACAAGCAACACAATTCTCGAGTAGAAGCGAGCCGCTTAGCTTTCTTTAGACATTTAGCTTGAAGAACACAACGCATTTCTGAAGCAGCCTGGAGGGCGTGTCATCCACCTTGAGGAAAGGAGATATGAACACCTCATGCAAGTACTTTTACGGGCTCTTAAGAACATCAAGATTATTTGCCATTTACCAATGCTTTGGTATCCAAGAATCTTGTGAAGGTTGAAAGGACATCAATCGTCGAAGTGTGAGTAGTTGTGTTGAGTAAGAATATGGCCTCTTAAAGAGCAAGCGTCTCCATGAAGCTGCCTTTCTACATGAACTATCTTTTGGAAATTTGAGCCTCTTGGAGAACAGTCATGAGAAGTATTTGGTGGTTCAGATCCTCAAATCTTCCTATGGACAGTTTTCAGACACCAGGAAATGTATCAGATAAGATAAGATAAGAAGGCCTTTATTGATCCCACAGTGGGGAAATTTTCAGTGTTACAGCAGCAAAGATATAGGTCACACAGGGACGGCGGCATAATGTAGCCATCAATGTATAACATTAACGACAACCATTCAGAATCAAACCTATGTAAATATACGCAGTAACTATGTGTATATGCACATGTATATACACACCAACATACATCTACATATAAAGTATGAAGAAACACTCATTTTAGCCTGTGCATAGTACAGAGGAAAAATACTCTAAGTAAGTGACAGTGCTGCAGTGCTGCAGTGAAATATAAGGAACAGCATTGAATAAAAATAAAACTAAACTGTTCTACTAGACAGTAGAGGTGAATTTTGAGTATTGCACGATATAAGCTCAGATGGAGGACTGCACAATTGCACTAATGTCCGCCAGTTTGTAGAGACTACACAATGTTCTTGTTAAAGAATCTGACAGCAGCAGGCAAGAAGGAGCGAGGGTGTAACAGTCTGTCACTGAAGGAGCTGTGGAGTGCTGTTAGGGTGTCCTGGAGGGGGTGGGCCGGGTTGTCCAGCATTGATGACAGCTTGGCCATCATCCTCCTGTCCCCCACTGAGTCCAGGGAGCAGCCCAGGACAGAGGTGGGCTCCGGCCCTCCTGACCAGTTTGTCCAGCCATGTTCCCGGGGAACAGATGTTGAGAGAGTCACTGGTGCAGGTGCAGAGTGATGGCGCCTATAGAAATCCACCACCATTTCTTTGGATTTCCCCGCATTGATCAGGAGGCGGTTCTGCTGGCACCAGTCCACAAAACCCTGAGTAAGTTCTCTGTACTCCCGATCATCTCCGCCTGTGATGAGGCCGACAATCGCAGAGTCGTCAGAGAACTTCTGCAGGTGACAGGTAGGGGTGCTGTAGTTGAAGTCCGAGGTGTAGAGGGTGAACAGGAAGGGAGCCAAGACCCTGTTCCCTGTGGGGCCCCCGTGCTACAGAGGAGCACGTCAGACACACAGTCCTGTGTCCTCACATACTGTGGCCGGTTTGTGAGGTAGTCCTCGATCCATGTGGTGAGGTGGTGGGCCACTCCCACCCGCTCCAGCTTGTCTCCCAATAGGGTGGGCTGAATTTTAGTGTGGAGGAGGTAGATGATGGCATCATCCACGCTGAAGCCAGGCTGGTATGCGAACTGGAGTGGGTCAATTGATGAGCTCACCAGGTGGCGCAGGTGGACGAGAACTTGTCTCTCCAGGGTCTTCATCAGGTGAGACGTCAGCGCCACTGGTCTGAAGCTGTTGAGCTCCTTCGGGTGAGAGGTCTTTGGCACCGGGACCAGGCAGGATGCTTTCCACAGCTGGGGTACTCTGCCCAGCTTCAGGCTCAGGTTGAACATGTGCTGGACAATTCCACACAGCTGGTCTGCGCAGGATTTGAGGAGCTGGGGGCTGATGCCATCTGGACCCGTTGCCTTCCTCGCCTTCATCTTCTTCAGCTGATTCTTCACCTGAGATGTTGTGAAGGCCAAGGCTGGGCAGGAGGTGATGGTGGCTGTCTGGTGTAGCTGGGAGCTGGAGACTGTGGAGAAAAGAGGGGGGTGTTGACACACCCAGCAGAAGGAGTAGGTGGAGGCTGCAGCAGGAGAGACTGAGTGGGGGCAGGCATCTGATCGACCCTACTGAAAAAGAGGTTCAGCTCATTTGCCCACTGCAGGTCCCCCCCAGTCCGGGTTTTGGGTTGTCCGTGGCCTGAGATGGTCTTCAGGCCCCTCCAGACTCCCCTCGCATTATTCTGCAGCAGCTGGTCCTCCATCCTCTTCCTGTAGGACCTTTTTCCCACTCTGATCCTTCTCCTAAGCTGGCGCTGCACAATCTTCCGCTCCTCTTTGTTGCCTGACGCAAAAGCCCTCTTCTTCTCCTTCAAGAGAGCTTTTATATCTGGTGTGATCCAGGGTTTGTTGTTGGAGAAACACTTTACTGTCTTAGTGGGTATGGTGTTCTCCATGCAGAAATTTATATAGTCTGTAACAGTGTCCGTTAGACTATTAATGTCTTCCCCATGAGCATCACTGAATACTTCCCACACAGTTGTGCTGAAGCAGGCCTCCTCGGCCTCTCCAGACCATCTCTGAACCGTGCGGGTCACAGCTGGCTGCCTGGGGACCAGAGGTTTGTACACAGGCTGGAGAGCCACCAGGTTGTGATCAGCTTTGCCCAGCGGGGTGAGGGGCAGTGATGTGTATGCCTCTTGGTGTTGGCATAGAAAAGGTCCAGTGTTTTATTGTCTCTGGTGTGCCAGGTGACACATTGTCTGAATGAAAGCAGAGCGGAGGAAGGGGAGGCATGATTGAAGTCACCAGAGATGAGTAGCGGGGCATTCGGGTGCTGTGTTTGTAGCCTGCTCACGGCTGCAGTCAAGACATCACAGGCTGTGTCGCCGTTGGCAGCGGGGGGGCGGGGGACGTAGACGGTCACCCCGATCACATGACTAAAACTCTCGCGGGATGTAGAATGGCCTCATGCCAACAGCTAACAGCTCAATATCCTTGCTGCAAAGCTGCTCCTTAATCGTGATGTGCCCAGGATTACACCATCTATCGTTCACAAACACAGCCAGCCCTCCTCCTTTCCTGTTACCACTCTCCAGCGTCCTGTCCGCGCGTATGATTTGGAAGCCGTCCAATTCTACGACCGCATCCGGCGTTAGCGCTGTTAGCCACGACTCCATGAATAGCATCAGGCTAGCCTCCCGAAAGTCCCTCTCATGCCGGATAAGCGCCGCTAGCTCGTCCATCTTGTTGGGGAGAGGTCTGACATTCCCCATGATAACAGACGGGAGGACGGGATGGTATCGTCTCCTCCTTTCCCGGAGTTTAACCCCCGCACGAGATCCCCGTCTCTTCCTCCTTAGCTCACGGGGGGTATCGGGTCTCGCCCCGGGAGCCGGCGTGGGGGCACAGAGTGCTAACAGCTGATTCCGGCTGTATATAATGGGGGCGCGGCTCCAAGCCAAGTCTCCAGACACGATCGCGCAAAAAATAGCCACCAGCAGCAGCAAGAATACCGCAATTTGGGTGTCCATTGCTACGCAAGTTTACGACCATCAACTATGTGAAAAAGGTATGAGGTAGAAGAATAGTAAGGGACAAAAACACACGAAAAGGCTCACCGGTGAGCCGAAGCTGCTGTAGCGGGCGGCCACTCGCGCAGCGCCGGAAATGACGAATAAGCCAGAAATCCTGTATCACTTGCAGCATCATATAAGTGTTCCTGGGTAAAACAACACACGACAAAAAGTGGGGTTTTCAGTTCTCAAAGTATTTTCACTGAAAATTCAAAGGTCAATATCATACAGATTTTTCTTAAATGCCGCTATGAAAATAAAAAATAATTGCATAGCCTTTCTTGGCATAAGGATTCTTTAGAGAAGGGAACATTGTCACTATTCCAAGAGCACACTCTTCTCTGGTTGCTTCGGAGGGGAGGTGCCTAAGAAGAGACGTGACAAGAGCATACTCTTCTCTGGTTGCTTCGGAGGGGAGGTGCCTAAGAAGAGACGTGACAATTAGTAATCTAAACCTATGCAATGGGTTTTACAGTTAGTTGGCACAAATACAAAGTCATGAAACACACATACCCATGTGTATCGATCATGTGAGCCACCAGTATGTTAACCATTTGTCTTGTAGTTGGTATGTTGTTTTTTTCCCTCTGTATCCTCATTGTAAAAATGTAAGGCGATTAGCTAGCTGCCTTAAACTCCCATATAGTTCACTGTTACAGTGCTATAGCTTACTCACCATGCGTTCTGCTTGTTAGCGAACTACATTTGTCTCACCAGCACACAGACTTTGAACCTTAATGTCCTGTCCGAGCAAGACATCCATCCATCCATTATCTGTACCGCTTATCCTCACAAGGGTCGCGGGGCGTGCTGGAGCCTATCCCAGCTGTCTTTGGGCAGTAGGCGGGGGACACCCTGAACTGGTTGCCAGCCAATCGCAGGGCACACAGAGACAAACATCCGCACTCACAATCACACCTAGGGGCAATTTAGAGAGTCCAATCAACTTACCATGCATGTTTTTGGAATGTGGGAGGAAATCGGAGTACCCGGAGGAAACCCACGCAGGCACGGGGAGAACATGCAAACTCCACACAGGGAGGCCGGAGCCGGGATCAAACCCACGACCTCTGAACTGTGAGGCGGACGTGCTAACCAGTCGACCACCGTGCCGCCCCCCGAGCAAGACATACCCACAGTAAAAAAAAAAATCAATACAGACATCTTTTACTGTACACAATAGTGTAGCATTAGTTCAAAATTGTTTGGGTATGACTGGCTACAAAGTCTAACTTTTGTCATGCCCGGGGAGGTTGGGTGGGGTGGGGGAGGGTGTAGGGGTTGGTCGGTCTGTATCGTTTTCACTGGCGCTAAGTAGGGCTGTTTGATTTTACCTAATAAGAAAATCCTGATTATTTTCTCTCAAACCCGATTTTACAATTATAATTACGATGTCTTTGTAAAATGAAAAATAATGAAAAATGAAGTATTTTGAATGTCTTTTATTTAAACTTAATTTTTCTTTCTTTGAACTCAAAAGGCCAGTCAATTTAACTTAATACACACAGAACAATCCATTGGGATTAACAGCATTTTACTTACACAATAGATTTCAGATCTGTTCTTAATTAAACCAGTCATGAAAGAAAAAAGTGCATATACCATCTGAAACGAAATCATCAACATGAGAGAAGGTAGACAGTCAAGTCTGTAAACCAAACAGTCTGTCAGCAAGTCATTTTGCCAACCAGCTAGTGACTAGCCTTTCACCTTTCTCCCTGGTCTTACTTAAACATAAATCAATGATTAGTGCAAAACTGTCACTCAATAATACAATGCACTGTCAAGCTTAAGAACGGATGCATATAGTCCGGCTGGACCAGAGGGCCGTTGTAGAGGAGAAAAAAAGGGAGGCCTTTCAGACGTTGAGTTACTTGCTCACGGGTTGTATTGTGTACATGCACAACACACTACACTACAGATCTATTCTTGCCCGATTTATTAACTAAAAGCTCACTTACCTGAGCAAATAGCAGAATCGCCTGTAGCCATGGATGTTGTTGTTGTTGTTATCGGACTGCGCGCTCGTGGGAGGAAGTGGGTATGCAGAGGAAACTATGGTGGCTTAGATACACCAAAAATAACAAAATCAAACGTGCCGATTTGAACGTTATAACATAATTTTATCCAGAAAATTCGGTTACGGTTGCTTAATCGATCAGCCCTAGCACTAAGCAACTTTGAGGAGGATGGGAGCAACCCTGGCACACAAAAAAAATACAAATGTCCTGAATTGCTTAATGGCATCCTCACTTCCTCTTTTCGCTATAAGGACGAAAGTTGATTAGAACGTCTACGCGCTGTTACTGGTGTCATGGCAGAAGCCCCAAAACAAACAAAAAAACAAAAGTATTGTTTAAACAATATTAACTTAATTACCTCATCGCTATTCATCTTTCACACAGCCACTGGAAATAGAAATGTAATTCAGTCCAACTTGCAGGCCAGCGATAGCTCAGGATTTCACGACACTAGGCGCTCGCGCACATGGGAAATGTGGTTGACTTTTGTCAAAACACTCCTGCTTTTGTCCACATGGCGCTGCCATAATCAACAAAAACTGACATGACACAGTGTAGCTAATCATAATGTATTAAAGTAACATGCCCGGAGTCTAAAACAAATAAAATATAGTGGCCAATCTTAAATAAGTCTTTCTTCTGCCAGTGCAATTCTGTCACCGACGAGTATATGACTGTTGGCGTATATTGTGAATGTACAACTATATACTGTGAATGTACAACAATATGATGACAGAATAAACAATAAACTAAAGTAAAAAAAAAAATTCCATGTTTCAAGACCCAAACTTTAACACTCCATTTTTTTTTCTGGGAATTCTCTCCATCTCATCTATGAGTGAAAATGACTTTATGCGTTGTGTACGAATGTCTGTGTTTTTGTGACAAGTGAAGATGGGAAAATGGCGTTGACTCGTCTCAATCTTTCGAAGTGCCAGTGCGAAGGAAGCTTAATTACGTCTCTGCAGAGTTAATCCACAACTCTGTAAAATAACACCTACTCTGGACACAATTTAACCCTGAAACTATTTAAATTACTTTTCAGGAGTTAAAATCACCTCCCAAAAATGTAACCCTGACATTTTAACTCTCCAATTTTAGCTGTGTATAACTGATAAAAGTTCAAGAGAGGTTTGCTCCGTTAGACATGGTACACAAGCAGTGTGACAAACAGTGAAGAAAAGTTAACACGCTTGGCGATTACAGTAACAGAAAAAAAGACAAGATGGGGAGACGATAAGACAAGGAAGAAGACAAATGATTGAGACAAAGGGTGAAATTGGTTGGGTAAATGACACAGAAAGCATGAATGGCTGAGGGGGCTATGGAGAAGAAAGGGATTGAAGTTGAAGCTTGTCTGATCGGTAGAGAGGCAAAACGTGTTGTAAGACACCTAGAACAGTCCAGTTGCGATTTATTCAATGCCCGGGGGAAAGGGTTGAAGTAGAAGATAAGAGGTTAAGTGGTGAAGAAATGTTTATGTACAGTGGGAATTTAACCCTTTAATGGCCGGACCAAGAAATTGTCATTGAAAACATTTTTCCTTACCTGGTCATTTCCTGGTCAATAGGGACACAAATGACAAAACAACATGAACATTTGAAAAAAATACCTAAAATTTTAGTTTTTATAAACCTGTGCCAAACGACATCGCTGGCCAAACTGTGACAAAATGCATTTTGGTTCCAAAATATGCTAAGCCATGTGAAATCTTGTTTTTGGATTATTTATTGGCTATTTCAAAAGAAATCTTAAATCAAACTTGCTCAATTGGCCACAAACAATAAATAAGCAAAGACATTTGTCTTAAAATAGCAATGCTTTGAACACTGCTTTGGGAATCAAGCAAGATCAGTTGTTCTTCTTGTGGTATGTCGCAAAGCATGGATTGCTTGCCTTGAGACAGAGGAAGGATGAAATCCCACTGCATTGCTAAGCACGTTACACACTTGTTGTCATTCTACTTGATCTGATCCTTGAACAGGCTGTAACCTGTGAAGAGGTTGTCGCAAAAGGTCTTGCAGAGAGTCCGCACCACTTTGGCTCCCAGCAGAAGCTTCTTTTCTTCCTCACTTGGTGTGACATTGAAGAAGGTGGTGGCTCCTTGGTAGAGTAGCAGGTCATGGATGATTCCAGAGGTACTGGCCTGACTGTAGATCTTGAAGCCAAAACGATGAGGCTTGTTTCGGATGAACTGATGCAGATTTCCTGCTCTGGTGCCTTTGTAAGGAACCATGACCTCATCCAATGACTGCTTGAAAGTAGATGAGATTTTGAGGCACTGCTTTCGCAAGATGTCAAACAGTGAGCGCATCTTGTGGAAACGATTGTGTCTCTCTGCAGTTTGCTGGTTGTCATTGAAATGGATGAAACGACGTAGCATCTTGAAGCGGTTTTCCGACATGATTTCTACAATCATAGGGACATGTGATTCCATGGCCCAGTAGTCTTTAATGCAGGAAATTCAAATACTCTCATGAATAGTAACATAGCCAGGAAGTGTTCCATCTCTGCAATGCTTGTGTTGATTGGATCTCCTAATTGTTGAGCAGAATAGAGATTGGTGTGGTAGACAATGTGCCTGATTATCTCATCCGTGAAAATCGCTTTGAAGTAAGCGAAAGGTGTCTTCACTTCCTTAGGGAGGTCAAATATTTTTTCTGGAACCAGGAATGGTTCAACTTGATAATTCATCTACAGGCAAAAGGTGTTGTTGATATTCAACAAGGCCCATCAACTTGTCTTTGTCTACAGAAATCAGAAAAGTTCAGTGGCCAATTCACACATGCCATGCTTTGGTTTAGACAAGGCTCACTACAAGGCTTGCATTTGAATGGTGGGACAATCACGAGTCTTTAGAGTCACTGAAACACAAGAAAAGAATACTGAAGCTACTTTGTGTCTGCAAATTCACCTATTGACTGAGAGAACCATGCACAAAATGTTTACAGAGACAGACAACGTGTATGTGCTGTTGCTACATTCTAATGTCTAATTCGTCCAGAGTATCTGTTTGGCACAGCTTGTTTTTGAAAAAGTATTGCTTCCCTATTTTTTTTTTCTTCAATAAGTGACCTGATTATATTCAGTAGTCATTCCTAAACCACAATATGACAAAAAAACATTCCAACCTTTGAAAAACCAACCAAAAATATGTTATAAGCGAGGGGTGGGTTGAGAAAAATTTCCTTCTTGCTGGGAACCCTACTTAAAGTGCATAATGCCTCTCCCCTAAAAGTTTGTAAGTGTTCTTTTTGGGCATAACACATGTATACCAAGTATAAGAGAAGGTTTAATGAGTTAAAATTCACTTCAAAGCAAATGTCTATATTTTAAAACAATCTTAAGTTAGTGTGCCAAACAGAAACAGTGGCCATTAAAGGGTTAAGGGTAGTTTAACCTCAGGGCAAAATGGTTCAGAATAAACGCATTGCCTTAATTAAACTAAAAGAAGAGTAGAGAGGCTACCTTTGATTTATGAATACTCTCTTCTCTTTTTTCCCCTGCTGCCTGGTCGATATGCTTAGTATATAATAGTTTACAGTGCATGTGAAAAGAATTCATAGTGCACCATTTTTTTCCACTTTCTGTTGTTAAAGCCTTATTCCAAAATGAAATCCATTTATCTCGTACTCAAAGTTTTAAACACAAATGACAATACAAATGTATTTTTAAATTTGTGCAAATTCGCACAAAAATGTTGTACACAAGTATTCACAGCCTTTGCTTAATACATTGTTAAACCTTTTACAACAATTACAGCCTCAAATTAATTTTTTTAAAGATGATGCCACAAGCTTCGAACACCAACCTTTGGACAGTTTTTCCACTATCGGGACTGTATTTTCCAGGTGATGAACGACTCCTTTCCTCCAAACATGACATCTCCTTCCTCTTGTCCACTATCATCCCCTTTGTCTTATTTATGTTAAAGATGAGTTTATTCTTCTCATTATAATTAGTTTTTATTAGTTTTCGTTTTGACTTAAGTCTTCTTGATTTAAAAAAAATAAGAAGCTTTGTTTTAGTTTGGGATTTCAGTTTTAGTATTGTTTTTTCTTTAGATTGATATGAGTTATTTCTCGTGTGCAAGATTAAACAAAGGTCACAGGTCAAGTGTGTTAAATTCAATGCATAATATTGTTTCTGATCAATCATGACCATTCATGTTCAAATAAAGATTCAATCATTCATTCAAGGTTAGATGCACCACATAATGAAGTAAAACCAAGATAAATGTTTCATGGACTTTGTCTTTGTAAGTTTAACTTACATATCCTTCTATCATTGTAAACAAAACTAAATTCAAGTCTTTGTATTTTCCTTGCTGCTAAGTTGTGAACTTCTCAAGTGGAATTGTGCATAGTATTCCCTTGAGAAGTATTCTACACATAACACCAAATATGACTCCAAGCCATTTGCCCACTTGCTTTTATCTGTAATGTTCATAGTCAAATTGGGTGAATAAATTGATGGACTGTTAGACAGATGTATTGGAAGACGGGCAGTTACAGATGGCTGGATAGACAGATTGTTATTGTTCTGATTGAGCTGGCCTTGTGCTTAAGAAGACTGATATCAAAAGGATATATTTCCCTTGAAATCATAAATAAGGCCAGTGAACAATTTCCATATACATTTTTTGACAAAATAAATCGATCCCAACTCCTCACAAATAACTTCACCACCAAGGGAATGATTTTAGGGAACGCCCATGAAAATTGGGCCCTTCTCAGACTTCTGCCTCTACTGATTGGTCATCACATCCCTGGTGAGGATGAAACCTGGGAGATTTTGATGATCTTGAAGGACGTGGTGGAACTGTCACTTTCTGGAGAGTTTACAGAGGAGTCTGTTTCATTTCTTGACCACAAAATTGCAGACCATAGGAATCTTTTTCACAACGTTTTTCCAGATGTAAAAATACGTCCAAAGCACCACTATCTCGAACTTTACCCAGACCTGATAAGAACTTTTGGCCCCTTATCAGGTGTGTGGACCATGTCTTTTGAGGGGAAACACACGTTTTTCAAAGACGTAGTGCAACATGTACGCCATTTCAAGAGTTTACCACACGTTAGCTCTCAGACACCAGAAAATGGTTGGCTTCCATTTAGCTTCCCCTTCTTTTTTCAAGCCACCTGTTGAAATTGATATGAAGGCTGTGGTGGTTGCATCATTCTCTATAAATGTGCAGAACAGTCTGTATCAAATGAATGGCAAAACGAACACAGTCCTTGAAGCATCTTCGGTCCGTCTCGATGGCATAAAATACAGTGCTGATATGGTCATCTGCAGTCGGGTCTTTCTCAGGACTCCCAGATTTCAGACAAATAGGAAAAATTGTGGTTATCAATGCCAGCATAGTTTTTGTCTGCAAACTTGTGACTTCTTGGTATGATGCACATCTCAGAGCCTATGAACTCTGTTTCAGCCATTTTTCCAGCTTTGCAGTCACCCAGTTGTCAGAGCTGAATGACGTTTTTCCCTTGTCACTCTACAAAGTAAATGGGAAACGGTTTGTTACACTGAAACGGTATAGAAATTTTGCTTTTGAGGATATGCTCTTTTTTCTTTCAGCATATCACCAAAATGGCACAGAAATTATTGCTGAGAGTGGTCATCAATGAAGACGATATCAGAAGTTGGTTTTAAACGAAAGACCAGATTGTTGATTGATCAAAGAATTGAAAGTGCAGTTGAGAGACAAACTGTCATTTCTCTATGACTTTAAACTACAATAAAAAGATGTTTACTTCAATAATGCCCTTTGCAATTTGACTGAAATCACGGATTTGCCTGAAAAAGCAACGCTGAGAATCATATCTCTACATCTCTGGCATCACCGTTAGCATCAACATCAGGCACTGAAGTACTGACACTGAGATCCTGTCACCTGCCAAATCTTCACCATTGTTGAGGAAGCAATGGCCAGAATTTTTTGACATTCCCAATTTCTCGGATGATGTGGAGTACAGACTGAGACAAGGAGATCTTACCTTTATGAGAAATGGAACACGTACACCTCTTCCCAGTGATATGAAGCATGGCATATTAGAAAAACTTGCTGAGACAATGTACAGTTTTAAAGCTTACCCTACGGATGAAGAATTTGCTAGTGTTGCAAAATCTCTTACCAGCAAGCACCCAAGTCTCTCAGAGCCAGGTCCACAGCCAGGCTGGTATGGTTGGAAAAATAGTCTTAAGTTTAAGATGGGCAACTATCGCACAAAGCTCAGAAGAGCTTGATGTGAAGATGTTGTAGTTAATGGAGGTAAAAGAAGTAAAAGTAAACCAGTGGGAGAATTTGCATGCAAGAAGATCAAGTGTCCAAAAAGAGGTGAAGAGGAGCGAATTATGTGCCCAACTTGCCTGATGGACATAATGAGACAAAGCCAGAAAAGGCCAGAAATGTTCTGCAGGAAGAAATGAAGAAAAAACCCCGAAACAAAACACTTATAGCTCAAATGATGGACCAGACCTTTCCCATGCGCCGAAAAGAGTGAAAACTGAGCCTGCTGTACTGGACATGATTGAAAGATGGCCAGCGCTTTTCACAGAGCGGCAGGTACTCACTTCATGGAGTTCTATATTTTTTTTCTAAACTGACCCCCTCCCCCATCTTAAAAAAAACAACACACATTTCCTCTTCTTGAGAACCCAGAATTTTTTTCTTCCCTTTTTTTTAGTATTCTGTCCTTATTCTTAGAGCTCTGAAATAAAAGTCAGCATTCTAATTAATGTTTTTTTTAATGTATTTGGGTGACTATTGCATACCTGTCAACTTGTACGTTTTCCCCGTATTTTATAAGTTTTTTGATCATTTCAAATTGTGTACGCCATATAACAATTTTTGTACGGGAAAAAAAATAATAATTAAAAAACTCGTTTTTTGTTAGACCGATCTCGTCTTGCCCATTTCGGCTCTAATTCGGAGCGTCCATTAGCGATTCCGACTGCAAACTTCGGCCGACCTTCACGAGCAAAGTCTCAAGAAGTGCTTGGCCCTCTAAGTCCTTTTACCGATGCTCTCAGTGGCAAAAAGTATACCACTATCCTCTGTGCTGGAAGATTTTCTCCGTTTTAACCGTTGAAGACAATGACAACATCCTGAAAATACATATGAAAGAACAGATAGCCAATGATCTCAAAATGGATACCAAAATGGGGACCTAAAGTTGCTACTAAATGAAGCAACATTTCTCAACCCACATTTTAAGCAACGTTTTACCAGACTTAAAAATGAGCTAAAGGAGCACCTTCATGTTGGCTTCAGAAGCATCCCAAATACTCAGTCTTCACCTTCTCCAGGTCCTTCAGCCCAAAAAAAAACCCACCTGTTGTTGGACTATCAAGGAGAGAGGAGGAAACATCCAGAAGATAGACCTCAAGCAGATGAAGCTACGGCTGCAGACCATGACGATCCTGCGTACAAACTGAAAAATGAGCTGGCTTTGTACATAACAATGCCTGAAGTAGGTGCAGAGAAAGATCCACTAACATGATGGAAAGCCAATCACAATGTTCTTCCCCACATGTTTTTTTTGCAAAAAAGTACCTTTGCATAGGTGCCTCAAGCTGTGCTTCAGAGCGCGTATTCAGTACATCAGGGCTAATCTACACCCCAAGGAGATCAAGGCTCACGGAGGAGCACATTGATATGCTGGTTTTCACTGCAAAAAATCTGCATATTGTAAAGCAGATTCAGGCCAAAGAGACCCCTTAAATGGCCACTAAGATAAAAGTGGATCAAAATGTTTAAGTTCAAAAGAATACACTTTTTTGTTGCAGTTCCATCCATTCATTCTGGAGTCTATTGTTTTTAAATGTTGCTCTAACGTGCCTTTGTGTTGTCAGTTTACATGTCACTTATTGCACTTTAATTTGTATTCTTTAGTCTTGAATATTTATTTTTGGTTGAGGTTTGGAGTTATGTTATTCATAGGAGCTATGCATATTCTAAGATTTTTTTTCAATTGGGTCATGTTTTACACTTTTTGTTTTGCACTTTAAAAATGCAATCAAAAAGTATCTTTTTGAAATGTTCTGATTAGTAAGGCTTGACTTTTTACCAGTTTGAGAAACATTTCACTGTCCAGCAGTGACTCTATGTCATTCCATGGCTGAGGAAGACGTTGAAGTTGGGGGTGAGAAGATCAGCTAGCTCGGCACATGTTCTGAGGGCTCGCCTTGAAATGTTGTCTGATCCTGTTGTCTTGCAGCGGTTATTACTCCCCTGTGCTTTGTGTACCTGCATCGATGAGACTGTTGGGGGATACTCTCAGTCTCAGTTGACCTGTGTAGTAACAGGGTTTCTTTGTTGTGACAAGAGATGGCTGAGCGTGCTGATGCTGCGGCTGGTTGCTACGTCGCTAGGTGCTTTGTTTTTGTGAATGTCTGGTTGTGTGTGGGTGAGATTTGTGGGAGTGGGTATGCAATTAAAGTTTATAGTCGGTACGAGCTCCTCGAAATAGGAGTATACAATCGCAGAACTGTGACAGCGGAGTTTGGTCGCTCCCGGAACATCCCGGCAGACATTGTCAGGAGCCACGGTTCCCTGTGGTTTAACATCCCACGGGAGAGGAGACGCAAGCGGCGTAACGAGAGGAGGAGGAGATGTGGCTGCAGAGCGGGAGCGGAGTCGACACAAACCACCGCTTCCCAGTGTCTTCCTCGCTAATAACAAGGTCTCTTGCTAACAAGATAGATGAACTGAGGTTACTGGTTTCCACCAACGATGACGTGAAGGACTGCTGCGTGCTGATATTCACGGAACCCTGGCTCAAGTCAACAGTAACAGACACGGCTATCGAGTTAGCAGGCCGCACGCTACATCGATGGGACAGAACTGCAGACTCTCGTAAGGATGGAGGGGTGCTGTGTGTTTACATTAACAACAACTGGTGCACGGACTCTAAGATACTGTGCAGCCACTGCTCTCCCAATGTGGAATACATGACTGTGAAATGTAGGCCCTTTTACTTGCCACGGGAGTTTACTGCTGTCCTCATCACTGTTGTTTACATCGCCCCAGATGCTAACGCTAATCAAGCACTTGGACTTTTACATGACACCATTAGCAGACAACAGAACACATATTCTGAAGCCATTCACACTGTGGCAGGGGACTTGAATCATGTTGAATTAAAGAGTGCACTTCCTAAATTATATCAGCATGTGAAATGTGCCACGAGAGGAGGTAATACACTGGACACATCTTATTCGACTATTAAGCGTGGTTTCAGAGTGAGGTCCTTCTCACATTTGGGGCAGTCGGACCATGTGTCCTTGCTCATCTTACCTTTGTACTTCCCTCTCAGGAAAAGGGCTCCTATCACATTGAAAACAATAAAGACCTGATCTGACGGTGCATCTCAGCAGCTGCATGACTGCTTTCAGATGATAAACTGGGATATGTTCCAACGATGATGATTTGGAGCTCTACACAACAACAGTCATGGACGATATAAAGTTCTGCATGGACATCTCAACTGTGGATAAGTGCATCAGGATTTATCCGAATAAGAAGCCTTGGATGACTAGGGAGGTGCAATGCCTGCAGAGGGAGCGAACCATCACTTTCAGGTCTGGGGACCTGGGGCTCGACAGCGCAGCTAGAGCCAATTTAAGTAGGGGAATTAAGGTGGCAAAGGCTGCATATAAGAGGAGAATAGAGGACTGCTTTAAGAATGACGACTCAAGGCAGGTATGGCGTGGGATCCAACATCACCAATTATAGACCCGGCAGCCTCTCAGCTGACGTCGATAGCATATGGCTAGCCGAGGAGATAAACAGCTTCTTCGCCCGTTTTGAGGTACCATCACGGGGGACGGCATCAGTAAATCCATCCTCCTGCAGCGGCAGCACTCTTGTGGTAGAGGAGTTCCAGGTGATTCTGTGAACCCAAGGAAAGCAGCAGGTGCAGATGGCGTCTCTGGACAGGTGCTCAGGCAATGTGCAGCTCAACTGGCAGGGGTCTTCACCAAGATCTTCAACCGGTCCCTGAGCCAGTCCACCGTCCCATCCTGCCTGAAGTCCTCCGTCATCATCCCACTTCCCAAGAAAAAATATCAAAACTAATACATTATCCTTCTATCTCTCGCTGTTCTGCCTGTTGTCTTACCCCTGCACGTCTAATTTTTCTTTTTCCTACTTGAACCTTGCCTATTGCTACTCTTAGCTTTCCTCTTGCTGTCTTTTCCCTGCGACCTTCCTTGCCTCATCTATCACATATTGGGATCGTATTACAAATGTTACAGTGGAAATTTGTGATTTTGATCACTCAACATTAGTTAATGTAATGTAATGAATGCATTTTTACACACGAAGACATTTGCACATTTTTATTCTTTGGCTTCTGATTTAGCATGACACTCGACAGTGTTGTGGTGTTTTATTGTGTTTACTGTTTTTATGTTATTACTCTATTGTTTTAACTGTATTTGTTTATATAAGACTGATTTTTACTTTATGTACTTCATATCTAGCTGTGGCTCTTTTTAAAGTGCTCGATGAATAAATATTATTTGAGTTGAGTTATTTTGATCAATATGCGTATTTAATGTGATCTTTGATCTTAGATTATCCATCCATTCATCCATCTTTCCATTTTCTTTGGGGAAGGCCACAAGATCTTAGATGAGAAATTCCTTATTTAGACAATTTCCTTTTTTTTTGTTCTTATCCATCTTGCTGACAAATATGCAGCACAATTGAAAATAATGGAACAAGTGAACAACATAAAAAATGTCTTGTTATTTTCCTGAATAATGGCACTATTGGTTTCAAGCGTTTTCAAAACATGAGTGAACTACATTTTCAGTATTTACACTAAGGTACGCTGTAATAAATCTCAGAAAAATATATATGTATATATGTATCCCACCTCTCAGCAACACCATACCAAAGAAACAACAAAGTGATGTGCCATCTGAAGTCCAAAATGTTGTCAAAGCACAACCATTTCTTTTCCTGGGGAATTAAAGACAGACATCTGTTTTGATCTAGAGAGCAAACCACACATACAATGCAATACATTCATTCATTCATTCATTATCCATACCGCTTATCCTCACAAGGGTCGCGGGCGTGCTGGAGCCTAACCCAGCTGTCTTTGGGCAGTAGGCGGGGGACACCCTGAATTGGTTGCCAGCCAATCGCAGGGCACACAGAGACAAACATCCGCACTCACAATCACACCTAGGGGCAATTGAGACAGTCCAATCAACTTACATGCATGTTTTTGGAATGTGGGAGGAAACCGGAGTACCCGGAGGAAACCCACGCAGGCACGGGGAGAACATGCAAACTCCACACAGGAAGGCCGGAGCCGGGATCGAACCCACGACCTCTGAACTGTGAGGCGGACGTGCTAACCAGTCGACCACCGTGCCGCCCAATGCAATACAATACAATTTTATTTATATAGCACATTTCATAACAGCTAGAGCTGTAACATAGCACTTTACATACAATAGCCATAATACAACAAAATAGAATCAATAAATTAACATAAAATACTATATACAATAGACACCGGAAAAGAGCCGAAAATTTCAGTTCGGATCAAAAGCCAGAGAATAGAAATGCGTATTCAACCGGGTTTTAAAAGTGGACAGAGAAGGGGCTTGCCTAACATCCAATTGGAGGTCATTCCAAAGGGAAGGACCAGCAGCCGAAAAGGCTCGATCCCCTCTGAGGCTCCGCTTGGTCCTTGGCACCTCGAGCAGCACCTGGTCCGCAGACCTGAGGCTGCGGGAAGGTGCGTAGGAGTGGAGGAGCTCAGAGAGGTATGCTGGGGCGAGGCCATTTAATCATTTATAGGCAAATAGGAGAATCTTAAATTGTACCCTAAAAAGCACTGGGAGCCAGTGAAGGAAGGCCAGAATTATGTGTTAGGTGTTATGTGCTCCATCTTCCGAGCTCCAGTTAGTCGGCGGGCAGCAGCATTTTGGACCAACTGGAGACGTTTGAGAGAGGACTGGCCGACTCCCAAATAAAGTGCGTTACAGTAATCTATCCGAGATGGAACAAAGGCATGGATGACTGTTTCTAAGTGCTGATGGGAAAGGAGGGGCTTTACCTTAGCCAGCTGTCTAAGGTGAAAGAAGCTGGACTTTACAACAGCGCTGATTTGCTGGTCCAATTTAAGATCACTGCCATTGCCAGTGAAACTGCACAGTCATACCTGTAGACCGTGCATATTTGTATATTTTAATGTTCAAACCTTTGTTCAATAAAGGCAGCGACCTGGCCAGCATCACATCTGCATTACATATCTACAACTATCTTGAATTGCTATATGACTATAAATATTCCTTGTGGGAGTTTTTAGATTATGGGACTTGTTTCAACATGTCTGAAACAGTCCATCAAAGTTTAAATATATCACTCAGCCCCCAGAAATGTGACTCCTCCTTGAGTGAAATGTATTCACATGTGTTGGCAGGTTGTTGCATTTGCCTGTTTAACACCAACAACAGCAGTTATGGTGCTGTTTCATTGGGAGATTACAGGCAAATGTTATGAGCATGACTCTCCATTCAATGGAGGCCTATTTGCAATTAAAGATTTCTCTAACAGATGTGTTAGGAAGCATTGTTACAGGTCTGTAAATGTGACAACATGGGAAGAGGAGGTGAGGTAAAATAATTAGTCAGTGGTTAAGTTATAAAAAAAAAAAAGACGAAAGGATGCTGCACAAAGGCTGTGCACCCCATATTGATTGGAATTTTTTAAAAATTCCTATGTAATAGAAATATAGTAATGGTACATTGACGTGTCAAACTCATTTTCAATCCAATTTTCAGTGGGCCAGCCTAGAAATGTGCAAAATTATGACAACGTCACAAATGACAATTGTTTAAAAAGTGAGTGGAACAGAAAATAAGATGTTGGTCTGACTGGTGGTCATGGTGTGCTAGGGTTGCCAACTTTCTCACTCCTAAATAAGGGTCAGGTGCACGGTGCCACGGTGATATATGAATTTTGGATTTTTTTCCCTAATTTTTACGTTAATGCTGAAACCACATTCACGTAAAAATAAGAAAAAATGAAAAAAAATGGGCAGTGTTTTTCACAGGACAGTGACGATATGTCACCTCATAAGAAAACCACGAATTAGCTCTTTTCATCAAAAACCGGGTGTAAGAAATCTGAAATAGGAGTGTGACTCACCAAATTTATTTTTTCTATGGATATTTCTGGCTGCTTTTGACTAACTCAACAGTCTTCTGTCATTTTGCGCAGCCAGAGAGAAGTCCTTACATGAATGGTGGAGTGATTGCCGCTTGTTCTGAGATTGACGCTTTATCTGATCTAGGATCTGTCATGTGTAGTACCGAGAGTCTCCATTAGGAGCGCTGTAATGTGCTATCACTGTTTAAGAACCAGCAATGTATGTTCGAGCAAGTATACAAGTAAAAGACATTGAGCTGCCAACCCGTCTGTGTCTGTCGTTATTGACACAGACGATCACCAACCATAGCTTTACCAAAAGCATCTTATATTACAAGATCCGTAGATTGGAATTTTCTGTATTTGCAAGAGTTGATAGTCAATATACGGGACAAACCAAATTAGCCGGCTAATACGGGACAATTGGCAACCCTATGGTGTGCCGTGTTGGATGTAGGCGGCAGTAGTTAGCCAAATACTGTCCATTCAGAAGGAACTTCCGTACTTTGACGTCACTTCTACGAAACCAAAAACACGGCGCCAAACATATTCGGGAGGACCGACAAGAGGTCAGAATTGCTTTTAAACCTTTCAAAGAGAAGCAGTGGTTGGTTGCGGACAAATAAGTAAGCAAAAAGCGCCTTGAGAATGGCTATAACTAACACAGCGCCGCGGTAATCCATGTTGACTCCCATGAAAACACAAGTCGCGCAAGTGACGTCAGAGCATTTTTGCCGCATAGTGTCAACGTAAATCTCTGGGTCTGACTGTCCACAGCCAAACACGGATCCAGAGGTATCCACAAATTTCCACTGTGGCCGGAGTTTTGCGTTTTCAATGAAAAAACTCCGGGGACGTGTGGACAAGGCCTAAGAGAGCTAAAGGTTTTCACTTGTCAGATCTGAGAAACTATCAACGCCCCAAGAGAGCGGTCATCAATGGAGGAGCCATTCTGGCTCATCAGCTTAAAAAAAAAATATTTAGCTGGAGTCTACCAGAAAGAAGAAGCACTAAGGAGCCACATTGAGAAAAAGACTGCTGCCGTCATATTTGATTCAACTCCAGAGATGTGTGCTAAATATCCTTTTTCAATAAAGAATATATACACACTTATAAATATATGTTGCTTTTTTTTGTAAAAATGTAAAAATTTGAAGAAAACATTTGCTTAATTGTAAACAAATTAGGTTTTGAGCCAAAATATTTTACAACCTTTATTGCAACTTTTGAAAAATTGCCTGTGAAATCAGGCATTTCAGACCGTAGCAATCATAAAAAATGCCCGCGAAATCCTGTAGGGACTGGTTAGCATTTCTGACAACAAACTGCGACCAACTAGCGCAAAATTTTGATCTGTCTATCAGTCTGACCCACCCAGCCCCCCACCCCCCCAAAAAACACGTCATATTCGACGTCAAATAGAATAGATTACATAGACAGGGAAAAATGGACTTCGACTATGCTTAGTCCGACTACTTTTTTAAGATTCCCATCAATCGTTTATCACCTACAAAATGGGCTGGGCGTCCATCACAGTCGGATACGCGGACCGGTCCGTCACATAGGCGATATCCCCAGCTATGGGCACTATGATTGGCCGGGAGTCGGCTACATTCCATCCCACAACAGCGCAAACGCCCCCTTCTACCTGTGTAAAGTCTAGGAAAATATCAAATGACAGAAAACTCCACCTATGCGCACATTTAGACTACTCTTTGTGCTAGACCTGCGCTGGGCACAAAACGGGGCCCCAAAACTTGATAAGTGCCAAGGAAGACAAGTTAATCATGACCGTCTCAATTGTTAAAGCATGCCAATTGCCTGACCCAGCCATGGGACCAAGGTGCACAAAACGGTGTGTGACAATGCAAAGTACTTCTGGGAAACATTATTTGTGTCAAGGGGCCCCAGCTTTGATCACATGGGGCTGACAGTGGAGATTTGATCACCAAGATAGCTCAGCTAAGTGCATGGTTGGCACATGGAATTTTGTGATGTTATTCAGGGTTTCAATTTCCATATATTGGCATTACTAATAACTATTAAATGAGACATGGGATAATCTGATGCTGGAGATTGCTGATATAGATCAGCAAGGACAGTACATCCATGGTAGACTAACAGTAGAAGGGAAAGACTATAATATAAGAAAGAAAGCTAAAATCATAAATAAGCAAGCTAATTCACATACACTCTGTGAACTGTCAAAATACATGTTTATGTTGAGCCAGATCACTCCCATTATGCTTTGGTGTTGAAGTTCCATTTTTGCATCAACATCCAAACTAGTACACATCGCGTGATTAAGGTTTCCATAGCAACCAGCGGCTGCATTGATAAAGGCTGTTGGTCACCATGATCTATACATGTATATTTTTAAAAAAGCTTTAGAGTAGAGGAGGCGTTACATCTGTTTCAAAATATTGACGATGAGGATGAATTGCTCATCTGACACATGCACGGCTGAGCGGCTGAGTTCCCCCGCCCCGCAGTGATAGTCGCGACGTACGCGTTGGTAATGTAACACTTAAAAGTTGTTCTTCCTTATCTTCGGAGGCCGTGGTATGGCGGGTTGCAATATTAGGGGTGGGCGATACTTGGAATTTCGGTATCGATCCGCTACCAAGTAAACTCAGGGTAGTATCGGCCGATACCAATGCTTTTTGCTTGGAAATGTTATGATCCCCTTGAGTTTGTACATTATGTTTTATATATATATATATATATATATATATATATATATATATATATATATATATATATATATATATATATATATATATATATATATATATATATATATATATCGTCGCTGTCATGTGAAAAACACTTATCTCCTTTTTTTTTCCCCTTTTCTTATTTTCTTATATGAATGGCAGACATCACAATACTGTGAAAACTATAAACTCAAACTAAAACTAGTGAAAACTAAAAAAGTTTCCAAAATTTTCACAGGACAGCAACAATGTATTAATCTATCATTTAGAAGGTTGTATTGTCATCCAATCAGAATTTTCACTATTTGTTGCCAAGGGCAAAGAGATTTCTGCCTTGGCAGAAACGTCTTTGACTACTGCAGAGTAAAACACTGAGCAAGACATGTCATAGTTGAGTCTCAAAATGAGATAATCTTTTATCAGTTCAGCAGAACATTTTCACATATTTGTCCACTTACTCTTCATAACAGAGAAAAATAATGTAAACCTTTTTTTTTTACTAGTGTAGTATATCGACTGCCTCCACAGTAAAAATTATGCATATCTGTTAGAACTTGTAATAAATGTAAGGCTGTGTATGTATTCTTTATCGATTATTCATCAATTCATTACATTTATGTTTTATTAATCTTTTTAATGTACTTGTCAATCAATTGTACTTGTTTATTCCACCCCAAAATCATTATATGTTGTTTGTCCATACAATGCTGACATTCATTGCACATTCCCATATTAATCTTGATCAGAGGGTTAAAAAAAAGAAATCATTCTTTACATACCATGTCTATCTCTGGCGTTGCCTGGTGGACAACAAATTTGTCATGCTGCTTTGTTGACTTCTGCTATCTACTTTGGCAAGCGACATTACCTCGACCAATAAGATAAGAGGATTCTGTATCCTGATATGCACAAATGTGGTGTCACCTCATTGGTCACAGAGCAGGGGAGGGCCTAGGACCGTTACCGTAATTTGTAACATAAAGGGAACTGTTGTTCATTAATTCCGTCGACATTTTACAGATTTTTTTACTCTGACGATATCACAGGACAAAGTGCGCCTATGGAAGTAAATCTGTGCCATCGGAGTTTGAATTCGAATTTCTAACACTGAATTTTTTTTCCCATCGAAATTTCTAACACTGAATTTTTTTACCATCAAATTTCTAACACTGATTTTTTTTACCATCAGCATTCCGAACACTGAATTTTTTCAGCACTGAAATTCAACATGTAAAAAAATTCTTATGCAAATAAAAATTCAGCTGCAAAATATTCGTTAGCAAAAAAAAAAAAATCAGCTGCAAAAAATTTGCCTGCAGAAAATACGCCGTCCTGAAAATTCGCCGTCAGAAAATACGTTGTCATAAAAATTCAGATGCATAAAATCCGGGTATTTGAAGCAATCGATTCCCGTGTCCATTCATCCAACGTCCAACCAATCAGGTTTAGCTCCGCTGGTCAAGTACCTCCCGACAAGAAAGAAGAGGTTGTACAATGTCTCCCAACGCAACTGGTGCTCCCGTGGTGAGTTTGTTTACTCTATTTGGTCTTTGAGTTCATAAAATTGAGAAATAGTTATTACTTGACATGTTGCACAATAAGCCGACTTCGTGAACAATAGCCCCATTGAACTTTTATCGAGGTGGCGTTCGTGAAAACTGCATAACTTAGCACAAGCTCACCCCAAGAATAACTCTATGCTGTATGTTGGTAGCTCACCTCACTTGCTAGTTACACTGTCACCTCGGCTTTCTGCAGTGATCCAGATTCGACTTCGTTCTCACTCACTGGGAAACATTTGAAACAAAAGTGTTTAGAATGAATTATTGTCCCATTCCGGGGCGACAGGGTGATTCCTAACGTTTGTAATGTTTAATGTTCGAGAGATTATTGTTATGTCGGCATCGTCAAGGATGTTAACATAAAACAAGTAATATCATGGATGTTGACTAAGCCTGAATTGTGTTGCATTACTTGTTTAAAATTGTTAAAAATTAAAATGAAAAATTAAAATTTACGACACAAAATTAAAATAACAGCCTATCTAAAAGTAACCGGAAAGGACCTATAGACAATATAATACAATAATACAAAATACAACCTCATTTGTTTTGTAATCATCTTGAAAGAGTTACTAAATCCTGCTACATTTTCATAGCATAATTCAACATAAGACTTAAAAGAGAAGTCAACGCAAATATTTTTTTTCCAAGACTATGTTCTATGCCAGCCCACTAGTTGAAACAGGGCATTCTGATAAATATTACGTTTGTGGAATAAGTGTTGATTCACTCGTTTTCAGCCATCTCTGGGGGCGGCCATTTTGTCTTCTGTCAACTGAAAATGACATCACAACTGCTCACAACGACCAATCATGGCTCAGATTCAGAAAACAGGTCAGCCGTGATTGGTTGTTGTGAGCAGTTGATGTCATTTTCAGTCGACAGAAGACAAAATGGCCGCCTCCAGTCATGGCTGAAAACGAGTGCATTTTGCTGCTTAACTCATATTCCACAAACGTAAAATTAATCAGAATGCCGTGTTTCAACTAGTGGGCCTGCTGGGAACATATTCTTGAAAAAAATATGTTTGGGTTGACTTCCGCTTTAAGTGAAAGGCTAATAATATACAAAATGTTATACTAAGACTGCTCTATCATCAACAACACCAACAAAAGTAACAACTGTACCACAAACCAGCTACGGTACTGGCCCTTAAAGACTGTTTACTGTATTCTGATTGACAAAAATGAGGACACTTGAAGTACGCCTCCTCTGTAGATATGCAATTTTAAACAAGTCATGAAACACAACTCAGGCTTAGTCAACATCATTGTTATTACCGTATTTTCCCGACTATAAGTCGCACTTTTTTCATAGTTTGGCCAGGGGTGCGATTTATACTCTGGAGCGACTTATGTGTGAAATTATTAACACATTACTGTCATGGATTTTTAGTGCTGATTTGTGATTTATGTTTTGTCTCCCTCTGCAGGCGCTTTAGCGCTAAAGCGCCTGCAGAGGGAGACAAAACATCATAAATACAAGTAGCACTAACAAGCCATGACAATTACTTCTATATCATTTCACGTTATTGTAACCAACATAAAGAAACATAAGATACATCCTAAAAGCTATTAAAATGCATGAATAATTTAAACGGTTAAAGTCTAATGTTTTGTTAAACTAACAGGCCTTGCTAGTCAAGGAAGCTTATCCAAACAGCTAAACATTCACAAACAAACGCCACTGACTCCAGGTGTGCAGCGAAGTTGCCTGTTTATATTGTGAAACTGCACAAGAAACAGAAAATACTATCAATCTATGAATTACATACACATGTATTTTCATAGACATGAACAAGATGAGCCTTTGCTAACGATTAGCGATCGTGATCAGCATTAGCGATAGCGATTAGTATGTTGAGTCAACAACCTACAGTCATCCACAATTCAGCTCGTATATAAATGTCATTACACACAATTGTCTAAGTTTCAGACGATGGTTGAACAAGAATAAACCACAAACAGGCAGACATGTTAACGATTAGCAACCGCGATTAGCATTAGCGATTAGATTAGAATTCAGCTCCTATATAAATGTTGCATGGTCGTTACCGGTACACATAATTGTCTACGTTACTTACAGACGATGGTTGAATAAGGACGAACCACAAACAGGCAGTTGCCTGCCTCTGGCTGGGGTATTGCATCATGCAGCAACACAGGAAGGAGGAGCACACACAGCAGAGAGGAAAGGAAGACATAATTACGACCGAATACATAAATACTTTTGGAGACTTGGAAACATTCTACCTGGTCGGGGATGAATAAAAGACTTATTTAAGTGATCTACAATCATTTTCGTGAGTTTAAAGTTATGTTACCGTAGCTTTCTTGTATGCTACATGTAGCATCGTAGCTCGGTGGAAATGATGTGTACTAAGCGCACAATTTCCTCCCAAAATGCGACTTATACTCCAGTGTGACTTATGTTTTTTTCCCCACTTTATTATGCATTTTATGGCTGGTGCGACTTGCACTCCGGAGCGACTTATAGTCCGGAAAATACAGTACTTGTTTTATGTTGACATCCTTGACGATGCCGATATAACAATAATCTCTCGAACTTTCAACATTACAAACGTTAGGAATCACCCCGTCGCCCCGGAATGGGACAATAATTCATTCTAAACACTTTTGTTTCAAATGTTTCCCAGTGAGTGAGAACGAAGTCGAATCTGGATCACTGCAGAAAGCCGAGGTGACAGTGTAACTAGCAAGTGAGGTGAGCTACCAACATACAGCATAGAGTTATTCATGGGGTGAGCTTGTGCTAAGTTATGCAGTTTTCACGAACGCCACCTCGATAAAAGTTCAATGGAGCTATTGTTCACGAAGTTGGCTTATTGTGCAACATGTCAAGTAATAACTATTTCTCAATTTTATGAACACAAAGACCAAATAGAGTAAACAAACTCACCGCGGGAGCACCAGTTGCGTTGGGAGACATTGTACAACCTCTTCTTCCGTGTCGGGAGTCACATGACCAGCGGAGCTAAACCTGATTGGTTGGACGTTGGATGAATGGACACGGGAATCGATTGCTTCTCCTCAAACACCTGGATTGTGAATCTGAATTTTTATGACATTTTTTGTATTTTCTGCAGGCGAATTTTTTGCAGCTGAATTTTTTTTTTGCTGATGAATATTTTGCAGCTGAATTTTTTTTGCTGGTGAATATTTTGCAGCAGAATTTTTTTTTTTTGCATACGAATTTTTTTTACATGTTGAATTTTAGTGCTGAAAAAATTCAGTGTTCGGAATTTTGATGGTAAAAAAATTCTGTGTTAGAAATTCGATGGTAAAAAAATTCAGTTTTAGAAATTTGAATTCAAACACCGATGGCACAGATTTACTTCCATATGCATCCCTTTACAATACGGGACGCGTACTGACGTACCTAAATACGGGACAATTCCGTTTTTCAAGGGACGATTGGCAACCCTAGCATACACAGAGTGTCTTGATCGTGTCTCTGAGCGCCGGCAGTATCTTTGGCTTTTTCGCCCGGCTCTCCATCTCCATCCACATCTTAGCAGTAATACTAAATACAGCATCTTATGCTTTTTATTTTAATGTATTTTCGTTTTTTAATGCAAAGTATTTTGAAGTAAATTTCAATTTTAATGGTGAAATCTGATATACACGGAAATTCGTGTTACATCGCCAGTGTAGGAACGGAACTCGTTCATAAAATGAGGACTTCCTGTATTGTCATGAAAAAGATTCAATTGAAAGGTTCAATCGAGACATTAATAAATACATTTTTATTTGATTTGAATACTTTTATATTATGTATTTTGTTTTTTATGGACCATTGTAAAGAAAAAAATAAAGAAAGAAAAAAACACCAATTACCATTGTTGCAGTATGCTGCCTATACTTTTTTGTGCGGCTTTCATCCCGGAAATGGATGACATCATTACGCTGGTGTGTATGCACTGCAGTATTCAAGTGCGGCTTGGAAAATCACAAACTCATCCACTCCCGCATACAGAGCTTTGAAACCGAAACATGGTACCGTTTGATTTCACGTACTCAGTAGTACCAACTTAAATTGGTCCATACCATAAAAAAATACCAACTTTAGTACTCATTCCCACCTCCAACCAACCAATAGGGAAGTGGAGTGAGCCAGGCCAACTAAATTTGTATTATTATTTTTACTTTTTTAAATAAGGGTTTTGTCTTTATTAGCACTCACACAACACTCCTCAAACCAATATTCCACCTCAACATGCCTTCCCTCCATGGAGGATAAGCATAAATCCATCTGGTGTGCATTAGTGTTTTTTATGAAACGTCTCCAGAGGATATGACATCATGTGGTTCCTTTGCGTGAGGGAATGGTGGTGCAATTCTACCACATGAGGGTTTATACGTTTGCATTAAACTCTCACTCTTTTATCATGCCTCCCCCACCTACTGTCAAAGGGCAATACATAATTCTCACCTAAAGATTTGAAATCCTACTTCAGAAGGATGGAACATTGCCAGAGTGGCTTGTTATGTTTTATGACCATGTCAGAACCTCGATTGATTGAGGGTATGATTGAAATGTGTTTAATAGCCTCTGCAGTCAGGACAAATTACAGCTGATTTTTATTGTTTGCGTGTGTACGTGCGTGCGTGTGTGTGTTCTTGCGTGTCATTTCTTTTACTACATTTTGTCAAGAAAGTGTACTTTTGCTCAAATGGATTATGGAAGTTGATGAATTGCAAAGAAAGAAAGAAAGAATGAAAACACACAATGAGGCATACATGAAATGTGCTTGTGATTTTAAAGTTTTGTTAACGTTTCCTTGACTTTCCCCCAAGGTTAGTAGCAGGTGCTTGTGAGATCATTGTTGGCTGTAATGTGCATGCACAAGGGACTCAATAAAGTAAGGAGAGGTTTAACACAAAATTGAGCATGCCTGCAGGCAATAGATTCATGAGTTTCTATGCTATTAGAAGTGACTGAGCAGTGTTTATGCTGGGCTGAAACGGGCTTAGTTGCCAATACCAAAAAGTGAATGAGGTGGCATCATGTGGACAATTACAGCTAATCAAATTTTCCTCTTGGTAAATTGTGTTATCTGTGATTATCCTGACTTAAATCTGATGACATCATTTTTGGGGGATTTTAATACTATGAATTATATGGAAAATCCATATTTTTACCATCAGCTTCATTTGCTATTCTTGTATGCTAAAATATGTTAACCTACTACAGTATCCAATTGAATTGCAACACATAATTGTATATAACCTGTTATATTTACTGACACGCTTACATCTGTATTAGTTAGGTTTTATAAGAAGAACCTGGGGTCCATTTCACAAAGCAGGTTTAGTCTGCTAGCCCTGAGAAGAGGGAAACTCAGACTTTTCAGTTTCAAAAAGGGAGGTAACTCAAACCAGAGAAAAAGGAGTAACTCTAGCCGGTTTCAGAGAGAGAGAGAGAGGTACCGCAGTAACAGACTCTCTGAAACTAACCTGGTCGGGAGCAGGTTTATCTCAGTGAACCTCGAGTTTCGCTCTGTCTATGCCCTCTTTCTGATCCACACACTCCTTTTCATTTCATCATTCCGTCAGCTCGCCCGTTTTATCGCAGCGTAGTTCTGCCATCTGTCATTAAAAAAAATCGTAGTCAGTAGTCCATTAGGCACAATATCACTCTGAAATTTTTTTTTGTTGAATTTACTCAATTTTATTTTGTCAAGTGGTTGCACGAAATATAATCATCTGGATAAAGTGCATTTTTAAGTAGACTATACATATACTAAATGTATATGGATCCAGATGATTTTATTTTGTGCAACCACTTGATGAAATCGAAGTGAGTAAATTCAACACCATTTTTTCAGTGTAAGTGGAGACAAACGTGACATGTCCTTATGATAATGATGCCGTACGTGGATGAAGGTGCAGCATTACTACTCTGAAAAAAAATGCAATGCATCATTTACTCAATTTTATTATATACTTAAAAAATGTATCAGGCTCCAGATTACTTTATTTTGCGAACCACCTGATGAAATATAATTAAGTAAATTCCGCATGAAACTTCCGCATATATTGACCCGAGCAGCAATGTTCTCCCACGCCCCTCTCTCATTGCCATGGTGACTCGGCAAATTGGGCCTCCATTCATGCTGTCTTTTTATAGTTGTGGTGCACATGCTTAATTAACTCCAAGTGAAGGGACTCCGAGTTGAGTAACCTGATTCAAATCAGCTGTTCTGGAACCAGAAACTCAGAGTTTCCTATCTCAGAGTAGATCAACTCAGACTTCAGGATTAGACTCAGAGTTTGATGAACCTGCTTTGTGAAATAGAGCCCTGGGAGTCCTTTTTGACTCTGAGCTCGGTTTTATACCTCACATTAAAAACGTAACTAAGATGTTTTTTTTTTTCATCATCTCAAGAACATAGCCAGAGTCCGCCGTCTCTCTTTCGGGCGAACACGGAGGTGATGATGCATGCTTTTATTTCCTGTTGTTTAGATTACGATAATGCCCTGCTCTCGAGCCTCCCTAAAAAGAGTATTTCCACTTTACAATTACTCCAGAATTCAGCCGCATGGGTGTTGACGAGTACCAGAGGGCGGGAATACATTACACCAGTTTTAAAATCGCTGCATTGGCTCCATATGGATTGATTTTAAGGAACTTTTATTAGTTTATAAATGTCTTAACGGTCTTCGGCCATCTTATTTACTTACTTGCTTTTATCATATCAACCCTAGCGGATCCTGAGGTCCTCTGACAATGGCCTTTTTCCAAGGGTGAGAACCGAAACGCACGGCGAGGCTGCATTCAGCCATTTTAATCCACACCTTTGGAATAGTCTGCCAGAGGACGTCAGGTTTGCAGAGACTACCATATTGCTATTTTTAAGGAGAGGCTCTTTTTAGTTTGACTATTAAGTAATTTCTCTTTCTCTTTTGATTTAGGACTATTTTTATCTAATCGTACAGTTTTTTTTTCTTCTTAGTTTGTCTTATTGTTTTGTCTTTGTGTTTCGTTATTTTCTGTTATTTTTGTTTCTGTTATTAGCTCCAGTGTTTCCTCATGAGGAGCCTCCACGCTTGAAGGTGTGGCTCTACTTCCCGCGGGGGGCGTCCTCCTGGAGGCTCTTTAGGCCCGGGTGACCGGGGCAAACTGCACTATGTGTAGGGTGTGTGTGGGGGGGGGTGCGAGCGTGCGTGTGTGTGTGTGTGTGTGTGTGTGTGTGTGTGTGAGTGCAGGTATGCTTGTGGATATGTCTTTGTGTATATTGCGAGGGAGGGAGGGAGCGATTCTTTTTAGGTTGTTGTGCTTTTGATGTTTTTATTGTACAGCACTTATGAGTTGCAATTTTGTGTGAAAAGTGCTATATAAATAAAATTTGATTTGATATTTTGTAACTATTGAGAGTGTAGTTCATAATTTGGTCAGCTAACGTGCAAACATATACTGCTGACAATAAAAATATTTTACATGGAACTAAAACAAAAAAAAAAATCAATGGTCAAACCTCATTAGTTACAGGCAAGCTAGCTGATAGGCACACGTTCACTTCACTAGCTTCCTTGTCACAGTGTCATTTAATATTTTCAGCCAGATTCAAAGCAGGACATAAATAGAGCTGCCTTACATCAAAAACATTTCTCGTCACTGACCTCATGACACACAACAGTAATTAGGTCCAATTAAGCTACTTCAGTGGCATCTAAATGCCATCACACTCATCTGCCACAATTCTTAGCTATGCGGATGGAAAATGCTGCTCTTGTTTTTCCTGCACCTAATGTAATTTTATTTATTTTTTCTCAAAAAGGGCCTTTCTGTTTTGTCATTGGTGGTAACAAGTACAAACATGTAATATCAATTGTCACTGAGTGTAAAATTCAGTAACTTTGTGGTAACTTGTCTAATCTTGGTAACTTGTTTTTGCAATTAACCTCATTTGCAAATAGTAGCCCTGAGCAATCAAAACAAGTAGACTGGTATGCTAACTTGAAAATGCTGTTCCGTAACGGTTTGTGAACAGTCTCATAAAATGAGAGCAAAGGCACATGGCAGAGCAATATTTTGTGTTTTTTTATAGCCATTTTGTCACAGCTATCATGTGTCATGCGTGAACACAAGATGAGTTCATTTCAGTCTGTAGTCTATCGTAACACAGATTGCAGACTGAACATATACAGTAAATCTCCCCTGACATCCATCTTCAGACCCCTTTCAGAGTCTTGATTATTACTTTCACCTGTGCAAGAGATTATAAAGAAAAAAGGATTCATTTTTTTAAAGGTTTTTTTTGGGTGTTTTTTCTTCTTTTGTATAACAAACCAAATACCTCTACCCTATCTTGAACTAAGGAGTACCAATTTTCAAATAGAAAACATGAACATGTTTCCTGAAGTAAAAGAAAGCCCAATTCAAATAAAGGGAGCAAAATAAATCTGATGAATAAAGCCATATTCTTAACTTATTGGGTAGTCTAAAACACTGTAACCATACCATTGATGAGCCAATTAAAGATTTGTTACCCACACAGGATACAATTTCCTGTGAGAAAATTTGGCCTCAGAGAAGCAGGCAGTGCAGGCTAAATAAGTGCACTTACAGTTTATAGAGGACAATTTGCTGAGCATGGATAAAATCTTGACATTTACTCATTTCATGAGCGTCTCAGAGAAATGAGGTATAAGTTTATTTTCCAAGATTCAAAAGCAGATAAGACTACAAATTAGGGCTACACAATATATATAAAAAAATGTCAATATATCGATATTGGCACATGCAATATGCATATCGCAAAGGCATGCAGGAATTTCTTACGGAATCGTATGTTTTTTTCTGAATTTGACCAGTCACATGCAAACTTAAATACGCGTCACCATTCAATAATTGAACATTATCTAGGGGAATTAGCAAACAATACGTTCAGCTTGCTTGCTATGCTGCATGAAAAAAAATGTACTTCTTCCATCGCATAATAAAAATGTAATGTTCTTTAAGTGCATGTTAAATGTCGCAATAAAATTTATATTGCTGTATACAACAACCCCATTGCATACCACATGTTTTTCCAATGTCATTAAGCCCTAATACAAATGTACTTTACTATATCATTCATTCATTCATTATCCATACAAGGGTCGCGGGGCGTGCTGGAGCCTATCCCAGCTGTCTTCGGACAGTGGGCAGGGGACACCCTGAATTGGTTGCCAGCCAATCGCAGGGCACACAGAGACAAACATCCGCACTCACAATCACACCTAGGGGCAATTTAGAGAGTCCAATCATGCATGTTTTTGGAATGTGGGAGGAAACCGGAGTACCCGGAGGAAACCCACGCAGGTACGGGGAGAACATGCAAACTCCACACAGGGAGGCCGGAGCCGGGATCGAACCCACGACCTCTGAACTGTGAGGCGGACGTGCTAACCAGTCGACCACTGTGCCGCCCTTTACTATATCAAACTCGGGTAATTATAACAAATGAATCCACATGGCAAACCTATTAAACAAGACTTAAAAACACTCCCTTTGTTTCTTTAATGTCAGCAGGCTACCACAATAAAAGTACTTTATTGGACCTGACGAGGTCAAGAAAACACACACACATATGCATATATATATATATATATATATATATATATATATATATATATATATATATATATTTTTTTTTTTTTTCAATGAAGATAACTTTAATCCAGAGCTGGGCAATCCGTCCCTGGGCCGGACCGGTCGGACCCTCCGGCCCAGCCGGATGCCCATTTTTGGGGCGGAGGGGTGGGGGGTGACAAATTTAAAAAATGGCTGGACTAAGCATGGCCGGAAGTTGATTTTAGTCCGGCCGACTAATCGGCCCTCATGCGCGTGACGTGCTTGCGAGGCTCCCGCGTCTGCGCGTGCGACAACTGCTGTGATAGGGATTGTGGTATAGCCTCCTCGCGCTCTCTTGTAAAGGTATGCCCCAGTTGCAGGTGGGAGGCGCGGGTTACGTGATGTGACGATAAGGAAATACAAACACGCTTGAGCGCACGTTGCTGTCTGACATGTTGCGATGACATACAGTTTCCCACACGGAGACGGATGCACCACGCAGCTCGTTGCTGCTCCTGCAAAGTAAACATTACTAAACAACCTACTCACCCACGTTCCCCCTTAGCCGCCACCTTCAAGATCGTTTTCGCAATAAAATTAAATGCATCGTCTAGTCATCTCGGTCCCTTTATGGTTGTAGCAGGCACGATATCCATTGTGGTCGCTGTCTTGTTGAAGCGACGCCCCCTGACTTGTTTCAAAACGATTTGTGTCCACGAGTATATTCAAACGCTGGCACATCAAGGTGGAGTTCATGCACTTTTTCTGACATTCCCTACTTCCGGAAATACGCCATAGCAAACCTGCATTGGTTAGTGGTTTGCTGTTACGCTTTTATTTTGAAGGCCAGGAAGGAGGGGAAGTGTGCAAAATAAATAACTTTACTACGACTTCTGGCCGTCTGTGGGATCCAAATAATTATACAATACGACAAATCAAACCCCGAGGCTCGCAATGCAAGTAAGCACTCAGTTGAGTAAGTACTACTGGTGCATTTGAAGCGTGTTCACAGCGGGTTCGAATAGTAAATTAGCCAGCTAATGATCTTTAAAAAGCCTCTGCCGTTAGCGTCTCTCCCGCAGCAACATCAATCACGGACGCTTTTTTGTTGTTGTTTTTGTTTTTTTGAGTTCATGTTTATGAATATGGCCGGAGGGTCGCGGCCGGAAGGGTACTCAGGTCAAGAGTGGAGGGTCGCGGCCGGACCGGCAAAAAATGGTCGTCAAGTGCCCAGCTCTGCTATAAACTAAGCAGGAATACACTCTGCGCAGTGCGCCATGGTGACGCACTGAACATTTGTGAAAACCTATGAAACTTTGCACACGCATCACGACTGGCAAAAGCCATTTCAACTATGCGTGTGTTTGTGTGTTTTTGACCCCAACACTCAGGATTCTGAAGGCCTTGGGCAGATTACATTTACATGGAGACACATAGAAACTGAAATCTAATTGGATAAAACCAATCTACATTATGTATACGTACTGTAAAAAGATTCTGCATCGACTGGCCTGGACAAAATCTGAATAGGACCACTTCCCCTAAGGCCTTGTTGGGGAGGATTCTGTATTGACAGAGCCAGGATTTAAAGTAAAAAAAAAAAATCCTGATTCTGACCTTTTTTTCCAGGGAGCGAGGATGCAGTGGATCTGAAACATTAACACAACACAAGAGGCACTTTGGAAGAAGGTTTTGGCATTGTGCTTAGCAGGATACAAGATGACCTAGTTTAAATGTGAATTTTAGAAAGTAAAGGTAATAATGTTATAAGGACATGTGAAAACTCAGTCGGACTAATTAATTAGAATTATTTATTTAGCAACCAATTAATTCAGTAAAAGGCAATTTGTAAAAAAAATATATATATAAACAGTTACAGAGCAACAGTGAACTGTAGTCAAAAAGGTCATTTTAAATTACAATGTTTCCATATTTTTCACTTAAACAATGTCAAATACATTATAAGAAATACAAAATAGCAAATAAACAAATGCAATCTAATACACTAAACCCTTAAAGTCAGTTCAATTAAAAACAAAAAAGTTAAAGTGCTCCAAGAACTTATTAAACTGAATAGAAAATCTGAAATAAATCCAGTTTACTTCAGAAAGTGAGAAGTGCTAAATTTAAGCTTCCAGTGCAATCATCACAGTTCATTGAAACCTTTTTTTTCCTGTTCTATTTCTTCTTTCTTTTGGGGCTTTGCCTCCTCCCTTTTTTAACATATTTGCAGAGGCAATTTCTGAGGTTGATGCAGAGGAGGCAACGGAAACTTTGGCTTGGCCATAAGTTATGAGTTTCCGAACAGCACGCTGTTCAAAAGTGCTGTTCGTTTGTTCGCGTGGACGAGACTAACGTGAGGCTGTGATGATGCGCAGCCAACCAACTGACGGGACAAATCCACTTGTACTGTCGTTGGTCACACACACCTTTTACGAGTGCCCGTGGGTATGTACAAAGCCTCCACGAGTCAACTCATCTCTTTGAAACAACGTGCCTTTCTGCAATATGGCTGTATTTTTATTTTTAGATGAATACTTTTTGAAAACCTGCGACGCACTGAGGCCGCTAGCGGTGGAAGAAAAATCCACAGAATAGCTGCACTGTTCTATAACCTGCATGGTTCAAAACATATATATATATATATATATATATATATATATATATATATATATATATATATATATATATATATATACACACATTTTTAACTAATTAATCACTTAATCACAACATTTTCTAAAATTGATCGCGATTATTCTTATTTTTCAACTACAATTTTTTTACCAAGCTTGGAACCGATATTTACTTAAAAAATAAAAGTATATTACAAAGACTGTTCTAATAGCTTTCTTTGGTCCTTGAATATAATTATTTTCCTGTAAAATACAACAGTTGAACAATACACCAAAGACGTGCAACTAATATGGTATTTGAATTTGGCTGTGCAAAGTGTGCATATTATTTTGGATTTCTCCAATGAGCCGTCAAGCAACTTTTTAAAGTAAATTTGTAAAAGTCTGTCTTTGCGACAGTGACTCTCCTCTAAGTTTGGCTGCACAGTGAGCAGAGGTCAGCTGTTACAGGCTACAGGAAGTAAATAAAACTCAGTAAACTGAGTTTTTTTTTTTTTTTTTTGTGCGTTATGAAATTAAAATTATCTCCATAGTTAATGCTTTAATTTTGACAGCCCTAAAATCACAGTCACATTTTGATTAATTTAATCTTTTTTTCAAAAATCTATACTATTGGTAAGTCCACACATGTGGGTGTTATTTTTAAACATTGACCAATCCAAAGAGTTTAAAATAGTTTGCTATCTTTCACGATGCTAATGCGCTATATATATATATATATATATATATATATATATATATATATATATATATATATATATATGTATATATATATATATATATATATATATATATATATATATATATATATATATATGTTTTGAACCATGCAGGTTATAGAACAGTGCAGCTATTCTGTGGATTTTTCTTCCACCGCTAGTGGCCTCAGTGCTTCGCAGGTTTTCAACAAGTATTCATTCATCCTTTTTTTTCATTCATTCATTCATTATCCATACCGCTTATCCTCACAAGGGTCGCGGGCGTGCTGGAGCCTATCCCAGCTGTCTTTGGGCAGTAGGCGGGGGACACCCTGAATTGGTTGCCAGCCAATCTCAGGGCACACAGAGACAAACATCCGCACTTACAATCACACCTAGGGGCAATTTAGACAGTCCAATCAACCTACCATGCATGTTTTAGGAATGTGGGAGGAAACCGGAGTACCCGGAGGAAACCCACGCAGGCATGGGTAGAACATGCAAACTCCACACAGGGTGGCCGGAGCCGGGATCGAACCCACGACCTCTGAACTGCGAGGCGGACGTGCTAACCAGTCGACCACCGTGCCGCCATTTTCAACAACTTGTGTTTTCAACAAGTATTCATCTAAAAATAAAAATACAGCAATATAATGTTAGTGCTGTCAAACGATTAAAACTTTTAATCACAGCTTAAAAAATAATTGATCGTAATTAAGCGCAATTTGAACTACTGTGGTACCCCTACTTACGAACGTCTCTTCATACAAAGTTACAAAACGCCTCAACAGGAAAATGCCTCTTGTTACGCAGCTCCAGAGTTTCCTGAACGTAACATACTCATAGCTGCTCTGCCATTGGCTATTAGGTAGCATCTTCCTGGCATCCCATTGGCTAAGACGGACCTCTACCGCATGTGTCTGTGTGTGTGTGTAGATAGACAGGTAGATAGATATATATATATGTGATAGATATGTCTATGTAGCGTCCTCGTCATTCGCCCCTCGGGCCATGAGGTGTTCCGATAGTTTAACGTGAATTATAAACGAGTAAAAGAAAAAAAGGAGGAAATTGTTTTTTTGTCCATACAAACAAAGGAAGAGATAATAGAACGGTATGAAAAAGGGATGCGTTTGGTTGATCTCGCCAAAAAATATGACTGATGTGTCAACAGTCGCCACGGTTCTTTACAAAACGCCAGGCAAAAACCACTTCTGAGAGAAAACATGAACCACAGAGGGCAAAAAGCAATGAGGACAGCAATTAAAAGGTAAACAACCATTTTTATTCTTTACTCTATTCTTTGTTTTTTACATTATGCACAACTCTCATTTATTGTGCAATAATCTAATTGTAACATGTATTTGTTGCATGTTTTGATGCATTTTTATGCTTTATAAAACATTTATGTCTGAATATTGGGGGGCTTGGAATGGATTAGAGCATTTACATGGAAAACACGTCTCTACTTACAAAATTCTCTACTACTAGAAATTTATTCCAGAACCAATTAATTTCGTAAGTAGAGGTACCACTGTATCTCTAAAATATGCCATATTTTTCTGTAAATTGTTGTTGGAAAGATAAAAGACACAAGACATTCAACATACTGTTCATATGTGCCGTATTTTCACGACTATAACGCGCACTTAAAAGTCTAAAATTTTCTTCAAAATTGACCTTATAATCTGATGCGCCTTATATAGGGATAAATATTGAGCCACAACAGGTCTTTAATTACGGTAAGCGGCCACCGACTCCATTTTCCATTTTCCCCCGTAGAGGAATAGCGCGCGGTGCATGATGGGATATATGACTAACAGTCACACAGTCGAACATGGCAATAGAGCAGCAGCGAGAGAATTTAAAATGAATGAATCTATGGTGGGGAAGTGGAGGACGCAAGAAAATGACCTGCGCCAAGTAAAGAAGACTAAACAGAGTCTCCGAGGGAACAAAGCAAGATGGCCACAGCTGGAGGACAAACTCGAACAGTGGGTTGTTGAGCAGAGAGCAGCAAGTAGAAGTGTCAATACAATCACTATTCAAATGAAGGCAACAGCGCTAGCATGCAAATTTAACATAAATGAATTTAGAGGTGGTCCTTCTTGGTGCTTTCGGTTCATGAAAAGACAATCTTTCCATACGCACACGAACTATTAACCCTAACCCAACTTCCAATCGAATACCATGAAAAGTTGGACAATTTCCGTGCATACTGCAAAAACAAGATTACTGAAAAAAAGATCCGGCCAGAGCACAACATCAGCGTGGACGAGCATCCATTCACCTTTGGTATTCCCGTGAACTGCACTGTGGATAAAACGGGACCACGTACGGTAAATGTTCGCACCACAGGGAATGAGAAGTCATCCTTCACTGTTGTTCTCACCTGCCAGGCTAATGGCCAGAAACTTCCACCCATGGTTATTTTCAAGAGGAATACCTTGCCAAAAGAAAACTTTCCAGCCGGCGTCGCCATCAAAGCTAACTCGAAGGGATGGATGGATGAAGGAAAAATGAGTGAGTGGTTAAAAGAAATTTACGTGAAGAGACCGGGTGGCTTTTTTCACACAGCTCCATCCCTATTGATCTACGACTCCATGCGCTCCCATATTACTGATGGTGTCAAAAAACAAGTGAAGCACACTAATTCAATACTCGCCGTCATTCCGGGTGGATTGACAAAAGAACTCCAGCCGCTAGATATTGGTGTCAACAGGGCATTCAAAGCTAGACTGCAAACTGCGTGGGAGCAGTGGATGACTGAAGGAGAACACACGTTCACCAAGACGGGGAGACAGCGCCGGACGACGTACGCCGCTATCTGCCAGTGGATCGTAAATGCCTGGGCTGTTATATCAGTCTCAACTGTGGTCCGAGCTTTCAGGAAGGCAGGAATTGTCACTGAACTGCCAGACAACAGCAGCGACGCTGACTCGATTCATGACGACTTTGATGAGACGGAGCCAGGCGTGTTGGATGCCGTAATCGCCCAACTGTTTAATTTGGACACCGAAGAAGAATTTGAGGGATTTGTGGATGAGGAATAAATAAAGTGAGCTTTAAGTGTTTCTTTTGTGTGTTTACAGCTGAACAAGGTTGGTCATATTGTGAATATGGACATTAACGTTTGAACAAATTTGAGTTATTGTTATATTGTTATTGCTTTGCACTATTTCGAGTGTTACTATATTGTGATGGCACTCACGTTTGATTTACCATAACAGTTTTAGACAATTTTTTTACATGTTTACTGAATCGAGGAAAAGTTCACCTCCACTATGTGTGGTAAATGTTGCACTACATGTTATACCTTGCTGTTGTTAAACGATAAACTCTGTCACGAAAATACTACGTCACTGACTACCTCGGGGAAAATAATAAAACAGCTGTTTATTCATTTTGGGTGTGAAGGGAGTTGTCAGAACGCTGGTTTGTAATCTCAATCAAGTTTGACTGACCTATCTGACTATTCTGTTGACATTCCCTTTAGCACAGCTCCATCTACTGGATGCATAGCATAACCCTAGCCTCTACTGTAGCGTCTATTCTATGCGCCTTATAATGCAGTGCGCCTTATATGTGAATTAATTTTTTTTCATTTTTTAGAATGGGCCATGCATTGAAGGTGCCCCTTATAATGCGGTGCGCCTTATAGTCGTGAAAATACGGTAATGTTGTTGGGTTTTTTTTACAACAAATCCTCATGAAAAGAAAATTAACATTCTTTCTGTGGTAGACTATTTTTATTCACAACAAAAACAAAATGCAAAAGGGCCTCAGAACAGTGACAGAAATATTTAAAATGTGTGCAAATAAAGTGTGTGCGTGTGTATTGTACACATTTATATGTGGCCCTTGTAATATTCTTAGAGTTTGTTTTAGAGTGGTCCCTGAAGTGCTCACGAATGTGATTGGCTCATTATTTTATGATGTGCTATGCTGTGTGTAGGTGGTATCAGCACGTTGTGTGTTCCTCCTTTAAACTGACTTTCTTATTCACAAAACAAGACAGCCCTCTTCTCTACTCATCCTCAGTCGCTGAGGCAAACCAATTTAGTCACATTTCTGAGGTTTAAATATGCCCTCTTGTTTCGAAATGCTTCTTTATATTCTTAGAGTTTATGTTTTGCGAGCGGTCCCTGAAGAGCATACGAATGTGATTGGCTCGTTGTGCTATGATGTCGTTGGTATCAGCATGTCGTGTGTTTTCCTTTAAACTGACTTTGTTAACACATAACAAGACAGCCCTCTTCTCTAATCATTCTCAGTCGCTGAGGCAAACCAATTTATTCACATTTCTGAGATTTAAAGCTGCTCTCTTCTTTCGAAATGCTTCTTATACTCCCGGGGGCGACACGCGTCCGCTCTGCTGCTCACTGTGCACTTCTGAGAGGGATTATGCATCAGCGGTCATTCTGCGCATGCGTTAAATGCGTCAAATATTTTGACGCGATCAATTACAAAATGTAATTACCACCCATTAATGCAGCAAATTTGACAGCACTAATGTAGATATAAATGGATGGATAAATATACTCTCTCTCTCTCTCTCTCTCTCTCTCTCTCTCTCTCTCTCTATATATATATATATATATATATATATATATATATATATATATATATATATATATATATATATATATATAAATTCCATCTTGTTTGACATCACACACACAGCCGACTACATCAACCGAACAGGGCGATATTACAGTTTACGTGCCAATGTCATACACGAAAACGTCAGCGATCTCAGCGTCTAATTTCTGTGTCAGCATGTCAAGCACGGCATACTCGGGCGTGCACTCCATTCTCCATACCGTTCCACCCGGAACGAAAATAGGGCCCTTGGTCTGCTGTTGTTCTCTGGAACTGTCACATTGGACATATTTTCGTGCCCAGCGTAAGTCTAGCTCACAGCGCAGTCTAATTGTGCACATGGATGGAGTTTATTTTTGGGAGTATTTTCTTAGACCTGTGCAGGTAGAAGGGGGGCCTTTGCGTCATTGTGGGATGGAACGCAGCCGACTCCCGGCCAATCAAAGCGGCTCCCCTCATTCCCTTTGAATTCAGTATAGAGAGAGCTGCACGGCATGTCGATACAGGAGATTGACAGGCAAAATACATTTAAAAGTAACTGCAAGATCTCCACTTGCAGATGATGTAAAGTTGGCCGCTCTACCAGTCGATCACAAAGGCAGTATTGGTAGACCGCTTGACATTTGTAATGGCTGCCATTTGTATTTTGAAATACGATGCCTTTATTTTGAAAATGTCATTCCGGAAGTTGAGTTTTAAAGAATTTCCATACGCTTTACGCAGAGATTGGCAACACTTGTTGCAGCATTCACCATGCGCGTTGCTTACTTTTCCCCATCAGTCCTTGTTGTTTTGCCAAAGCCAAGTGAATATACAAAGTAAATATAATTAGTTTGTTGAAGCATCACATTTTTGACAGTAAGGATTATGTCTGGGAGAAGACTGCCGTTATTTGAAAGTAGGTCAAAGTGGTCAGCACTATTTTGCATTGTCTATCGTGATTAGCTTTGACGCTAAGCAAAGCTATATCTGTCATAAATATTGTAAATATGTTGTTTTATGTTGTATGTCTGAACTTTTAGTTCTACGGTGTGTTGGCCTTTTACGGCGTTTTGCTGGGCAATAAACATCTGTAAAAGGAACTGGAGTCTCGCATCCAATCAATGGACGGCATAACATAAAAAAATAGATGTTTATAGTTAATTACGTTGTGTTGTGCAACATTGGTTCATGCAGTTATGCAAGGTACATCAACATAAATTGTAAATAAAGAATCCTCAATATATTTGAAAATAAATATGTTTTGCATTTTTGTAGTGGGTAGGACCTACCCACTACACATATGCAAAACATACTCTACCTGGATGGTAGATCATTTTGACTTGGTCATTTTATAAGTAGCTCGCATGCTAAAAAAGTGTGAGCACCCCTGTTATAGACTAATGACAGACTGCAGACAGATAACGGACTAAATAAAGGGGTTTCTGTCTATTCTTAATCCGACTACTTACATTTTTTTTTGTGCTGTTTGTCAACCATCAGAAAAACGGGCGTCCATAAGTGACGGATAAACGGACCGGTCCGTCAGATAGACGGAACGCCCAGCTCTGCCAAATTCACAAATAGGCTAAATTAGACTTCACCTGGCACGGAAATTTACATGCGCATGTTTTCACGCCAAGGGCAGTCTACTGTCACCGAATTGTCAGGTCGAGTGTCGGAATGCCCACCGAGGTGCAACATGGTCTGCCAACTTCCCAAACACAGTAAACTAGACTTGCCTCAGCACGAAAATGAAGACGCGTCCATTTTTACGCCGAGTGCACGCCTGTCTAGGAAAATAGGGCCCTAAAACTCACCTCCGGCTATTACTGTTGTCTGCTGTACTGTGTTTGTGTTCTACTCACATAGCAGTTGACAGTTTCACTTCAGGTAATTTCTGCCACCTGAATGTATCTCGGCACCTTTCGTTTAGACACGTTCTCAAATGGTCTGCTCTTATTATTACGAAGGCTCAGTTACTGTCGTACTTACTGTTTTTCATTTGATTATTTTATAAGTATGGTGTGGAAGTGGTAACTAATGTTACGATGACGTAAATTTCCAACTTGCGTACACATTCAGGTCATGTTGCTGCCCTAGGAATGCAACACTGTCGTAAACCAATTACCAATGATATAACATTATCCTATTATTTTTGGATAAAAGTTCAAGCTGTGCTCATTTCCTCTTTCAATACTACAGTACAGATAGAATACATGAAAATGGCTGAATTATCCTTCGCATGCTTAAATGGAGAGCAATTTGAAACAGACCTTCAATGCCCACTTTTTGATAATCAGTACTGATCGAGATATGAGTCACCATTGGTCACAGGCAGCGAATACCTTTGTGATAGTGCTAGCATCAGTGCAGTTATCACAGTACCCGTAATCAGCAAGCTATGCTTTGAGGTTTCATGTAATAGAGGACCTTCTCTCATGAGCTGCAATCAGTGGTTAAGTGCATGCTTATTTTTGTGAAGGCAGGATACAATACAATGCTTTTCATTTTCTCACTTTTGCCCTGAGATGGTAGAAATAATTATGTCAAAAAATATACTTGGAAAAAAATATGGTTGTGAACCTCATATCTTTGTTTTATTTGCAGGTTTTGAGTTGAATAAGGTCAAAAAGACACAGATGCTCTGTTTTTGCCAGGCAGCAGAGCTTATTCTCAAAAATTTGACGTGCTCAGAAGTCATTTACTGATCCCTCGGCTTCTCTAGAGGACCACAGCCACCGCATGATTTGTGCTGAGTAAACAGCAGTGGTTTCTTGATAGCCACAAGAGCAAGGCATTCTGCTTTGTGGCCGCCATTTTGTTTGTCCTCTAAGCCATGACTTTACCAGGGAGCAGACAGATAAACAGCACAGCTCCGCTTGTCCTGATTGATCAAGGATAATAAAGATGGAGGAAGATCATTTGGTTTTCCTTTTTAACCCATCTGGATAAAAGCACTTAGCAAGTGCTTGAAGGACTTATGCTGTGTGTTGTGTACGTGGTCCATTTTTCACAAACAAGCCCACTATATGTATTTCTTGCTCTTTAAAATGAAATTGGCATTTATTTTCAATTATATCAATCAGTCTCACAGTGATCTGTAAATAAATCATTTCTCCTGGAATGCCCCTTTTTCATTGCCAAAATTGATATGCCACCATGTCTTGGTGTACACATCAGCAAGAGAACTGGACACCAAATTTGCTATGTAGCAATGCAGTGTGGACACAGGCATGTCATAGTTCATATATCATCGCTCTTGGGCAGAATCCTCCCAGGTTTGTGAACTAGTGGGTAGATGTTTATTGTGTCTGTGTGTTTGGCTGTGCGTGTGTTCAATAACTGGACAGGGAAAAGACACTCGAGGTGCACTGAATTTGTTCTGACAACCAGAACCTGACAAACCTTTTAGTTTGTGAAGCTATTAAAAAAATGTTTGATTAAAAAAAATATCTTAAATGGCCTGACAATGTTCACTGTTACATTCCAACATTACTTTCTATCTGGCTTAAAAATTACGAGACAAAAAGAACCGCCACACTGTGATTACTTGGGGAGGAGACAAAACGTCAAGAGGAGAGATCAGTCCCCTAACGTTATTCCGTTTTGTCAGTTGTCATGTTATTCTTGTCTATTAAACATGTTGGAGTAAATGTTGTTTCAATAATATCACCTTTTTAGGATTTCAACACACTTTTTGTGGTAAGCTCCATGGTGGGAGGAAAAATGCATTGTCTTGCTAAATAAACGTTCATTTTTTATGTTACTCCAGCATTTGAAACTACGATCTATTGTTTTCAGAAGTCATTTAGTATAGCAAGGCAGCAAGCAAACACAGCCTCGGTGTAAGATTTAAAATAAAAAAGTTACATATCGTCGCTGTCCTGTGAAAAACACTTATCTCCAATTTTTGAAACTTTTTTAATTTTCACATTGTCTGTAACGCGGAAACACAATTCATGTAAAAATAAGAAAATGAAAACAAATGGACATAAGTGTTTTTCACATGACAGCGACGGTATGCTGCCTCAGTAAATTACTAACTATATTTCACATAAACTGACAATTTTAATTTGAAACATAGAGCGACCACACCCGACTCACAACTTTGTTTTGTTTATTGTAAAGCAGAGATTGGGGTGGAAGTGAATTCTAAATGGGCGATTAAAACATTTATACAAATAATATCAGGAACATTTAAATTTGGACCTTAGTCATTTGTTATTGGTAGATTCATTGCCGACAGTAGGAGTGGCAACTGGGGTGGGAAGGCATATGGTGGGGTGGCATTTGCCACCCTTTGCCACTCTGCAGATCCGCCAAAGACTGTTAACAGCACAATCACATCAACACAACACAACCCCAAAATTATGTTCAATCACAAATTTAATATCCTAAAAAAATTAATGCTGTCAAGCGATTAAAAATGTTTACCTAATTAATCCCCAAATGTTCCATAATTGATCGCGATTAATCGTTTATTTCAACTACAATTTTTTTTCGAAGCTTGGAACATATATTTACTTGAGTAAAATCTTGGAATTAATGTGGGAAAAAACATAAAAGTATATTTCGATTCAAAGACTGTTCTGCTAGCTTTCTGTGATCTTTGAATACAATTCTTTTCCTGTAAAATACAACTGTTGAACGATGCACCAAAGACGTACAGCTAACATGGTATGTGAGTTTGGCTTTGCAAGGTGCAAATTATTTTGGGTTTCTCCAGAGCTGTCGAGCAACTTTTTGAAGTAAAACCATGCAATATTCCGTCTTTGCGACAGTGACTCTCCTCTCAGTTTGGCTGCAAAGTGAGCATAGGTCAGCTGCCACAGGAAGTAAATAAAACTGTTAACAGTGATTTTTTTTAACGTGTTATAAAATTTAAATTAATCTCCATAGTTAATGCTTTAACTTTGACAGCCCTAAAAAAATTAATGAATTAAAACAGTGTGAACACGGCGCCGTTCACTTTGTTGACGACTGCAGTCATACGATACCATCGACCATACAAACATTATAGGTGTTATTCCACAAAATGAAACACCTTTGAGGTCAGAGTAACGATGAGTCTTGAACGCAAACGACAGGACAACGACTTGGTCTTAACTATTTAATAAACAAAAGGTTGTACAAAAAAAAAATGCTCTTCTGTTTGCCTGTTGGTTTGTTTGCCTGTTTGCTCAAAAAAACGGTGTCGCTTCTACCATGAGCTGACCTCATCTGTCTAGCGTCCAGCTCACTCGAACTTAACTGTACACCCTCGTCAGTCACGTGACACTCTAGCAAATTGGTACAATAATAAAGTATTTTAGAATATTGTATATCTGTATATTATAAACAAATGAAGCCTAATATATGCATAAAATGATAAAACAATCATTTTTAACTACATTATCAAATATGCAAATACTGTACAAATATGTCAACATTGCATAATTTATGTAACACACTACAAAAATTGACCAATATTAAATTGGCTCCTACATTATCCGGCCCATAACTGGTTAGGCAGGCGGGCTAAGCAATTACTAACTTCTAAACTAAACTTCAAATTAACTCTACATGAACAGAGAAACTAAGTCTCTTTTTTTGTTTTTTTTTATAAAGTCTTTTCTTCTTGGACTGCTTCTTCCAGCAAGCACAGTTTGTTTACTGGTCTCTCTAGTGTGTTGGTCTTGGTCCTTATCTTGACTCTTCGTACCATTCCGCTTGAGTCCAGTAGGGTCTCGACCACTCTTCCAAGCAGCCAGGACTTGCGAGGCGAAGTGTTATCCACGAGGAGCACGACATCTCCTATTGCAAAGTTTTGTCTTCTTGTTGGCCATTTTTGTCGCTCTTGGAGGAGTGGGAGGTATTCACGAGTCCATCTAGTCCAGAATAGGTCTGCCAAGTATTGAACTTGTCTCCATGTCTTCTTTCATGAAAATACCCCCCATGTTAGGTTGTGATTTCAGCAACAGCAAGTGGTTGGGCATCAGGGGCTCGAGATCATTTGCGTCATCTGAGATGATGGTAAGTGGTCTTCCATTGATGATGCTCTCAACTTCACACATCATTGTCTGGATACAGACTCACTCATGACTTACTCTTTCATGATAGAACTGAAAATTCTTCGGACTGCTCGAATCTGCCTCTCCCAAACCCCGCCTTGATGGGAGGCTGTTGAATATCCATTTAATTTATTTTGGTTGGAAGGCTCTTGCAATCTTGTCACTGTCCAGTTTCTGAATCGCTTCTCTCAATTCTCTTTCAGCGGCCACAAGGTTTGTGCCGTTAACAGAACGCATGGTGCTAACTTGACCTCTGCGGCATACGAAGCGTCGAATCGCTTTCATGCACGAGTCTGTATCGAGGCTGTCTGCGACTTCTATATGTACGGCTCTCAGTGTGAGGCAAGTGAATAGAACACCGTATCTCTTGACTGTAATCCGACCTCGCTTTATATCAAAAGGTCCGAAAAAGTCGACACCGGTATTCGTAAACGGGGGTTTATCTGGCAAAAGCCAATCTTCGGGTAGGTTTGCCATCTTCTGTTCTCCAACTTTTCCAGTCATCCTGCGAAATACAACACACTTGTTGATTATTCTTCTGATTGCTGAGTTGGCTTGTGGGATCCAATACTTGCGTCTTAGCTGTCCCAACACATAACTGCGTCCAACGTGTCCCGTCCTTTGGTGGATATCTGTCAGGATCAGTTTAGCGACTCTGCTGTGCGTCGATATTATTGATGGACGTTTGGCAGTTTCTGGCATTGCTGACTTGTTGAGCCTTCCGCCAATGCTCAAAATGTTATCTTGCAGTACAGGATCTAATTTGAACAGCTGAGTGTTACGATTATCTTGCTGTCCCTTTTGCAGCGCTTGAAGTTCTTCATTGAACTGTTGTTTCTGACTGTACTTGATTATTTCCAACTCCGCAGCTATCAAATCATCTAGCGTAAGTGGTTTCTTTTCCATTTTTGTTCTATATTTCTTCATGCCATTTTCTATTTTCACCTGACACTGTTCAGGATTCTTTTCATTTTGGTTGATATTTTTGACAACATTTTTCTTTCGTCTTTGAGCTGTCTTCCTTAATTTTACAATCCAGGCTACAGCTCTTTTTAGTTTCTGCTACTCTAAATGATAGTCGATCAGTTTGTTCATTGGTTCCACTGCGTCTTCCACTTTGATAATGTTTACTGTTGCCACATTCTTCACCTCAGGATCGTCTTGCAGCTTTTCCTTCCTTTGCCTGGGTTTTTCCGTCCAATCGCATTCGTTGTTGAGTAGGAAGCTTGGTCCTTGGGTAGCTCAATGAACTTGTTTTCTTCCAGGCCACATACCTTCAAGTGCGATATCACATAACTGTGTGTGCACTTCTGTTCTTTCGATTCATCTTGACTCATGGTGCTCAGAAGTAATTGGGTCAGTTTCTCATTAACATTCAGTTTCTTGCGCAGGCCTTCTGTGATGAACGTGGCTGTGCTTCCCGGATCAATAAAAGCATATGTTTCAACGTACTTGTCGCTCTTTCTTGACTTGATTTTCACCGGTACTATTGACAGCACACAATCACTTTCCCCGGCCCCAATGAAGCAAGCAGCCTCTCGTGCAACTTTAGGTTGAGGGCTTAATTCTTCTTCTTGAGCATCATTGTTCTTTTCTTGGGAGGTTAACTCTTCTTTAACTTTGTGTAGGATGTCTGGATGTTTTAATGTACACTCATTACACTCTGTTCTTTTCTTGCAGGACTTGGCGATATGATTAGGGCCGAGCAGTGAATGCTGCAAGGTCCCTATTGTTTATGTAGAACGTATTAGGGCCCAAGCAGCGAACCGCTGCAAGGTCCCTATTGTTTTTGTAGAGATTATTATTATTATTTGTTTTTTTTCTGACCAAATGATCATATTTTTGAACCCCTAAACATGCACCAAAACTCACCAAACTTTGTAGTCTCATCGGGTTTGGCGAAAATTTTGATATTTTAAAGTCGCCGTAAAGAGTGCAAGTGAAATGGCTCTGTAGCGGAACCTAGAGTAGGAAAACAAAATAGAATTTCAACCCATTTGACTTAACCCTACGAAAATTGGCAGTCACGTGCAGCACCCCGAGACGTACACAAAAGGTCATTGCAGCCATAGTCTAAAGCAGAGGTGTCAAAGTCAAATGGACGGAGGGCCAAATATAAAATTTTGCGACAAGCCGAGGGCCGGACTGATAAGATAAGATAAGATAAGATAAGATAAGATAAGATAAGAATGCCTTTATTGATCCCACATTGGGGAAATTTTCATTGTTACAGCAGCAAAGATATAGGTCACACAGGGGCGGCGGCATAATGTGGCCATTAATGTATAACATTGACGGCAAACATTTAGGATCAAACCTATGTAAATATACGCAGTAACATGTGTATATACACATGTATATACACACCAACCTACATCTACATAAAAAACATGAGGAACACTCATTTCGGCCTGTACATAGTACAGAGGAAAAACTACTCTAAGTAAGTGACAGTGCTGCAGTGCTGTAGTGAAATGTAAGGAACAGCATTAAATAAGAATAAAACTAGAATAACAGTAGTGGGGAATGTTGAGTATTGCACGGTATTACAGTAGTGGGGAATATTGGGTATTGCACGATATGAGCTCAGGTGCAGGACTGCACAATTGCACTAATGTCCGCCAGTTTGTAGAGACTACACAATGTTCTTGTTAAAGAGTCTGACAGCAGCAGGCAAGAAGGAACGGCGGAATCTCTCCTTTGCACAGCGAGGGTGTAACAGTCTGTCACTGAAGGAGTTGTGGAGTGCTGTTAGGGTGCCCTGGAGGGGGTGGTCCGGGTTGTCCAGCATTGATGACAGCTTGGCCAACATCCTCCTGTCCCCCACCGAGTCCACAGAGTCCAGGGAGCAGCCCAGGACAGAGCTGGCCCTCCTGACCAGTTTGTCCAGCCGCTTCTTGTCCCGGGCCGAGACGCCGCCTGCCCAGGTGACCACTCCCTGGAAGATGACCGATGCAACCACCGAGTCATAAAAGTTCCTGAGGAGTGTCCCCTGAACCGCAAAAGACCTCAGTCTCCTGAGTAGGAAGAGTCTGCTCTGACTCTTCCTATAGAGGGCGTCTGTGTTGTCGCACCAGTCCAGTTTATTGTTGAGATGAACACCCAGGTACTTGTAAGTTGAGACTCTCTCAACATCTGTTCCCCGGATATTCACTGGTGCAGGTGAAGAGTGTTGGCGCCTACCGAAATCCACCACCATTTCTTTGGATTTCCCCGCATTGATCAGGAGGCGGTTCTACTGGCACCAGTCCACAAAACCCTGAGTAAGTTCTCTGTACTCCCGATCATCTCCGCCTGTGATGAGGCCGACAATCGCAGAGTCGTCAGAGAACTTCTGCATGTGACAGGTAGGGGTGTTGTAGTTGAAGTCCGAGGTGTAGAGGGTGAACAGGAAGGGAGCCACGACAGTTTCCTGTGGGGCCCCCGTGCTGCAGAGGAGCACGTCAGACACACAGTCCTGTGTCCTCACATACTGTGGCCGGTTTGTGAGGTAGTTCTGGATCCAAACCGGCCACAGTATGTGAGGATAGAATGTTAATTGAATTTTTTAAAATGTCCATATTGGATCGGGTCATTCGCGCCTGCTGATGATGTCACGCTTTATATCACTGTAATATATTTATTTGCGTCTATGTTTGTCACCCCCTTGGCTGTTGTGATTTTTATTTTCGGAGTTACGAAATAAAAAATAAAATAAAGTACGTTACTGCTACTTTTGCGAGGCAGCTCGTACGTCACTTCCGTTTGCGTTTCTCCTGCCAAACTGGAAACACTTTTCTGGTTGACTCGGGCTGCAAGATTGTATGAACTGTACATAATGTGAAGTAAAACGGAGAGGATCATATGATTGGTATGATGTCTCCAGCTGACCCTATTTTAGAGTGGCAAGGTATGAATGTGGGTGATCCTGTCAGAAAACACAGGCCCGTATTCTACTTAACACGTCTATTTATTGTGGTCTGCAACAACAGACAAAGAATAACCTAGCAACATCATCAATACACATTCACATGTTTCATCACTATAATAGTTAGCATATGAGCCAAAACAACTAACTAGTGTTCAACAACGTGACATCACTCACGAGAACATATCCAGGCTACTTTGTACAGCAGTTACCTGACACGAACTTAAACGATTAAACTCACCTTTTAACATTTACACACAACAACAAACGTGGTGAAACACGGGCAATCTGCAACTACTGAGTTTGCTGGCACGAACAAACTACGAGCTGTGTCAAAGAAGGAAAGAGAAGAAAAAAAGTCAGTCACTATCAACACTTAGCGCTCGAATAGCGTTCAATGCCTGCTCACAGTGTGGGACATCTCAGCACTACGTCAAAACTCAATGAATTTATCAAATGCCAACAATTACTAATAATAAAACAACGTGATATTTCTAACATGAAGTATTTCTAATAAAGTGTGTTTTACTCCAAATAACTTTTCACCACAATCCGATTCTGAAAGCCACGAAAAGTGACGTGAAGTCTTCAGTCAGCATGTAGAACAACTATGGGGTGGCAAACATTGATGCAAAGAAATATATTACAGAAATAGTGTAACGAATTGGGTTATCTGTGTTGTGGTCGAATTTGTGTCATGCCAAGTTTTTTTTATTTCCGAGGTTATTGAATGCATCGTGCGGCTCGCTGGATGGGAGCGAGAGTAGCGGAGGACGAACAGGAGAGCCGTTGCTCTTTTTTGACTGAACGGTTGTCGTACTGTATTGGCTTCGGCTGCGGCCCTTATTAGCCGGTTGGACTAATAAAAACATGATAATTAAACTATGTCTGACGGCGTGTTCTTTGAAGTTGCTACAATATATTTTAAAGCATGACGTCTTCGGCGGGCGCGAAGGACCCGATCAGATCTGCTACCCACACCGGCTTACTGCGGGCCGGATCTAATAATAAAGCAATATCATCCCAGGGGCCGTAGAAAACCTTCTAGCGGGCCGGATGTGGCCCGCGGGCCTTGACTTTGACATATGGCGTCAAAGTGTACAGGAAGTGAGCAATGAATTTTTGAATGTCCAATTATGGACCATTTTTGCACGTTTACAGGGTGCATACTTTTGCACCCCTGTCCCAGAGGATTATTCCAATTGACTTCAAACTTCGGATATATCATCTTAAGACCTGGGGCAAACACTGGGAACATTTTTTCGAGTTTCGATCAACTATATGACAAGAGCAGGGCATCAAATTTGGCGTACATTTTTTCCTTCGCCATACAGTAGAAAAACCTGAATAACTCCCCTGCACATGCTCCAAAAAATGCCAAACTACACTTGAACATAAAGAGTCGCAACTTGAAGACATCTGTATGATAATATTGAATTATACATATAGCGCCACCTTGTGGCGACAAAAATTGTCATTTTTTACATTTCTATTTACTGCACAAAGCCCGTTAAACGAATCCGACTGAAAATTTGTCAGAAACGCCTCAAGACGTTGATCTTGCTCTACGTCGAGTATTGTGGCTTTTCAGCGAAGGGCCGCAAAGTCTGATTATTCAACGTGACAAAAAGTAGTTTACAAAGAATTGTTGGTATATGTAACAGTTCAAGGCCTACAAAGGGGCTTGGAGCCATATGCTAAACCAAACAGGAAGTCGGCCATTTTGAATTAAGTTTAAAGTATGAATTTGCTCTGATTACAGTAGCTGCTGGAACTTGACCCACATGATAATTTCTTCTAAAACCCGACTAACATTTGATAAAAGTCGAAGCCTGAAGACATATTTTTCATCGTAGTGGTAGCGCCACCTACTGGCTAAAGGAAGTACATGTTTTATTCTTTGATCTTTTCCTCCTCGCAGGTTAGCCAGGTCGACCTCAGAATTTCTCGGAAAACTCTGTAGACCTTCCTGATGTTAAAACACGATATTTGTGATTTTTCGTAAAAAGCTGTCGCCATGGCAACGGGCAGTTCGCAAATAAAACCACGCTAATTTTGACGGTCTAAACATGCATGAAATCTCATGAAACTTTGCACACACATCAGGCCTGGTGAAATCATCTTTTTTTGTTGTTTCAAGTCGCAATTGTTTGAAAAATGGCTCGCTAGCGCCCCCTATCATTTTTTAAAAATCAGCCCCGGTTGTACGTTTCACCTGTATCTACGAAAGTTGCTGGTATATCTAACAAAAAAGTCTCTTGGAGCTATGTGCTAAACCTAACAGGAAGTCCGCCATTTTGAATTTACTTTACAATTCGGCATCACATTGACTTTTGACTTTAAAAGCAGCTGTAATGTGATCCACATAATAATATCGTGTCCAAATGTCACACATTTGATGAGAATCTACACATGAAGACATCTACGAACTAACTTTTCATCGTAGTGGGAGCGCCACCTACTGGCTAAATGAAGTACATGTTTTATTCTTTCATGCTTCTCTCCTGGCAGGTTAGCCAGATCTCCTTCATAATTGCTCGGAAGAGTGTTTAGGCCTTCATGATGTTAAAACACGAAGTTTGGGATTTTTAGCAAAAAGCTGTTGCCATGGTAACACCCAGTTTGCCAATAACACAATGCTGATTTTGACAATGTAAACATGCATGAAAACCCATGAAACGGCACACATAGAAGGCTTGGTATATTAATCAATAATTAATTATTCACCTGTGCAATCTTTAAAAGATGGCTCGCTACTGCCCCCTAGAACATTTATAAATAGTGGTCCCGGTTGCACGCTTCACCTACATCTACAAAAATTTGATAGTATATAAAACAGAAAGAAAACTACAAAAAAGCCTCTTGGTGCCATGTGATAAACTGAATAAGAAGTCCGCCATTTTTAATTTACTTTAAAGTTTGGACTCACCTTGACTACGAAAGCTGCTTTAACTTGATCCACGTGATAATTTGGATTGTTTAATTCCGATGTGCGAGCATCCCAACGTGCCGGTACCTCAACGTTGCTAGGGCTGCGAGGGCCCTTTATAGCTGCTTGCAGCTCTAGTTTTGTATTTATTATTTTTCTAAAATGCTGTAGTAATGTTTTGTGATTATATATTAATTTATGTATATTGCATTTATGTAAGTATTTATTCCTTTTTGATTTGGTTTGGTACGGTGCATTTTCTGGGCGAGGAAGAAACGAGAGAGAGGTGAATTAGAGCAAGGCTGTTCACGTCTGAATAAAGACGCAACAAAACACTGTCCTTCCGTGTCGGTTGTCTTTAGCAAGGAAGACGCCAGAAGAAATACATAAAGTCAAACTTATATTGTAACCCGCCATACCACGGCCTCCAAAGATAAGGAAGAACAACTTTTAAGGGTTACACTACCAACAACGTACGTCACCACTATCACCGGGGCAGGGTGACTCAGCCGTGCATGTGTCAGTCGAGCAATAACATCCTCATCGTCAATATTTTGAAGCAGATGTAACGCCTCCTCTACTTTAAAGCTTTTCTTTAAATATACATATATAGATCATGGTGACAAGCAGTCTTTATCACTGCAGCCTCTGGTTGCTATGGAAAGCTTAATCACACGATCAAAAAAATTGATGGCGTCAAAAGGGGGTCGGATTACCGCCGAAAATAACGCGCTAAACTAGGCATATATATATATATATGTGCGTGTGTTTGTTTATATATAGGCCCATACATATACAGTGATCCCTCATTCAAGTGAAAACCGCAAAGTAGTCGGACTCATGATTATGATTATTATTTTGTATGATATTTATTTGGGGGGGGATTTGCGCCCGTTACGCTGTTGTGAACCCCCGACATGGTTCCCACACTTCTAAATACTTGTTAATCAATTTAACTTTAAAAATGCAAAGTGAAGAATATAAATACCAGGCTGCAGGCTGTTAGTCGTCGACCGCGGTAGCTGATGATCACGACGGAACGTTCGCTAACTAAAAACTACATTGAAGTTTTAATTTTTCACAAAAAATTGACTTACCTTAACTAGAACGCCATGGTGTAATTTATCCAATCCTGCACTTTAAAACTTGAAAAGTGAAAGTAAAAACGGCCTCTTCTTCTTCTTTCCCTGCTTTTGTTCTTCGTTCGCTTTGTTGCCTCCTATAGTCCTACTTCAATTAAAAACAAAGACGAAGCATGGCCGCCGGATAGGGATCATGCATTAACTTTATCTTTACAATAACATAAATAAAGTCCTTTGGATAAAATGCAACGCGGGATTGTAGTTAAAGTAAGATGTTTTAAGACAACCTAAGACAAAACTAACAAACACTTTCACACTTGATTTGGCGATGTCTAAGTCGCGCCGGCCGGGAGCGCGCTGCGTTCACGACATAAACACAGCTGTTCTACTGTACTATCCAATTTTTACAAAACTTTATTAGAGCAAACACATCATTACAAATACGGAGGAGAGAGTATCCGGCTTGACTCTGACTAAATCAACGGCACATTTGAACAGTGGACGAGACTAGCGAGAGGCTGCGATGATGCGCACCCAGTCAGCTCACATATAGTACACAGTGGAAAAAGTCAATTCACTTGTGCCCCCGTTGGTTGAGCTTGTGCTGGGAACCAGTCACCGCCTTTAATGAGTTCCTGCGTGTATGTACAAAGCCTCAGAGTCAACTCATATCTTTGAAACAATGCGTCTTTCTGCAATATAGCTCCCGATATGGCTGTGTTGTTTTATTTTTATTTCTGAATGCTTCTGAAAAATCAGCGATGCACCGAGGGCGCGAAAGTTGAAGCGCGAAGTAGCGAGGGATCACTTTATATATATATTAACGACGTAATGTAACTTGTTTCATTACTTGTTTCACTTTCTTTGAAGTATTACTACAGTTGCTGAGTTGGGTAACGCATTACAAATTTCGGGACTATAACACATATGTTGACGTATGCATTTTATATTTACCAAGCAGGTCTGTTTATGATGATATCACTTGATCAGAAGTTATTACTTTGAGCAATGCTTAAATAAAAAGTGAGTACACGAGGCAACTCTCTGCCTTGCAATTTGATAGTCTTTACACCATTGACAACACCTAAGAGGGCTGAGAAGTTATTGTTTGTGACAATAATCACTGTCACGGTTTCATAAAATAAAATGCAAATCATAGACACAAAATACAAGCAGGAACAAACCTAAGTAAAACGAAGCGAATAAACTGCAAAAAAATAAGTCACTGTGCTTTTTAGATATGATTTAATCAACTTAGTGCCATCAATTGCCATATGTAAAACGTAGTGATTCTGATTGGCTGTTCACAATTAAAATGCAAATCATCTGCCGGTGACAAATGACGTCACGCTACGGCACCATCAATCGGACAAACTACAATAGACACCATTATTAGAGTCTGATGCGCTCGTTTCTTGTTTACCTTCTTTTTTCAAATCACCTCAAAACTTTGTCTCCATGCAGTAAAAGAAAATTAGAACTAACTGAACTTTCAATTTTTATAAATAGAAAACCTAATAATGAAAAAGGAAAAAACATTTAGTCAGGTCAGTTTTGACTTCAATACATATTTTTGCTTTTATTACACATGCCTTGTCTGTGTGTTTCTATCTATCTATCTATCTATCTATCTCTCTCTCTCTCTCTCTCTCTCTCTCTCTCTCTCTCTCTCTCTCTCTCTCTCTCTATATATATATATATATATATATATATATATATATATATATATATATGTGTGTATATCTATCTATCTATCTTGTTTGACCAATTATCGATTATATGTTATGCATCACAATTATTTGTGTGTAAATGGCAAATGGACTGTCACTTGTGTAGCGCTTTTCTACCTTTGGTACTCAAAGCGCTTCACACTGTACCTCATCTACCTCCTGATGACGCAGCATCGGGAGCAACTGGGGGTTCAGTATGTTGCTCAAGGATACTTCAACATGGTCACAATGGCCGGGGATTGAACCCACAACCTGCCGGTTGGGAAAAGACCACTCTACCACTGAGCCATGCCGCCGCCAGTGTGTAAATTAATTTGAGAATAATGATAATTTCATTTGTGGTTTACAGTCTGTGATTATTTATTTACTAGACAAAATATCAGTTCCAATATTTATATTCAAAAAATAAATCTTATTGATACAAATATTGATCAAAGGTAGTGATGTCCCACCACACCATAGAGTCGAAACGTTTAATATTATAGACCACACCATATAGTTAAATATGCTCATAAGTTAACTTTACCAGCTAGAGTATGGCAAATTTTGCATTTTCCTTTCAAGGTCTTGAAATCATTATTAAATAAATTAATCCCCAATTTTGGAAAAAGTAACTTAAAAGTAACTTAAACTTGAGTAACGCATTACTCTATAAATAGAGTCATATTGTAAAGAAACTTATTACTTTCACATGCAAGTAACTAGTAATATATAATATATTACATTTTGGAAGTAACTTGCCAAACACTGCATATAGACATACATACATACATACATACATACACATACACATACACATACACATACACATACACATACATCCATCCATCCATTATCTGTACCGCTTATCCTCACAAGGGTCGCGGGGCGTGCTGGAGCCTATCCCAGCTGTCTTTGGGCAGTAGGCGGGGGACACCCTGAATTGGTTGCCAGCCAATCGCAGGGCACACAGAGACAAACATCCGCACTCACAATCACACCTAGGGGCAATTTTAGAGTATCCAATCAACTTACCATGCATGTTTTTGGAATCTGGGAGGAAACCGGAGTACCCGGAGGAAACCCACGCAGGCACGGGGAGAACATGCAAACTCCACACAGGGAGGCCGGAGCCGGGATCGAACCCACGACCTCTGAACTGTGAGGCGGACGTGCTAACCAGTCGAGCACCGTGCCGCCCATACACATACATATATGTTTAATTTTATTGAAATGCCCAGCTCTGCGTTTATGTATGAATGTGAATGGGAGCCAATCATTTTGTTTATTTGTTTATTTGTTTTTAAAATAACAACAACTACTGGTACTCAAGAGTAGGGTTTGAAGTTCTTTTTTATACACAATTTAAAGGTCAATATTTAACATTTAAATATGCCCTATTTTACTCAAATCTGACTTGACCACACATACTCAGCTTTTACTGAATGCTTCCTTCGGCATATGAGACCGTCTGGAAAATATGTGGCACCAAGTACAACAGTACCCAACGTACACACTGACCTGTTGAGACAACATTTCAATCACTGATTTCTTCAAAACTCTTTCAATCAATGTGGAGTAACATATAAACAATTGAGTTTAGGTTTACTGCAGGGGCTATTTACGGCGTTGGGAAGGATAGGGTTAATTTTGATGTACATCTAACTATGGTTGCAATGCCCCACTTTCAAGCATTTGCAATGTTTAAGTGACCCTATGCTCAGTTGAGATAATTCATGTGATTTGGAGAGACATGCAAGACATGCTGTTTGTACCCAACTTTCAGAGAAAAACGCGGCAGTTATTTAAAAAGTGAGATAGCTCGATTAATATCTTAAGCAATGTCTCAAAGCAAGCTTTCACACAAAGCATGGGCGGGATATTCTTGGTAGGTGAGAGAAATGGTTTGGAGAACAGCAAACACAGCATTATTACTTTGCTCAGATGTGACTAGACAGGCTAAATGTGCAAATTGCTTTTTGCACTCAGATTTTTCACCTTAATTACAGAGGGGACAGCTTTAACAGCTACATCACTGTCAACATCATCTTTCCATGTCAAAGCTAGCAGAAAGAGGAATGTTTTTTCCCCTCGTTTTGTAATTGCGATCATGAGTCAGGACAAATATGGGAACTTACTGTACCTGTGCTTTGACACAGTGAGCAGTTCTACTCTATAGACAGCCAACTAAGCTTTTGCCTGCTGAATTGCTAAAACTACTCTCTTTTTGAGTTGGGGGTGGGGGGTTCAGTCACATTATAACTGCAGCAACCAGCTACTAGCCTGTTTAATTAGTACAAGCATGATATTTTTTTTTCTTTGTGATTCACAATAGTGAGTTCCTTTTGTCACATTGTTGCCTGAAAATGTAGCCTGTAATTTCCTCTAATGGACACAGGAACCAGCAGTAAGCTTTTCAGATACTTCTCGACTTAATTTGTCATTGGAAATTCATAAAAAAAAAACCTTTTACAGGCAGAACTAAAAAAACAACAACAAAAACGATGATGTATCATTGTGGAAGACCGATGCATTAAATTATTAAATGAGCTATCTTTACAAGACAAATATCCCAAAATGCAAGCAGGCACACCAAACCATAACCACATATATCTGTATATTAAGTCAGCCCTTTTGGAATTTCCTTTATTCAGTTTTTCCTCCTTCATTCGATGTTTGTCACATCATACCACTACATTTTAACCATGTTATATGTCGTACACTTACAAAAATACTTAAATATCAGTATTGTGTATCATGAATATCTTTTGAACGTTTTATTCTGTACTGTATTGTACGATTTGTTTTTTTTTTAATTGGAACACTGCCACGGCATTTTAAGACTGGAATATTATGAAGCCATTGGCAGGGACTGGTATTACAGTGGTGCCTTGAGATACGAGATAAATTAATTCTGTGCCCAAGCTCGTAACTTAAAACACTCCCATCTCAAATCATCTTTTCCCATCGATATCCATAATATAAACCCATAATATTTTACTTGATAAAAAAAAGCTGTGACATCCGCAATTTGGACTCAGAGGGCAGTTTACCGTCAATTTCAGTTGACAGCAAACAGGGGTATAAGACCAAAATGGCAGCCTCCTGAGCTGCATAAATCTTTAGCCCTTGATGCAATATGGAGCAGGGAAAACCAGATTGGGACCAAAACTTTGACTGGAGTAAACAAAGATACTTTCATCTTTTAGAAACCCAGATCATGAATTTATTCATGCTCAATTTCTCCAATGAACTTACTTATTAACATCTTGCGAACTTTTTCGTAAAGATTCTTGATAGCCTCTGATGGTCATTGTTTGTTGAATAAATCAAACTTTTCGAAATATGGTCTGGGATTGCACATCAGTGGCTGATTTTTGGCCGCAGGTTTCTTCAGGTTTATCGTTGATAAAACCACAGACTATCCCGTTTAAACACAAGAGGGGATGGAGGATGAAAGGAAGTGGGAGCAAACTGCCTGCTCGGCGCTGACACACAAGTGGCAACCTGAGAGTCACTTGTTTGATGAAACTGAAACTACCAGAGGTGAGCAATTTACAAAATTTTACTGTTCCGTCATTCGTCCTCAGCCTGGGAACCCGTCCATCATCGTCAGTCCATATTTTTTTCAAGATGAACCAAATTGTAATTGTCAGTTAGTCAGTCCGTCATGTTATAACCCCGCTTCCGTCATCATTTCAGTCGGTAAGTTTCATCGGTCTGCGAGTCCGTCTACCGTCAGGGCGCTCCCAGCAAACCCACAGAATTTGTTTGGGTCTGCCAGGTCTGACATCCTCACCCACCATTGATGCCAACATAAAGCTGCACTCCTGCTCTGTTGATTCTGGGTCAAGAGATCACCATCAGTGTTGACATTAGGGAGACCACCAGGCAGCTCCAAGGACCGCCCAGGACTGGAGTATGCCCGGAAACTACAGGATCGACTGGAGCCAGCACATGCATTTGCTCAGGACCATCTGTAGAAGGCAGATGTGTGTCAAAAGCAGAACTATGACATTTGAAGTTATGGGCAGAACTTCACACTGGGTGAGCTGGTTTGGGTGTACACGCCTAAACAAAAGGGACGCTGCCCAAAGTTGGACAGCCATTAGGGCGGACAGTGGCTGGTGCTCGAGCAGTTGGGGGAAGTAATTTAACGGGTAGGGGTTTGCCGTGCAAAGTGCGCGGGGGTTGCTCTGCATTTGGACCAGTTGGCGCCGTACTGGGGTAGAGACATTTACCTGTTTTGGGTGGAGCTTGCTTCAGCAGCTGTCTTGGGACTTGCCACCACTGCTGTCCCCGTTCAGCTGCTGTTGCCGGCTGGAGTCGGACCGGGGTTGGACTAGAGTCGACCCCAGAGACAGAAGCAAATTTCGCAGCGGTTACAGGATTTTTTGGGGTCTACCCCTCCGAGTGAGGATCTTCATAAAGGGGAGGGCCGCGTAATATGTATTGTGCATTTGAGGGCAGGGCCTCTTCAGTGGGGCTGAAGTAATAGAGGCTTGGGTTGGCCGTCTGCATGTGGAGTGTCTGGGCGCGAGTTGTGGCCAACAGCCGCTCCTGTTGTCCAAAACACTTTACAGCACCCTGAGGGAAAAAAACACCATACAGCAATTTTAGCATTTGACAGTTACATAATGTTAAGGGGGGCGCAAATGAATGAGGGAAATAGCGCGGGTGGATGCGACACAATGATTACGTTTACATGCAGTCAATAACCCTTTTAAAACCTGAATATTAGCAGTATTTGTTTCTTTTAAAGCCATGTAAATGTGCTTTTTAAATTCCAAATATCATGCCTGGGTTACTACTTTTCTAACCCGAATATGTACGCATGTATACGTTGACCGGAATACCCCGATCCCACTGAGCATGCTTAACCGCAAGGAATCTTGGTCTTTGTAGTTCAGGGAGTGTTTATATGCGCAGTGTATGGTGCGAAACCGACCGGAAATACACGATTAGTCAGAGCTGGGCTCTTGACCCTTTTTCGCCGGTCCGGCCTCAACCCCACCGCCCTTGACCAGGGTACCCTTCCGGCCTCGACCCTCCGCCCTTATTCATAAAAATTAGACCTGTCCCCAACATGTCTCACAGCACAATGCATCGGTCACGTGATGCAATGCGGCAGTTGTCACTTGCGCCTACGCGGGAGTATAAAGAAGCAGAAAGAAGCCTTGAAATGAAATTTGACCACCTCGCGACAAACGTCACACGCATGAGGGCTGATTAGTGGGCTGGACTAAATTCCACTTCCGGCCTTGCTTAGTCCGCTCCTTTTTTCTTTTCTTTTTTTTTTTTTTTTTTTTCTAAATGAACTTTTTATTGAAAAGCACAATGCACATTCAATTAGAACAATATAAACAATTTCTCATTGCTTTTCCATTTTACAAATATAATGAACTAAACAGAGGAGCATGGGAACCAATTGCACTGCCATTGTTTTACAAAAGAAAAAGTATGAGTTGAAACAAAATCACTTCTTATAGGTTTAACATATTCTGTCCACTTAGACCATGTTAGGTAGAAAGCGTCCAGTTGTAACTTAAGTGTAAAGGAAATCTTTTCCATAATGAAGATCTCACTAATAACATTAATCCAGTCATCTGTCGTTGGACTCTTAGGTTCGAGCCACTTCCTTGTCAATGCTTTTTTACTTGCCGCCAGTAGAATGTAAATGAGTTTCTTGTCCTTCTTACTCATGTGTGGCAGATCCATTTTACCCAGGTACATCTATTTAAAGGACAAGGGAAGAACAATGTGCCATACATTTTGCAAATGATAATGAATGTCCAACCAATAGTTTTTTTATCACAGCACATTCCCAAAATATGTGGAAATGGTTGGCCCCACCAACCATTGTCAGATGTCTCCACATCTCCAACACGTATCTCCTGTTCCTTGATATTTCTTCTGTGCTGGTGTTACATAAAATCTCATTGTGTTCTTCCAGCAAAATTCACGCCAGATGTTTGACCCAGTTGTAGTCCACTGTGTTTGACATACATATGTCCATTCCTCTCCTGTGATAGTAATCCTCCCTTCCCTTTCCTACTTCTCCTTCACATAGTGTGTGCCCCCCTCCTTACCCACCAGGATGCTATCGTACAATTTAGAAATTATCTTGATCGGGGAAATTGATTTTAATAATGACATAAATGTTTGTAAAAAAACGTCTTCAGTTTTCTTTTTAATAGTCTTATTAAAGTAGTGTCTGATCTGTAAATATCTGAAGAAGTCATCAGAATTCAACCCATAATTTTGTTTCAAAGTTTCAAATGATTGAAGTACTCCCTTGTGGACGAATGAGTTCTAATCTGTTAAACCTTTCGGGATCCAGGATTTGAATCTGTCATCGTATTTATCAGGGGTGAACTCTGAGTCGTAAGCACACCATCGATACAATTTTGTGTCCCCCTCCAAGTTGCATATTTTTATAATTTCATTTAAAGCTACAATCATCATACTGGACAATTTTTCTTTAAAGTTAACTCCCAGTTGTAATTTGGTGTCGAATAATAACACTCTCAAAGTAATATTCTTAGTTGTTTTCTCATCTAAGTCTTTCCATCCTGCTGTGTAAGTCGGAGAGCACATGCACACAAGTGGTCTCAGCTGGATGGCATAGAAATATTCACGTAAACATGGAAGCTTTCTACCTCCCCTGTTTTTCTTCAATTGTAATGTCTTGTACTTAATCCTTGGCTTTTTGCCCATCCATATATATCTTGATATCATTCTGTCCCACTCTAAAAATTGCTGTTGTGTTATTGAAAATGGTAGACATTGGAATAAGTACAACAATTGAGGGAGGACATTCATTTGTATAGAATCAATTCTAGAGTTAGGATACAGAAACGGTAAAGCATTCCAACTTTGTAAATCTGATTGTAATTTGGTATTTAGAGGCCCGTAATTGACCTCATACATCTTTGAGAAATCTCTATGTAATACGATACCTAAGTACTTGACCGTTTCCGCATCCCACTTCCATTTATATCTCTCTGTGATATGGAGGGGTGGGTCATAATTTAAAGTTAACACTTGTTACATTAATTTTATAGCCTGAAAGAGATCCATATTCTTCAAGTGTTCTTATTATCGTGGGTACTGTCTGTGTAGGTTGGGTTATGGTCAATAGTAAATCGTCAGCAAACAGAGCAATTTTTTGCACTTCACCAGCAATCGTCATTGCTTTAATATCTTTTCTGTGCCTTATCCAGTGACCTAATGGTTCAATATACAAGGCAAAGAGAAGTGCAGAGAGATTACACCTCTGTCTATTTCCTCTTTGTAATTCTATTGACTCCGTGAGGTCGCCATTAACTTTTATTCTATCAGATGGTTTATAATATAATCCTGAAATCACCTCAATTATTGATTTATGAAACCTAAATTTGTCGAGTACTTGGGGAAATGTCCACCCCACGGAGTCAAAAGCTTTCTCTGCATCCACGCCAATAATCAAGGTCTCTTGTTTCTGTTGAATGGCATATTACATTATACTTAAAACTCTTCTGACACTATCTTGTGTCTGTCTATGCTTTATAAACCCTGTCTGGTCGTTATGTATCAGCAACGGCGGAATCACTTCCAATCACTTTGACAAAATAGAGGTAAATAGAATTTGTAGTCGATATTTAAGGCACTGTTTGGACGGTAATTACTACATATTACTCTGTCCTTGCCTTCTTTCGGAATTATGGATATTATTGCTTCATTCCATGATTTTGGAGTCATCTTCTTTTCGAGCACCCAATTAAATGTTTTAAGTAACGTTGGAATCAATTGGGTCTCCATGGCCTTGTACCATTCCGGACCAAATCCGTCTGCTCCTGCCATTTTCCCACTTTTTCTCTTAATAGTCCAATGAATTTCCTCTTTTGTTATTGTTGCAAGTAGTTTATCATTCTGCTCATCTGTCAAAATTGGTAAATCTAACTGTGCCAAGAAACCGTCTATGCGTTCATGGTTGTCTATGCAGGTCTGAGAGTATAGGTTTCTGTAATAGTTTTGGAAACATTGTTTAATTGTCTCTTGTTCCACAACCATTTTGTTATTTAAGGGATTCATAATTTTACATATTGTTCTCTCCGTTTGTTGTTTTCTTCTTAGTTTATAGGAAAGCTCCCACCTGCATCATAATATTGTTTTAGAAAGATACGCTTTTTCTGTACCTCCAACGTGTTAATATCATGTATTTCCTTCTTCAATTGTTGGATTTCAGACTTTACTTCACTTTTCAAATTCCTAGAGTGTTCATGTTGAAGTTTCAACAATTTTTCTTCAAGACATGCCAGTTTGTGTTGGTTAGCTTTCTTTTGGTGAGTAGCAAAGCTGGGCAGTCCGTCCCTGGGCCGGACCGGTCGGACCCTCCGGCCCGGCTGGATGCTCATTTTTGGGGCGGAGGGGTGGGCTGACAAATTTAAAAAATGGCTGGACTAAGCATGGCTGGAAGTTGATTTTAGTCCGGCCCATTAATCGGCCCTCATGCGTGTGGACGTGCTTGTGAGGCGGCCAAAAATCATCTCAGCCTACTCGGTGAAAGACTTATTTTTAGGCTTCTTTCTATTCCCGCGCCACAACTGATGTTATAGGGATTATGGTATTGCCTCTCCGCCCCCTCTTGTAATGGTATGCCCCAGTTGCAGGTGGGAGGCGCGGGTTACGTGACGTGACAATGAGGAAATACAAACACGCTTGAGCGCACTTTGCTGTCTCACATGTCCCCACACGGAGACGGATGAGCCACGCAGCTTGTTGCTGCTGCTGCAAAGTCCCATCACTCAAAGTAAACAAGCTACTCACCCACGCTCCCCCTTAGCCGCCACCTTCCAGATCGTTTTCGCAATAAAATTAAATGCATCGTCTAGTCATCCCTTTATGGTTGTACGATATGCATTGTTGTCGCTGTCTTTTTGAAGCGACTTGTTTCAAAACAATATGTGTCCACGAGTATATTCAGACGCTAGTACATCAAAGTGGAGTTCATGCACTTTTTCTGGCGTTCACTATTTCCGGAAATACGCCATAGCAAACCTGCAGTGTATAGTGGTTTGCTGGTATGCTTTTATTTTGAAGGCCGGGAAGAAGGGGAAGTGTGCAAAATAAATAAGTAACTTGACTACGACTCCTCCGACTTCTTCTTCTACGACTCTTCTCTATAATTATTGGACCCAAATAATTATACAATACGAAAAATCCAACCCCGGGGCTCGCAATGCAAGGAAGCACACAGTTGGGTAAATACTAATAAGGTTTCTTTTTAGGCTTCTTTCTACTCCCGCGTTGGCGTGAGCGACAACTGCCGCATTGATTCATGTGACCGACGCATTGTGCTGTTGGCGACACGTCTGCAACACATGCCACGCACCCATCAGGAATTGTTGCTGCTCTGATCGGTCCATTAAGAAAATTGTTATTACACAGTAAGACATCGAACAAGGTTTACAATTACATGCAAAGTCTTTGTTTGTACATTCTACATTCAAACATTTCAAATTTACATTATAGTTCATAATGTACTCAGAAAGGGGGATGTTATGGTAGAGACGCATTGCATGCGCTAACCCTGACCGCCCTCTTGTGGCCCAGGAGAGTTACTGTTTTGAGGTTGTAAAATAAACGATTGCAATCTCTTCAATTCGGAGCCGTCTCAGTCTCGTCTATTTAGTGGAGCCCGCGCTTACAGCTACCAACACATGTTGGACCCAAATAATTATACAATACGACAAAACCAACCCCGGGGCTCGCAATGGAAGTAAGCACGCGCAGGAAGTAGTAAAGTACTAGTGGCGCATTTTGAAGTGTGTCCATAGTTTGAATTGTAAATTATCCAGCTTGTGATCCTTAAAAAGCCTCTGCCGTTAGCGTTTCTCCCTCAGTGACGTCAATCACGGACGCTTTTTTTTTTTTTTGGGTCGGAGGGTGTAATGGGGTGGGGGCCGACAATGTTTATGATTATGGCCGGTGGGTCGCGGCCGGAAGGGTACCCAAGTCAAGGGTGGAGGGTCACGGCCGGACCGGCAAGAAATGGTCAAGTGCCCAGCTCTGGACTGAGTAGATATACTTATAATTTTACCTCTCATAACGGCTTTAAGTGTGTCGCAGAGGATTCCATTTAATAAACTCTTTAATGGCTTCCATTAATTTACTTTTATTATCTGGGTAATTCAAAATACTATTATTCATTTTCCAAAGAGTACATCTTATATTACTTGTCAGGCAGACCTTAACAATGACAGGATTGTGGTCAGAAATCGTACATGGCCCAAAATCACAACCTTTCATCAAATGTAAGTCATTTTTAAAACATAAATATATAGTCCAATCGGGTATAGACATCATGTGGATGAGAGTAATGACTATATTCTCTTTTTGTCGGATTAAATTCTCTCCATACATCTACTACACTTATCTCTTCCATAAGGGGTAGGATATTTTTTCTGATCTTTTTAGAGCCACTTTTGCCATTCGAAGAGTTAAGTGCATCATTTAATGCTATGTTAAAATCACCACCATGTATTAAGATCCCTTGACTTTTCGTTGTTATTAACTCCAAGATATGTCTATAAAAAGACCAGTCACAGCCGGGAGGTGCATACACATTAAATAAAGTTGTGAGTTTACCTGCAATCTTCCCTATTATCATGACATATCAGCTTTCTTTATCCTTATATTCTGCCAAATGCTCATAATTCAGTACCCCAGATGTCAGCGTCGCGACGCCTCGCCTTCGTCCTGAGCTATGTGAAGAGTAAAATACTTGTTTAAAGCCCGATTTATTTAGTTTTAAGTGCTCCTCATCTGTAAGGTGTGTTTCTTGTATAAAGGCAATTTCTGCTTTTTCATTTTTCAGTTTGGACAGCATTTTCCACCTTTTAACTGGACCATGCGAACCATTAATATTAATAGTAACAAGTTTTAAATATCTGTCATACATTTTGTAACATTAGCAATATTATACATAGGTTCCCAGCTCCTCAACGTCAGTGTCCAACTCTGAACAAAACAAACTCTTAACAACCGAAAACATGAAAAAAAGAAATTAAATGATAACTTTCAAGGTATGGGTCCATGAAACAGACCCTGATATGCCTCTAAAGGTAACGTCCTCATCATTGCAGTGAAGAAGGCCTTTGTTAGCTGTGGACCATGCCTCAAGAGATCATACTAAACCGAACCATAAGTCATGTCTTTTACACCAAAAAAAGGACACTAACTCTTTGAACTTTCCCTTCTATTTAGAATAGACAGCGTTGATTGTTATTTCGAGACTTCACGAAGAAAACCTCATTTTGCAGGGGGTCCAGCAGCCAGTCTCCTGAAGCTTCTCAGCTTCTCTTTGTAACCCAGGACTGGGTTAACTGTAGTACGGGCTCCTCTGGACACTCTGCTCCACAATAGTTGTTTCAGCTGCTCCACGATGGTCTCCGGTGGTTTGATGACTGTGACAGGAAAGTCTCTTCTGGACATGTCCTCACTCGCTTCCATAGCAGTGTCGTACGTTTTCGTGCCGTCATCATATTTCACCTCCAGCCTCGCAGGGAAGAGGGAATCTGGTTGTCTTTCAAGGTCTTGCGGATGGCTGCGTATTGTCGCCTCTTTCTCAGGATAAGAGGAGGATAGTCATTGTCAAGAGAAATGCGTTTATCATTCCAAGTGAAGCCTTTCTGTTGCCATGCTTTCCGAAGAATCTTTTCTTTGGTTTTGAAGCTCAAAAACTTCACAAGGATAGAGCGTGGAGAGGCCTTGCTGGGTAGTTGGGGGCCCGGCGATCGATGTCCCTGTTGGATAGCAATGTCATCTGTTTGGCTTAATTGTAACCCCTCGCGTAGGAGTGCCTCGATAAGAATACTCATTGTGGGCGATTCTCGTTTGGACTCTTCGGGTACACCATAAATTCTGATGTTGTCTCTCCTAGAACGGCTCTCCAAGCCGGTTATCTTGTCCACTATCTTCTCATGTAACTGCACGAGCCCAGTCCTCTTCCACATTTCGCATTCCCTCCTCCGTCTTCTCAATCCTCCCCATGGCTTCTTCCAGCCTGTTACTCACTTTCGCCACTTCTTCTTTGATGCTTTCAAGCTTGTCATTGTTTTCTTGCCGAAAGTCTCTAAGCTCTTGCAAGATTACTCCGTATTCAGCCATGGATCGTGTCAGCCGATTACCCTCGCACTCGTAGTGTTGTGTTAGCCGCTAATGCTAGCGCTACTCGATGTCGGCTCACTTAATTCAAAACTGCCTTCAGGTCTGTTTTTTTTGTGTATTTCTCTCCCCCTCGATGTAATGGATGAAATCAAATGTCTCACAATCAGAGGGGTATCATATACATTTCTTTGGTTCAGTCGGGAGCTCCCTCACGGCACAGCCATCACTGTATGTTCCGACCGGAAGTCCAGTCCACCCCGTTTTTCAAACGTGCCACCCCCCCACCCTTCGCCCCAAAAATGGGCGTCTGGCCGGGCCGGAGGGCCGGACCGTTCCGCTCCTGGGACGGACTGCCCAGCTCTGCAATTAGTGATAAAGAAGCCATGACGACTGCTACCGGCCACAGACTGTTCATTTTTATCCGCCTTCCACGTGCTGCTGCTGTTGTTGTTGTCTTTTTCGGATGCAGGAAGGAAGAAGGAAGTGAACGAACAAGTGTAGATGACATAATTGCGTCATGACGTTGTCTGTGGGTCGCTGTTTCAATCTGGTTATTTAAATGTGGGGGGTAACTGTCCGCTCAAGCCGTGTAAACGGGTTATTTCGAATGACTCAGAAATCAGAATTTTGTACTTAACCCGAATATTGACTGCATGTAAACGCAGCCCCTAAAAACTGCGCTGAAAGTTTTTTTTGTTTCTTTTCCACTCCAGCCCACTGGGAAAATGCATGGTACTAAAGTCTGCACCTAATACTGGGGAACAGCTCATTAATACTGGGGTACCTACCTGCGTGAAGGGAGTCGAGCAACGCCCCTGGCCGAGAGTCACAGCTCACCTGTTTTCTGGGTTTGGCCTTGTGACGTTCGCAATGCAAACCCGAGGGCAGTTTGACCTCAGTTCCAGTTGACATCAAAGGGCGGTATAAGGCCAAAATGGCAGTCCCCTGAGATGGATGAAAATGGATACATTAATCAGCTTAAGTGTTACTCCACTAACACAATAGCGTTAGCGGAATAACAGTCACACCCACATTTATGAATTTGACAAAGAGAAAGGTACCAAAAGCAATGCATTCACAGTAATTATGATCCTTATAAATGTTTACTCGCATATATGCATTATGTATTAATCGTAGCTGTAACCACCCATGCAAACATCAGGACAATTTGTACAATGCAAGTGTTAAGCAGTTTGATACACATATTGAAGGAAGGTGAGGAAGAGTATTCAGGAATTTGTTGATTGGAAGTTTCCTCTCAGAGGAGATAGGAGTAATGAATTATTTCTTGTTGGCTGAAGCCTCAATTGGATGCATGATGATGGAAAATAAAATTACATATCACATCTGTCCGCATTTTAGTGTGAAACTGTAACCTGTCATCTTACAGTTATAACCTCAAACTTATGAAAAGTTGTGCCATTAAAGGGTAAACATGATTTAAAAAGCCACGTATGAGGTGGTTATTTTTTTCTGATCTGAACTGTGCATCAGGCAATGTGGTTGCCTGATTAGCATGTCCGCCTCACAGTTCAGAGGTTGTGGGTTCGATTCCGGCTCTGGCCTTCCTGTGTGGGGTTTGCATGTTCTTCCCGTGCCTGCGTGGGTTTTCTCCGGGCACTCCGGTTTCCTCCCACATTCCAAAAGCATGCATATTAGGTTAATTGAATTGATAATAATGCATGTCTGATGTTTCAAACAAACCAATTCTCAATACAAGTGAATGGAAGATATCACCGTGGACTCCCGTCTGTATGTCCTCAACCAACCAAAGGCTTCCTCTCGTGGTCTACAGAGAATAGCTCAACACACGTTCGTCATGACCGCAGTATATTCTATATTGTCGTTTAGCAAAAAAATATTTCATTCGTGGCCTACAACGGAGCTATTTTTCGCGTGAGTTCAAACAAGCAAAAACGCATTACTGCTGGCATCTGAATGTGCAAGGCCGGAAGTCACGTAACTCACGCTGAGCGATAAAGAGGTGAATTAAAATTAAATACAGTACATAACACACACACTAGCTAGTTTTTTAAAAATAAAATAAAATGATACAATGTTTTTATACAATTTTTCAGATTTGCTAATGTTGAATTATTATTATGAGAGCTGGGCATTTTACAAAAAATTGAGCGTCCATTGTTTGTCATCTGTCTGCAGCGTGGGTACCCTTCCGCTGTACGTCATTCACCTTTTTATCCGGGGGAAAAAAATTGCACCCATTTATTAGGCCGGTGTTCTGAAATTCCTTCCTACCTGCCGAGACGTCCTATTAATGTCCAGTGTGCAGAGCTGGGCACTTGACCCTTTTTTGCCAACCGGCCGCGACCCTCCACCCTTGACCTGGTTACCCTTCCGACCGCGACCGCCCGCACTTATTCATAAAAATTATCACCCCCACACCCCCGGCCCCCCCCAAAAAAGTGTCTGTGATTGACGCCGCCGTGGGAGGGATACTAATGGTAGAGGCTATTTAAGGATCATTAGGTGGCTAATTTACTATTCTAACCCGTTGTGGACATGCTTCAAAATGCGCCACTAGTACCTTACTACTTACTGCGTGCTTACTTCCATTGCAAGCCCCGGGGTTGGTTTTGTCGTATTGTATAATTATTTGGGTCCAACATGTGTTGGTAGCTGTAAGCGCGGGCTCCACTAAATAGACGAGACTGAGACGGCTCCGAATTGAAGAGATTGCAATCGTTTATTTTACAACCTCAAAACAGTAACTCTCCTGGGCCACAAGAGGGCGCTGAGGGTTAGCGCATGCAATGCGTCTCTACCATAACATCCCCCTTTCGGAGTACATTATGAACTATAATGTAAATTTGAAATGTTTGAATGTAGAATGTACAAACAAAGACTTTGCATGTAATTGTAAACCTTGTTCGATGTCTTACTGTGTAATAACAATTTTCTTAATGGACCGATCAGAGCAGCAACAATTCCTGATGGGTGCGTGGCATGTGTTGCAGACGTGTCGCCAACAGCACAATGCGTCGGTCACGTGAATCAATGTGGCAGTTGTCGCTCGCGCCGACACGGGAGTAGAAAGAAGCCTAAAAAGAAACCTTTCACTGAGTAGGCTGAGATTAAATTTGGCCGACTCGCGACCACGTCACATGCATGAGGGCCGATTAGTGGGCCGGACTAAAATCCACTTCCGGCCATGCTTAGTCGAGCCATTTTTAAAAATTTGTCAGCCCCCGCCGCCCAAAAATGGGCATCCGGCCGGGCCGGAGGGTCCGACTGGTCCAGCCCAGGGACGGACTGCCCAGCTCTGCCAGTGCGCTTACGCGCGCTTACGCACGCATGCGCACAGTGCCGATAATTTTTAGCATGGGAATTTTGTAACTTTTTGTGTGCATAGTATTCCCTGGGTCAGTAGAATCTCTTATAAAGTTAACTGAATATTTAAGTAAATAGTTCCTTGAAGTTAAAAACCCTTTGCCATTCCAAACACCCACATGTGGGTTTGCGGGTCGTGCACGCGGGACTTTCACAACATACTGAACAACTTCAAAGCATTCCTGGGCATGTTTTACATTGTTAGAAATCTGAGTTTCCGAATGATACCAAACATAAGATACAATAATTTCTGCAGCATTTATGAGCATTTAAGTCAAAACAATGCTAACACACAAAAAATGTGCAACTCACCATTTTATCCTCAAATGTCCGGCACAATTTCATAATCCATCATCAATGATCACATTACGTCGACAAGGGTCCAGTAAAAGTATTCCAGTAATATAGTTAGTCCACAACAAGCCTGACATCCATAAAACCACGTTATTAGCTGCTGCAACTGTTACAGGTTGCTATCAGATACATATACATATTACATATGCACATATTTTCTATCGTAGATTGAGTTACCTTCGACGGATTTAGACACATGAGTTTTCAAAAAATAGGCTGGACCTTAGTTTGATTGATTGATTACTTGATCCAATAAAGTAATGTTTCCCATGTCAGAGTTCAACAACAGCCAATGAACATATTCCATGCGTAAATAGCACCACCCCTGCATATGGATGATTCGTCAGTTATCTTTGCAGTCACAACCAAACTTGCTAAGATGGTGATTGACGCATTCAACGGCCAATGAAATTCTTTAAAAAAAACATGGAAACTGTTTTCAAAAAAAACACCGGGATAACTTGCGTGACGCACTTTCAAAGTCCAGCGACATCAGGGCTGTGAGTCAGAGCGCACGTCATATCGTGTGACCTTCTTTGATTTTTCTGCGTTTTTTTTTTATCTGGATGTAGGATATGATAGTGCAAAGTCTTACTTTTCATTAGAACTCATGATTGTTAAAGCATTCCACAATAGCAGCCTTTTCCCCTACGTATGTGAACATGGTTGCAATGGGATCACCCACATGGCACACTTTTGGTTCGCCTGGACATCCCCTTAGTAAGACTTGTGTAAAATGCAAATTTTTTGTCATGTTATTGTCAAATTTGAAATGGAATTGGAGGAGCCTTTGAGCTGTAATCCTGTTGTGTTATTTAGTCTCCCACGCTAATACAAAATTTTCCAGGCAGATTTTTGGAAAAGAAAAAAAATTGGCGGACATAAAATCTGCCTTCTTTTATGTATTCAAACTTCCATAATTCCGTGCCTGTAGCACTTAAAAAGTTGAGGAGAAAAATTCAAAGTGTTATCTTCAAAAAGAGACCAAAACTATGCTGATACTCCAAATAGTTCGAGTACAGCTTCAGTTTTACTTTGGGTGCACCTTTTTAGGCGTTCAGGTAAAAATACCAGGGGAGTGTAATAGGGTTAACAGAATTAAGTTGATTTATCATCGACCATCATATTTTTAAAAAATGACAAATATTGGCGCTGATATTCTATCCCGTATTATGCACGATGACAGCAAAGAATGACTCCGGACGGAACGAGGTTGTGTTTGCTGTAATGACTTCATGCATGCGATCAATAATAGATTGCACAAATTGTGACATTACAGTTGATCACTGATTTTGCATAAAATGCTAAATATTGACCGATTTGCCCCGCGATAATAACGATGCAGTCTCACATTCACACTTAAGGACAAATTAAAGTCTTCAATGTACCTAACATGCACCGGTATGTTTTTGGAATGAGAGAGGAAGCTCGATTACCTGTAGAAAACTCACACAAGCATGGAGAGAACAGTTATACTCCACACAGGTGGGCCTCAATTTCAAATTAGTAAGGGTAGTCCGAGTGGCTGTTTACAAACAGCTTTATGTGGAAACTGAATGAATTCCATTTTATTCCTAATTGATTTGTCAAATTGTGGTTCTGCATGGCGGCACGGTGCTCGACTGGTTAGCACGTCCGCCCCAGAGGTCGTGGGTTCGATCCCGGCTCCGGCCTCCCTGTGTGGAGTTTGCATGTTCTCCCCGTGCCTGCGTGGGTTTCCTCCGGGTACTCCGGTTTTCCTCCCACATTCCAAAAACATGCATGGTAAGTTGATTGGACTGTCTAAATTGCCCCTAGGTGTGATTGTGAGTGCGGATGTTTGTCTCTGTGTGCCCTGCGATTGGCTGGCAACCAATTCAGGGTGTCCCCCGCCTACTGCCCAAAGACAGCTGGGATAGGCTCCAGCACACCCGCGACCCTTGTGAGGATAAGCGATATGGATAATGAATGAATGAATGAATGGTTCTGCATGGTCTTTTTCATTTTGATTTAAACTTTTTACTTAGCTTTTTGCTTGATTTAATTTTGATTACCTCCTCTCTTGGCTTTGGATTCACACTTTCTTGAAGAAGTCAAGCCAAATATTTTCTTTACAATAAGATGTTCTATGCACCTCACTAGTCTAAACAACATTCTGATTAACATTGCGTTTGTGGAATAGGAGTTAAGCACCAAAATCCACCCATTCTTAGCCATCTCAAGGGGCGGCCATTATGTCACTTATGTCAACTGAAAATTACATCACAACTGCTCAGGGCTCAGGTAACGACCAATCGCGTCTCACCTGTTTTCTGAAGCTGAGCCATGATTGGTTGTTACCTGACCCCTGAGCAACTGTGATGTCATTTTCAGTCGACAACAAGTGGTAAAGTGGCTGCGCCTTGAGATGGACAAAAATGGGTGGATTTTACCGCTTAACTCATATTCCACAAACGCAATATTAATTAGAACCTTAGTTTAGACTAGTGGGGCTGCGTAGAAGATTGTCTTGCGAAGAAAATTCTTGGGTTGACTTCCCCCTTGAACACGACACTGTTCTTTTCACTGTTGACATCCTCTAAAAGTGCCAAGGTGTGAAACCTGCCTCTGTCTTCTGAGGTCTGCTTTCAGATAATACCTTCTGCCAGCTCATTGGCCGAAAGCTCCACTGTGACATTATCAATCTCCACTGTCCAGCCTGCAGCATTGCTGGAGGTGTTGGGCAGACACACAAGGCCCAGAGGGACAAGGAGGTCTTACTGCTGACTACATGGCAAAAAATAAATAATGTGTCATGTGTCATCTTCCACCCCGCTTATCCTCTACAGAGGGTCGCAGGGTGGTTCTGTTCCATCCCAGCTGACTATGGGCGAATGGTGGACTACACCCTGAACTGGTCGCCAGCCAGTCGCAGGGCAAAGATAAATAATAATAACAAAAAATTAGTAGGTTGAAATTAAAGATGGACATTGGCTAGTGGTTACATGAGAAGTGACAACCCACTACTGTGATCATGCATGGTGCCAATTCCTGTTTGGATTTTATCTCCCTTATCACCAGTGAAGTGAGACAGTTTCAAAAACAACACGTATATAATTTAAAATGTTTTCTATTTGTGTTATTTTGGGTGTCCAGTGAATGTAAACATTAAACACTTATTGGATATGAGTTGGTTGAAATACCTATAAAAAATACCTATATAAAAATATGATATAGGCCAGGGTCCCCAAACGTTTTCATTTGCGGCTGAATACAGAAAAAACGGAAGGATTTGAAATTCTTTGACTTCGATTTCAGTGTGTTTAATAAATGAATTAAGCAAGCAATTATATTTATATTTTCTAGCGATTTTGAAAAGCTACTACATAACAGCTTTCTGTTAAAGATGATAAGGCAAATAGTTTCGGATTTTCAAGATTCTCGGATGGTTTTGGCCCTGGATGCCTCTAGACTCGATCGAGCCCTGCACTGATCACCGACGAAATCCCATCTTCACATTCATTACCAAAACAAGAGCAAAGTGATTATCTTTACATGCAGTCATTAACTTTGGCAAACGGCTTGGTGATTGCCTCAGTTTCATGCTTTGTAATTAATCAAAGCCACTCTTTAGTGAACACTTCGTCAAATGTTGTCATTGTTTAACCATATTCAAAGTCTTTCAGCAGCGACCATGCGTTGAAAGGCTTTCATGATATTATGAGTGGGGGAAAAGGAGATAAAAAGAATTTTTGTGTGACACTTACTACAGTATGTCACCCATGAACTATTGCTTCGCTTTTGCCCAGAGGCAACTCTTGCATGTCTCTAAAGCTTGATGGGAGGAAAGATATTTCTAACTTTGTTGCCCCATCCTTTGACCAAACACTAACATTTGCAACTTAGACAGCTGTTTGGCCCAGGTTACCTGCAAGGCGTATATCACTTAATGGAATAAATACCACCTACATCTCAGTGCCTTTGACTTTTGACCTGTCAAATAACCAAAAGCCAGTTCTGTGTCAGCTTTCTCTCATTACCTCAGTGAAAACACTTCCTTGTCTCTACTTTACATTTTTTGCACATATCTGATCTAGGAGATTGTATGTCATCTCAACTCAACTTTATTCACTTTAAAAAACAGCCACGGCTATGAAAAAGTGCTACACATACAGTGTAAATAAAATCCAACACATACAAAAACGTAAAACCAGTTGATTTGGTCTTTTTTAAAGATTAAACAAAGGCAAATAAACAACAATTAAGCAACATCACACTGAATGGAGTGGTGTTGTTTTCACCTCAGCGTTTTTGAAACTGAGCTATTTCTTTGGTATTGATTAATGCGAAGGGTTACACTTCTGGGAGTCGGGTTCAACTACCTGACAATTATGGGCTATTCATACTACGCATGCAAATAACGATTATTTGCAGTCATAGAGTAAACTGCCTATTATTTTTTTTCCATTCAGTTACCGGTTTGGTCCTTAATATGTCAGCAATTACCAAAGTAAAAGCAGATGTTTGCAAATGTCTGATTTTGACTAAACACAAAGCTAATCAGTCTGCTTTGGATAATTTTAAAGCGGAAGTTAAACCACACATATTTTTTAAGAATATATTCTATGCAGCCCACTAGTTGAAACACAGCATTCTGATTAATATTGGGTTTGTGGAAATGGGTTAATCAACAAAATCCACCCGTTTTTAGCCACCTCTGGGGGCGGCCATTTTGTCACTTCTGTCAACTGAAAATGACATCTCACTTGCCCAGGGCTCATGTAACGACCAATCATACCTCAGCTTCAGAAAACAGGTGAGCTGTGACTGGTCGTTATCTGAGCCCTGATGGTCTGTGATGTCATTTTCGGTTGACAGAAGTGACAAAATGGCCACCCCCTGAGATGGCTAAAAACGCGTGGATTTTCCTGCTCATATAACTCATATTTCATATTTATCATATTACCTTGTTTCAACAAGTGGGCCCGCATAGAAAATATTCTTGGAAAAATATATGTTTGGGTCGACTTCCCCTTTAAGATAATCAATGACTCTAAACAATTCATTGATTATCAAAATAGTTGATGATTAATTTGGATGATCGATTAATTGTTGATTCATTGATTAATTTTGACACCTCTTAACCAAACTGTCACAGTCTTTATGTTTGCCACCTGCTGGAGCTGTGGGTGGTGTCAGGGTGTACAAGGTTGTGGGCAGATTAGCTGAGGGCTGAAAAAGAGCCAAATTCTGCCTTCACATTGGCATATAAGGGCGTACAGAGTTTCATTTCTTCTCACTGCACAGTCTTCGTGTTGTGTCAGTAGTAAATGAGAGAGTGGTACATAAATGCAGTCTTTACTGACCAGTATGAAGGCACAGAAGTGCTGAAATTATAATCTTGTGATCCAAGCATGCACGACGTTTCTCGTGTTTGCTACAGTAGTTGATAGTTGAATGTAAAAAAAAACGACTGCAGTTTTCCAACAGCTGATAGTTCATCCCGCGACGAGTACCCCCACAATCCTCATAATGATTAATGGAAGGAATGCTTATGTACCACTCAGTCCTCTGTCCCACCTCACTCGACTTTAGCACCAACCGGGTATTGATTCAGATTTCCAAAACTGATTCAATTCAATTCACAAGGGCCCGATTTGATCCAATTTACGATTCATGATTCACTTTGATTGATTTTCAATTCGGTTAAGGATTTCACGCAGTGCCAATTTTACATTCAAATGTAACACATTCTCAGAAGAAGAAATTCAGCAAATAGTAGAAACCCAGTTGTACCCAGTCTCGTCACTAAGATATTCAAACACATTGCGTTCCGAGAAGCTTTTTCGTTAGCTGAAATGCTCATAAATTGTTATAGATTACATTTAAAGTATTACCTTGACTTACTTTTTCTCCGAGGTCCACCCCTGTGCCACCCATCCGAAAATGAGGTGCCTTAAATGGCCATACTCGGCTGAAGGGACGGCCTCGCTGGAAGTCCGGTGCTCTTAAATCTTTCCAAGTCCAACTTTGACATTTCGACAAGCCGACCTCCGGGGCTTGTCTTTATCTGAAATTGACGCACACGGGCCGACCCACTCGCACAGCGACGCCGCTGTACAGTATCTATGGAAGCATCTCATTGATCCATATCAAACAAACCAACGTAATCCAAAGACTATTACTATTTTCACTCGTTATTGTTTTAGAAGGCGGCACGGTGGTCGACTGGTTAGCACGTCCGCCGCACAGTCCAGAGGTCGTGGGTTCGATCCCGGCTCCGGCCTCCCTGTGTGGAGTTTGCATGTTCTCCCCGTGCCTGCGTGGGTTTCCTCCGGGTACTCCGGTTTCCTCCCACGTTCCAAAAACATGCATGGTAAGTTGATTGGATACTCTAAATTGCCCCTAGGTGTGATTGTGAGTGCGAATGTTTGTCTCTGTGTGCCCTGCGATTGGCTGGCAACCATTTCAGGGTGTCCCCCGCCTACTGCCCAAAGACAGCTGGGATAGGCTCCAGCATGCCCCGCGACCCTTGTGAGGATAAGCGGTACAGATAATGGATGGATGGATTGTTTTAGAAAAAAAAAAGGCTGAACAGCAGATAGAGAACACGTCATTGTGTTGTGCCCACCTCTGGCTGTGAAATAGTGCTTTATTTGAGTATTTGCTATTTTCACCGCTTCAAATTTGTTAGAATTGCAAAAAAATTACAGACGAAGTAAGGACGGCCCATTAGAATCGATTTATGATTAAAAAAAATAATAATAATTTGACCATATTTGGACTTCCGAGATTTTGGGCTGACAGTGACTATATAATTTTATTTTAATATTTTGGGGTCACAATAATGTTACAATTTACAACTACAATTCAACAAATGAGAAAAAACGCAAATAAAAAATGCTTTGTTTGTTCAGATATTGTGCATTTTAGTGTCAGTGAATGGGTTAACTGATTTTGTGTACATTGTAATGTAGTGTAACTTGCAGTTTCACCTCTACCAGTGCATTAATGCTTATTTACATTAGATGCTACCCCAAAGCAATATTGTGAATACACTTACATTAGCCTTTGATCACTGTTTATACAATATAAATGTAGCGAACTAATACCATACGTGTCAAGTTGTACGCTTTCGACGTAATTTAAACACCTTTTTAAACATGTACATCGCAAATCTTTACAGCCAATGTCCATTTTATTACTGTTATCTGTTCCTGTTTTTTTCACCTAACTGTAGTCGGGAGATGCAGGAGAGATCTTTCTCCAAGGCCGGAGTTGCCTCCGGGATCGCAGCCGTCGCACGTCGTCGGAAAGACGGGGGCCCAGTAGCCCAACAACATGTCAAAGGGAGACAAGGGTCTTCCGCGCTCTTCCTCACATAACACACACACACAAGCTGTCACAATACCCACAACATCATGTTTTCCTTTTTTTTTCAAGATGATTTCCGGTCACGTTACAGCAGCCTTTTTGAAAATAATGTTGCTCGTGAAAGTTTAGTCGGAATCGCCGAAGGAAGCCCATTTAAAATTAGAGATGGACCAGCCTATAGACGGCTACAATTTTTTTTCCCCCCGGAAAAAAAGGCAAATGACGGAAGGATACCCAGTGCCCACGCTGCTGACAGATGACGTATAACGGACGCTCAATTTATTGTAAAATGCTCAGCTCTGAAGATTATATACAGATATGTACGAGCAAATTACAACTTCCATAAGATTCAGTACACTCCGGGGTTGACAGGCATGTAATACTTTCTTGCAGTGCATGCATTACTGTTGACCAAGCGTCTTAGGACTACTTTATCTTTTTAGCGGAATCATTGTTGCCATAGTCCATCATATTTTACTTGCCTGATTTTGACTCAACTGCGATGCCGAGGGTCGGATATGGCTAACACTAGCACTAGCACGTCAAAGACAGGGAACTCCTTTACTTGTACACCACCTCTCCATCCAAAGGTGTTTAATCGGGATAATATGTAGAATATCATCTTATTGTACTGAGTCGGCTGCTCATTTATATGAATGAAGTTATGCCACTCCCTCGTTTGGTGTATGACGCACGCCCACACCCTTGGTTTAGCTGCTGCTTCTTTGTGGTTTGGATGATTCTTCATTGTTGGTTTGGATGCTTCTTCTTTGTTGGTTTAAATGCTTCTTCTTTGTGTTTGGAAGCCGCTGCGTGCTCCCTATAACACGCACAAAATAAAAATTAAAAAACATGCTTCTTCATTTACACAGGCTGAAGAGGACAAGGGCATGAATGTGCACATGAACCAGCAGACAGCAACCATATATAAATGTTCGCCCCACAAGGCTAAAAGTAACAGACAGAAGACGTTGCTTTTGTTCACTTGCCTTGCTGACACGCGTGCACACAAAATAAAAGCACAGCGTACTTTGTTGTATTTTCACCCATAAAGGCTGCGAGCGTTGTTCATGGACTGTGAACCAGCAGCATGTGGCCTGCTCAGATGTTGTACGGGTTGCTGCTTATCCTGATACATACAGAATATCATACAATCTTTCATTTGCATTAATGTGAAATATACTGATTGAAAGAGTTGCTCATTCTTCATCCTCATTTAGGTCTGATCAGCATTAATGACACTCTTCATTTACTATTGATATCCCCATAACAGCATTGGTGGGAGGCAGAGGCAATCAGCTCTTGTTGTCTCCTTAATTAAGTTCCATCTAATGGAGATGATTATTTGTAATCAGCGCCTCGACCTAAGATTTTGCACCAAGTGAGAAGCCGCAGCCTCTTATAATGTAAGTGTATAGTTCAGTGGCACTTATTGTTTCATGGCAACCCTGGGATGAGTCCTAGCCATTGTATGGGACATGGGAATGTTCAATGATGTGATGATTAACAAGCCAAAAGAACTGATGCACTTTAAATATACAGATTGTTCTATTCATTCTAAGATGTGTTATGACTGCTATTTTATTGGGAATGACTGTTCATTTGATAGGCCTGATAAATGTTTGTTCAAAACACAAGCATGTAATCAGGATCTCATTTAGTGCACAAGTTAAGTATGTTTCCACTCAATTAAAATTAACTATCCAACACCTCATATTCATATGTATTATTCATTAACATCAGGCATGCATATAAATATATACATATATATACACTCACACATGTTGATTTCGATGTTCGATATCATGTGGTCATTTCAAATCAATAAAACTTCTAAATCGTGACAACCCTATAACTGCCGCATGATCAAAGAGCCTCAGCCGGAAGATTGGGACGGAGGGGGGTGCCATTTGACAGCAGCAGATCACGTTGCTCTCAGACTCCAACTTTGCTCATGTTTTTGAATAATTAATTTGCGCTTGTGTCATCCTTGTTCGTAGTTGTAGTTTTTTTTTCATTTTAATGAAATTCCTTAGTACGCCTTTTGTTTTTCATCCCATTTTGCAAGACACTTTTAGTTTTATTTTATTGTGATAAATTGAGTAACCTCCGACAGTGATCCTTTCCTTTTATCATCTTTTTACAAACCTTCTCCCTACACAGGTGTGTAATACCATCTCATCAATGTGTATATATATATGACAGAAAAACAGATTTGCCTTACAATGTAGACTATTTTAAGAACATTTACTCATAACCTGCCCTGTTTTAGCCATTTTGTATGACAAGATTATAAGAAACCTACAATTTAGAGAACTGTTACTGGCAAAATGGCATTACCCATACTGAAAACAGCTCAGGTACAGAAAATCAGACAGGGTTAGACTAGTTTCCAATTTGAGTAATTCGACTTCTGTCCCACAACGTAATAATTCATTTGATTTTGCATTGCATCATACGAGAATCCTGTTTAAAACTACCAGAACAAAACCACATAATTAATTATGAATTACGCCCAACAGTCTGTTGCAGGATGGCCCTAATGAAAATGATGTAGATGGGCTCTCAGCATGCAGGCAGGCTGAGAACTTTGGGCAGGGGCATGCACAATTCTTTGCACATGCACGCACAAAGCCGTACGCAGACACGCTTCCATGCCCGCACACACAGCCTTCCAGCCGGTGCATTCAGGAGGCGTCTTCATGACTGCCCTAAATTTGCCTGACGTGGGCCTGAAATTGAATCTAATGTCACGCTCCCTGGGGACACTAAGCAGCACACTGGTAAATTATTTAAAAAAAAAAAATTGAAAAAAAAAAAAGAGGACCTTCAGACTGCATAGGAATATGAGAACTAAATGGTAACCATAGGCAAGAGTCTGTTAACATGTAGAGTATCTTGTTTACCATGTCCACAGAAAAAACAGTAATGTGTGAGAATGTACATGAGAACAGCATAAGTTGAAACAATTACTAAAACAGTACATGTAGTCATTTATTATATCATTTTGTATTTATAATCATATTTGATGGACAATTTTACCACAGTGAATATTACACAAAAATATTATTTGCAATCAACAGGCCAATGCTGATACCAGTGTTCATAAACCAATTTTCAAAGCATATTGCTGTATACAGTACCACTTTCCGGTCAGAAATGGGAGGAATACACATAGGTTGCTCTGCATATTCAGTGCCAGCCAGTGTACCATACTCAAATTTTCATTTATTTTCTCATGCAAAAAAATATACCAGTACTCCCGCAGCTTATCTTCATCAACAGAATGTATCTTTCATCTTGACTTAATTGTATAGCTCTAGCATGCTTCCAATATTGTATACAGGCTCCTTTATTTCGGGGTGAAGCCCACTAAATTGATTGAAAAGCGTAATATATTCTGATACTGATAGAAGGTTTCACCTTCATATCTGTGCTTGAGCATGTAGATTTTGAATAAAAATACCAAGGTATGTTAAGAAAAATAGAAGTTGGTCAGGTCTAAATGTAATGAGGAAAACCCTAGGAAAGCTCACAGGTTTTCTCTTCCTTAATAAAATTTGTTTTCACTGATGAGCCACTCAATTTATAGGGTAACATTCTCTTTGGTGAATTGAATGACTAAAAGATGGGCGAATTCTTACATGTGCTCCTACAAGCTGTATTGCTGTCACATAGCAAGGTTATTCACAGCCATAAGCCACAGCCACAGATTATTTTATTGCTACCAACACAAGTCAATGTCAAACCAGGACTCTGGACTAAAACTGAAATTTTGATGACATGATGTCAGACTGACGGACCAGTATTTTAAAGAAAACAAATTACTTTTAAATGCAAATAACCATAGTAAGATGAAATATGTTACATGTTGGAAGTAAGTCGTCTAGAATGAACTATGCCCAAATAAACGAAACTTCCCCAACACTGTTTGTTTGAACCTTAGCGTACAAAACATTATCATTTGTGTAATATCGTTGTTGTTAGTTTTAGTGCGTTTCATAACATTGTCGCCATCCTCCAGGGCGAGCAATAAGGCTCCCACCAGAAACTTGTCTCCAAATTCGACACACATCAAATCAAATCAAATCAAATTTTATTTATATAGCACTTTTCACACACAAGATACAACTCAAAGTGCTGTACATTAAAAACATCAAAATACAGCATAAAAAGAGCCCCCGCTCCAACTTTCCCTCCCTCCCTCGCAGTATACACAAAGACAGACAACCACGAGCACACTTAAACTCATTCACTCACACACACATACACAAACGCACACACATACAACCTTAAAAAGAGACATGGCAGGGCACAGAGAAACCATATGAGGAAAGCGTACCCAAGGGAAGCTCGTCCATGCTGAGAGGGATGACAGCCCATGGCCACGGGTAGCACCACCACCACCTCAAAGACCCCCGGGCCACGACAACCGGGGAAGCCCCTAAGCATGGCACAGGGAGGGCAGCCACACCTCCCAGCGCGGAGTCCCCTTTGAGGAAACACTGGAGGTAAAACCTAGATGAAGCTAAAGGAAAATAACAACGAAGCTAAAAAGACAAAGTAATAAAAGAAGCTAAGAACTATAAAACAGTAAGATTGGATATAAATAGCAAGAGACTAAGAACAATTATTTAAAGGCCAAACTAAAAAGGTGTAACTTGAGCTTCCCCTTAAAAATATCAACAGTCTCTGCAGACCTGACGTCCTCTGGCAGGCTATTCCAAAAGTTGAGGACCAAAATGGCTGAATGCATCCTCGCCATGCGTTTTGGTCCTCACCCTAGGAATAAAAAGGCCGGCGCCAGAGGACCTCAGGATCCGCAAGGGTTGGTATGGTAAAAGCAAGTCAGATAAATAAGATGGCCCAAGACCATTAAGACATTTATAAACTAATAAAAGTACCTTAAAATCGATCCTGAAACACACGGGGAACCAATGCAGCGATTTTAAAACTCGTGTAATGTGCTCCCGCCCTCTGGTTCTGGTCAGCACCCAAGCAGCTGAATTCTGCACTAGTTGAAGGGAAGAAATACTCTTTTTAGGGAGACCAGAGAGCAGGGCGTTACAATAATCTAAACGACATGATATAAAAGCATGCATCAGCACCTCCGTGTTAGCCTGAGAGAGAAACGGGCGGACTCTGGCAATATTCTTTAGATGGTAAAAACCGATCTTACATTTTTAATATGAGGAATAAAACTGAGCTCAAAGTCAAAAATAACACATTGTGAGGGTTTAAAATCTAGTAATTTTGGTAAAAGTCTTTCTTCCTGGCCTTCAGGGCCGATAACTAAAACCTCAGCTTTGTCCTGATTGAGCCATAGGAAATTCTCTGCCATCTATGACTTAATATCTAAAATACAATTTAAAAGGGTATCAATAGGTCCTGTGTCATCAGGAGACACGCTAATGTACAGCTGTGTGTCATCAGCGTAACTGTGAAAGCTGATGCCGTGTCTTCTGATGACATCCCCAAGGGGTAACATATAGAGATTAAAAAAGTATTGGACCTAAAATTGAACCTTGGGGAACCCCACATTTAATTTCATGGGTTTTGGAGGAACAAGTATCCATGCTTACGAAGAAACTGCTGTTTGTGAGAGAGGAGTAAAACCATTTAAAAGCAGTACCGGAGATGCCCACCGGGTTTTAAGTCTGTTTAATAAAATTTGGTGATCTACTGGATCGAAAGCGGCGCTTAAGTCCAGTAGCACCAAGACTGTAAGTTTTTTCAGGTCTGCGGTATACCTTATATCATTTAAAATCCTTAAAAGGGCTGTCTCTGTAATGTGGTTCATTCTAAAACCAGATTGATATTTCTCTAAAATTTTGTTTGTATTTAAGAAATAATTTAACTGGAGAAAGACCAGTTTTTCTAAAATCTTACTTAAAAATGGTAAGTTGGATATTGGTCTGTAATTGTTAAAAACGCTGGGGTCCAGATTGCTCTTCTTGAGAAGGGGCTTCACCACCGCCGTTTTAAAAGCGGCGGGGAAGACACCTGTCTGAAGAGAGCAATTGGCTATATTTAAAATGTGTTCCTCAAAAAATCCATAAAATGTCTTAAAAAGAAATGTGGGAATTGAATCGAAAAGGCAGGTTGTTGGGTTTACCTGGGAGAAAACTCGACCAAGTGTCCTTGCATCAACCAGGGCAAAACTTTCCAGTGTTTCCTCATGTAAATATGATTGTCCAGGTGTATTAAAATTTATGTTTTGACAGGCTAAAAGACTGGACGTTATGTCATCGATTTTACTTCTGAAGTGGTCTGCAAAGTCCTCACAGAGAGCGTCTGTTGGTCTCCGTGGGGATTTATTAAAATTGGAGTTGGTTAAAAGATCGACGGTGGAGAAGAGAAATCTGGGGTTGTTCTTATTAACTGAGATGAGGTTTGAGAAATAGGAAGTTATTGCCTGTTTGACTATTTTATTGTAGGATTTGAGTTGTTCACGTAATATTTCATAATGCACTGTAAGTTCAGTTTTTCTCCACCTCCTCTCTTGCACTCCTGCATTTTCTTTTTGATGTCTTGACTGCATCATCTCTTCCCGGGGGTACATTCTTAATTTTTATAGTTTTGGTTAAATGTGGAGCCGCTAAATCTAATGATGATTTAAGATTCTTCTTAAAATTGTCAACATCCTATTCATTGAGTGTAAGTTGATGTGTATTATTTTCTGATTTTAGTCTACAGTTACAATTAAATTTTGAAGGCAAGCTACCTTGGTTTTAATAGTGCCTGTATATATTGTTATTGACAGAAATGGTATTTGATTGACACTTCACAGTTGAACAGGGCTTGGTTTCAGCACAGCGGACACGCCCACAGCATTTGAGAGCAGAGAACCGTGCTTGACTTTTCATGATTTTGAAGCCTCCTTTTACATACCGTATTTTCCGGACTATAAGTCATGTTTTTTTGTTTTTTTTTCATAGTTTGGCCGGGGGCACGACTTATACTCTGGAGCGGCTTATGTGTGAAATTAATAACACATTAATACTGTCATGGCTCGTGAGTGCTGACTTGTATTTATGATGTTTTGCATCCATCTGCAGGCGCTTTAGAGCTAAAGCGCCTGCAGAGGGAGACAAAACATCATAAATACAAGTCAGCACTAACAAGCCATGACAATTACTTCTATATCATTTCACATGTTATTGCAACCCACATAAAGAAACATAAGATACATCCTAAAAGCTATTAAAATGCATGAATAATTTAAACGGTTAAAGTCTAAAGTCGAGTCTGTTTTGTTTAATAATTAAAATGGTATGATAAAAAGACAATTTTACTGTTAAGGCCTTGCTAGTCGAGGAAGCCAGCTTATCCAAACAGCTAAACATTCACAAACAAACACCACAGACTCTAGGTGTGCAGCGAAGTTGCCTGTTTATATTGTGAAACTGCACAAGAAACAAAATACTATCAATCTATGCATTATATACACATGTATTTTCATAGACATGAACAAGATGAGCCTATGCTAACGATTAGCGATCACGATTAGCGATAGCGATTAGTATGTTCAGTCAACAACCTACAATCATCCACAATTCAGCTCGTGTATAAATGTCATTACACACAATTGTCTAAGTTAGTTTCAGACGATGGTTAAACAAGAATGAACCACAAACAGGCAGACATGCTAACGATTAGCGATAGTGATTAGCATTAGCAATAGCGATTAGTACTGTATGTTCTGTCAACAACACAGTACAATCATCCACAATTCAGCTCTTATATAAATGTTGCATGCTCATTACACACAATCGTCTAAGTTACTTACAGACGATGGTTGAGCAAGAATGAACCACAAACAGGCAGTTGCCTGTCCCTGGCTGGGGTATTGCATCATGCAGCCACACACGTAAGAAGCCGAGCACAGAGGAGACGAAGACATAATTACGACCGAATGCATAAATCCTTTCGAGACTTGGAAACATTCTACATGGTCAGGGATAAATAAAAGACTTATTTAATCGATCTACAACTGTTTTGGTGAGTTTAAAGTTATCTTACAGTAACTTTCTTGTATGCTACATGTGTAAATGTTTGTTAAATGTTACCATCGTAGTTCAGTGGAAATGATGTGTACTAAAGCGCACAATTTCCTCCCAAAATGCGACTTATATATATATTTTTCCTCTTTATTATGCATTTTATGGCGGGTGCGACTTGTACTCTGGAGCTACTTATAGTCCGGAAAATACGGCACTTGGCTATTTTTTTTTTTTTTTTTTTTTAATCATTCAAATTTAGTAGGGTTGTTAACAACACTTCTCTGTGGTGTGCCAAATTTACAATGCAATCTTTGGTTTACAGGGCCTTTAATCTGACAGGATGCAAAGTGCTACAGTGTGTGTTATCATAATTCTGATTGAAAATATCACTGTCAATGGCGAACAAGCATTGCTTCTAGGTCACGCACCCTAAGCACAGTCATCCAGTGATCATTTTAATATGGAGTAGTGTTCTTAATTTGATTTGGTTGGCCTATGTGTGAGAGCTGGGTGAAGTAGTCGGGGAAAGGAATATCTGGTGGAACTTTGATTTAGTCATCTTTCATAACTAACTTTTTCCCTTTGAGATCAGTTACATTTGCTAACCTTTATGAACAGTATTAGTAATGATTTATGTAAGATTTATTTCATAATAGCCATACAAATATAAATCTTAATCAGACAGCATAAATGAGTATTAATCCATTTAAAACCATTTTATAAAAAACTATTTACACACCACTTTCATTTCATTTGATAATAATGCATAATGTGTGTCCTCACATCTCGAATGATTTAAATGAACTCTGAGATAAGTCCAAAATTAAATCAGCCACTGAAGTAATTTGAAGCACTAAAACAAAAATAAAAAAAATAAAAATAAAAAAACAAAAATATATCAACAATATTTATGAATTACCTTTGCTTCTTTTGCTATAATTCAAGTATTATGTTTTTAACCAAATTTTTCAAATTTGTTTCATGTGGTCTTTGCAGTACTTGTTTCCATGTATATTCTGTGAGTCTGCACTATCTGTATGCACTGCATTCCGTTCCAAGAACCAACTCTTCTATCTAAAGGCCCTGATACACCAAAACGACGTTCACCAACAGTGACAGACACTTACCCCCTGTGGCATCCGGCCGGCCGGCACGTCACGCCGGCAAAACACACTGCAACGACAGACAGCGACGCTGACCATTAAAGTACCTTCTGCGCATACATAAGATGTAATACCCTTCCATACCATCGGCGGTGGTAGTCACTATTTCTCATTGTTAGAAAAATCCAACCTGAAAGATGTTGGCCGGGGGCGGATTATAACAACATAAACAATGCATTCGGCTATATTCTTTGCTCACGATGAACTCCCACGCAAAGTAAACCCTCACGTTCTTGACACGGTATTGTGAAATACTTACATTGTCAACCCTCGCTCTTGTACTTCTAAGAAGATTAAGGCAGCGAAGGCGTGCTCACTGTTTGTCCGCATTTGTCACGTCCCGTTGGTGGTACAAGTGCTGATTTGCTAGCTAACAGCCAATCAGAGTGACCAAGTGTCACAACTGGCGACACCGATTCAACATACATAAACGCTTGCAGGTTACGACACTACAACGGTGGTCACTACACCAATCAGATAACGCGTAAAGACGCCACGACGCTTCACGACCTCCGACGTCAGTTTGGTGTATCAGGGCCTTAACAAATGGGGAATTAATTTTATCAATCAATCAATCAATCACATTTTATTTATATAGCACTTTTCATACATAAAAATGCAACTCAAAGTGCTTTAAAACATTCAAAGCAAAACATAGAATTATCTTCAATCAAAAGAAAAGATAAATTATTTAAAAGTTGTTGAAAGCCAAACTAAAAAGGTGTGTCTTGAGCTTCCTCTTGAAAATATCAACAGTCTCTGCAGACCTGACATCCTCTGGCAGGCTATTCCAAAGGTGAGGACCAAAATGGCTGAATGCAGCCTCGCCATGCATTTTGGTCCTCACCCTTGGAATAAATAAAAGGCCGGCGCCAGAGGACCTCAGGATCCGCGAGGGCTGGTATGATAAAAGCAAATCAGATAAATAAGATGGCCCAAGACCATTAACACATTTATAAACTAATAAAAGTACTTTAAAATCGATCCTGAAACACACAGGGAGCCAATGCAGCAATTTCAAAACTGGCGTAATGTGCTCCCGCCCTCTGGTTCTCGTCAGCACCCGAGCGGCTGAATTCTGCAGTAGTTGCAGTGGTGAAATGCTCTTTTTCGGGAGGCCAGAGAGCAGGGCATTACAGTAATCTAAACGACAGGAAATAAAGGCATGCATCAGCACTTCCGTGTTAGCCTGAGAGAGAAACGGGCGGACTCTGGCGATATTCTTAAGGTGATAAAAACCAATCTTGGTTACATTTTTAATATGAGGAATAAAACTGAGCTCATAGTCAAAAATGACGCCAAGGTTCTTCACACAGTGTGAGGGATTAAAAATGTGTAGTTTTGGTAAAAGCTTCTCTCTCTGACCTTCGGGACCGATAACTAAAACCTCAGTCTTGTCCTCATTGAGCTGTAGGAAATTATCTGCCATCCATGACTTGATATCTAAAATGCAATTTAAAAGGGTATCAATGGGTCCTGTGTCATCAGGAGACACGGCAATATACAGCTGCGTGTCATCAGCGTAGCTGTGAAAGCTGATGCCGTGTCCCCTGATGACATCCCCGAGGGGAAGCATATAAAGATTAAAAAGTAAGGGGCCTAAAATCGAACCTTGAGGAACCCCACATTTAATTTCATGAGTTTTAGAGGAACAAGTATCCATACTTACAAAGAAATATCGGTCTGTGAGATAGGAATAAAACCAGTCAAAAACAGTACCAGAGATGCCCACTAGATTTTTAAGTCTATTTAATAAAATTTGGTGATCTACTGTATCAAAAGCAGCGCTTAGATCCAGTAGCACCAAGACTGTGAGTTTTCTCACGTCTGCAGTGCACCTAATATCATTTAAGATCCTTAAAAGAGCAGTCTCCGTACTGTGGTTCATCCTAAAACCAGATTGATATTTCTCCAAAATATTATTTGTATTTAAAAAATGATTCAACTGGATGAAAACCAGTTTTTCTAAAATCTTACTTAAAAACGGTAAGTTGGATACGGGTCTGTAGTTATTAAAAACGCTCGGGTCAGAACCGCTCTTCTTCAGAAGGGGCTTCACCACCGCCGTTTTAAAGGCAGCGGGGAAGACGCCTGTCTGAAGAGAGCAATTGACTATATTTAAAATTTGTTCTTCAAAAAATCCATAAAATGTCTTAAAAAGAAATGTGGGAATTGGATCCAAAAGGCAGGTTGTTGGGTTTACCTGGGAGAAAACTCGAACAAGTGTCCTTGCATCAACCAGGGCAAAACTTTCCAGTGTTTCCTCATATAAATATGATTGTCCGGGTTTATTAAAACTTGTGTTTTGACGGGCTAAAAGACTGGATCTTATGTCATCGATTTTAGTTCTGAAGTGGTCTGCAAAGTCCTCACAGAGAGCATCTGTTGGTCTCTGTGGGGACTTATTAAAATCAGAACTAGTTAAAAGTTCAAAGGTGGAGAAGAGAACCCTGGGGTTGTTTTTATTGACTGTAATGAGGTTTGAGAAATAGGAAGATCTTGCCAGTTTTACTGTTTTATTGTAAGATTTCAGTTGTTCGCATAAAATTTCATAGTGTACTGTAAGTTTACTTTTTCTCCACCTCCTCTCTGCACTCCTGCATTTTCTCTTTGATATTTTGATAGCATTGTTTCTCCACGGGGGTACAGTCTTTGTTTTTGTTGTTTTAATTAAAAGTGGAGCTACTGAATCTAATGATGATTTAAGATGTAGGTTAAAATTGTCAACAATAAGATCACAGGGTGCAGGTAAAATGTCAGCAGGAGTGTTTTTTAAGATCTCGATAAAATTTGCTGCCACCTCAGAAGATAGGTAGCGTTTCTTCACTGTTCTGACCGGGACTGCTAGATGGTTAAAACTGGCGATGTTAAAATAGACACAGAAGTGGTCTGACACTGCCAAGTCAACAACAGAGGACACACCAGCAGACAAGCCATAGGTTATAACCAAATCCAGGGTGTGTCCTCTGTTGTGAGTTGGCTGCAAGACGTGCTGTTTAAAATCCAAGCAGTTTAAAAGGTTTGAAAAATCTCTGGATAGTGGGTCCGAGATGTTGTCCATGTGTATATTAAAATCGCCAGTTATTAATATCCTGTTATAACTGGAATATAAAATGGATAAGAATTCTGAAAATTCTGTAATAAAAGAAGTGGAATGATGGGGAGGTCTATAGACGGTAATGCAGAGAATAGGGGGACTGCTAAAAACAAAGGCATGGTGTTCAAACGATAAATAGCTGCTAAAAATGATCTCCTTTGATAAAAGAGTATTAATAAAAATTGATGCAGTCCCGCCTCCTCTTTTGCCATCCCTTGTAGAAAATAAAAAGTTAAAATTCGGTGGGCAAGCCTCGTTGAGAGCAACTGGAGCATCTGTACCAAGCCATGTCTCAGACAAAAGTATACCATGTAAATTATTGTCTAAAATCAGGTCGTTTATGATAAAAGTTTTGTTTAAAAGGGAGCGCACGTTCAGCACGGCCAGATTAATTATTGTGCTGGACGTGCGCTCATGGTGGTACGAATGAGCAGTATTAACATATACTAGATTACCACTGTTAAAACCACGTTGTTTGTGTGTGCAAGGGAAGCGTCTGCCGGTGATGGTTTCAATGGGAAAATTGTCCGATAGTGGTAATGATAATGAGGGCCTGCAGGGGGAGCTAGTGAGGGTGGTGGTACTGTGAGCAGCTGGTATTGGGCTGTAAGTGATGGTAGTGACATTGTCATTGCAGCGTTTATGAGTAGAAGAAGAAATATGATTGGTAAACAAGAGTCAGCTGGGAGTGGAATTGGTTACGACATGGTGGATGTTAGCGGCTAAAATCTTGCTACCAAGAGAGTTCGGATGAACACCATCCGGCTGGTAAAAAGACGGGCGATTCCAGAATAGGTTAAAGTTGTCAATAAAAGCAAAGTCAAGGTGGCCACAAGTGCGTAGGAGCCACGTGTTCAAGCTTAAAAGGCGGCTGAAGCGCTCGGCTCCGCGAGACAATGCCGGCAAAATGCCACTCACCCAGACCGAGAGACCGCAGGTTCTTAACAAGGCAAAGAGGGCGTGAAAGTCTCTCTTCGTCTGCTCAGACTGTCGGCGTATTGTCTCGTTTGTCCCAACGTGAACGATGAGCCGGGTAATGGATGATGGCAGAGAGTCAAGAACACCCGGCAGGATGTTAACTATGTCCATGACTTTCGCTCCGGGAAAACAGCGGGTGACGCAGCCGGGATAGTGAGTACGTCTAATGGTGCTGTCGCCAATTATAACGGTGGTCGGTGGGTGACGTGAGGAGGGAACGCCAAGGGACTCACCACCGGCGGAAGATTCACGACCCCACTGTCCAGGATGGCTCCGCCGAGGCCGAGTGAAGACGGTGGATGACACCGATGAGTGTCGCCGATGATGCTGGTGATGACGACCACCCTTGTACCGGGACACCGCGTCCCGGAGCAGCCCGACGCGTGAGTGGACGGCCGTGTCACCGGCGGACCCGCCCAACATGGGGTTCCCGGCCGAGGTCGTCGCCGTGGGTGGCGGGGAATCCGAGGGAGCCCCTGGGAGCACAGCCCCAGCGTCGGACGCAGCAGCCGGTGTCTCCGACTGCTGTAGTGCAGTGATGGGAACAGGAGACTCACTCGCCAGGGCGGCGAACCGATTCCCCAGGACCAGTTGGGGGCGGTGGGGTTGCTCCCCGGCCCTCCGGCCGCGGGACACCACCTTGACCCAGGTGTCACTCTGCAACGGTGTCGAGCAGGATGGCCCCGGGCAGGCAATTGGATCCCACTTCGCCGTGTCCGAGAGGCCAGCTGCCTCAGCCGTCATTGTCGCCGACAGGATTTCACGAGCGCGCCTTCTCATGACCACCGCGGAGAGTTCGGGGAAACGGGTCGCGAAGCAAGAGATGACCGATTCCTTCTCATGGAGCTCCTCTGAGAGACGACGAATATCCCTTCTTAGGTCAGAGATTGTCTTATTTGCCTTCTCCAGCAGGCCATTGTGTTCGTCGCTGTCGTCTGAAGGCATTTTAATACACTAGCTCCAAGCTAGCCCCAAGCTAGCCCGTTTCCGTCTCACGCTAGCTGTATGCTAGTCCGCGAGATCAAGCGACCCAGAGATGAACAAAAATTTAAATAAATAAAAAATAAGATAAAAATAGTCTCCAAAAATTAAAAAGAGTAAAAACGCAACGCGCAGGTGAGGTAGATTCGAAGGCGAAAGTGCAGAAGTGCAATCGATACCATCCACGTCCAAACTCTGACGTGGCAGGAGAAACGCAAACGGAAGTGACATACATATCAACTGAAACCAGATAAAGACAACCTTAAGTACAGTTTCTCCATTCACAGGTTGTTAATTGAGATGCAATGAATCCAAGCAAATATATTACAATTCACACCAATGTGTTGAATAGTATAAAAAGTCTGAACCTTCCTTTACTTCTGTTTCTTTGTCAGATGCTGCAAACTGTTTTTCATTTTGGACCATTACTTTAACCTCGGTGTATTTTTCTATGGCACTATCATATGGCAGCTAGAATGAGAATCTGGTGAAGAGGGAGTGACAGTGGCCTGCAATGGCCCTGCACTTAATTCAACATAAGTGGATGGGCAGTTCAAAGTTCACGACAGCTACAGTCACATCGGCCCTCATTTCCTAACCGCGCGTACCCACCGGTTTGTGCGCAAAATGTGCATACACAAGCACATTTAGAAGAGCATCAGACGCACAAATAATGATGGCCTTCAAAACAAATGTCATACATCTTTTACCCAAGATGCACATGGTGTATTGAAACTGCAGTCATTCCTAAAATCAATAATACTAATTCTTAAAAAAAGTCTTATGACTGGTTGTTACGTGTTGTATCGGTTGCTCTGCAGTTGCTATGGTCCTTTTACGCTTTGTCCTTTATGATGTCATATCCCACCCAGCAAAAATTGGTTGAAAAGACGTAGAAAAGACGTCACTCGTGTCCGTTGAAAAACCATCCGAACTTGGTTGAAAAGTGAAAGGTGAAAAAACGTCATTTTCATGTTGTTGGAAAGACTTCTTTAAAAAGACATCCTTTTACAATTTGGTTGAAAAGTGAAAAACAGAGCTGGGCAGTCCGTCCCAGGGCCAGACCGGATACATTTTGGGAAAAAAAAGGGCTCGATTAAGAAGTGGATTTTAGTACGGCCCACTAATCGGCACTCATGCGTGTGACATGGTCACGAGGCAGCCAATCTCAACCTACTCTGTGATATACGTATGCTAGCATGGAAGGGAGGTCATTGTTTGTTGTGCGGTGCTCAGTCATGGTTTCATAAAGTAGAATGCATACGTGTCCAGAATTTTGTTCAGCACATTCATGGTGGAAGTGAGAACAAATCTAAATTAATTAAAAAGTATTGTTTAGAATTGTGGCAAATTCATATATTTTGTGTCATGGTGCTTTTTAGATATGAATTGAATGAATAAGACACCAACGTCAGTCTGCAAAGTGTGTCAGTGACAATCACTTTGATTGGCTGCCAGCCAGGAAGTCCATCCCCATTCAAAGTAGTGCACGGGGCTGACATATGTTTTAAATATCTTTAGTAAATGCAAATTACGATAGCAAAGAAAAATTACATTTCCGAGACGATAGTTTGTTAACATCATGCAGCATTAAAAGCATCCATCCATCCATTATCAATACCGCTTATCCTCACAAGGGTCGCGGGGCGTGCTGGAGCCTATCCCAGCTGTCAACGGGCAGTAGGCGGGGTACACCCTGAACTGGTTGCCAGCCAGTCACAGAGACAAACATCTGCACTCACAATCACACCTAAGGGCAATTTAGAGTGTCCAATCAACCGTCCATGCATGTTTTTGGAATGTGGGAGGAAACCGGAGTACCCGGAGAAAACCAACGCGGCACGGGGAGAACATGCAAACTCCACACAGGGAGCCCGGGGCCAGGCTCGAATCCATAACCTCTGAACTGTGAGGCGGACATGTTAACCAGTTGACCACTGTGCCGCCGCATTAAAAGCAATACAACTTTATTTATATAAATTTGGACCACATTGGATGGGCTAAACACAACACAATTATCAACAACTATTTTTGGACTCAATTTGGACCACATTGGTCGGGCTAAAACACAACCAAAATTTAAACAACTATTTTTGGGCTAAATTTGGACTAGGTTGGAGGGACTATAACACAGCCCAATTTTCAACGACTATTTCTGAGCTAAATCAAGTCTAAGACGGACCGACCAGATTTAGCCCAAAAACCAACGTCCATAAGACGTCTGGTGCTGGGTCGGATAGGCCTGAAAGTCTTACAGCTTAAAAGTTTGAGTTACACAGCGATACGTAAGTACGTCAAACCCTCTTTGAGTGAGGATGCAAACTCTTTTCCAATCCAGCTCTCTGTTGTTACTTCCGTGTCATGTCTGCGTATGGGTCCGCTTCACACGTGACAAAAAGCCTACTAATATGAACTCAAACTTAATGAGTTGACTAGTGCCCTAAAGAATTGTGAAAGACATTTCCCATCACTTTCACCCTCTTGCCGTTCAAGTGAGTGTTAGAGGCGGAGCCATGGGTGGGCCTGGGTTTGCACAGGCTCAACCCAGATTGACAGACTGCCCAACCAGTGAGATTTATGAAAAAATAAATTACATTGAGACACTCAAAAATATGTGGTCACAATTGTTTTGTTAATAAGAGCATATTTTGTACTCAGAATTTATTTTACAAGCAAATGTAAATGAATTAAAACATCCATCCATCATCGATACCGCTTATCCTCACAAGGGTCGCGGGGCGTGCTGGAGCCTACCCCGGCTGTCTTCGGGCAGTAGGCGGGGGACACCCTGAATTGGTTGCCAGCCAATAGCAGGTCACACAGTGACAAACATCCGCACTCACAAACACACCTAGGGGCAATTTAGAGTGTCCAATCAACCGTCCATGCATGTTTTTGGAATGTGGGAGGAAACCGGAGTACCCGGAGAAAACCCACGCAGGCACGGGGAGAACATGCAAACTCCACACAGGGAAGCCGGAGCCGGGATCGAACCCACGACCTCTGAACTGTGAGGCGGACGTGCTAACCAGTCGACCACCGTGCTGCCCTTTTGTTAACTAAATGCTAACATTTAGTACATATCTTATCCTTTTGCATGCAAAGTATGCCCTTGTCTGGGATATCTCTAGAGTGTAAAAATACCTCCTGCTCATGCCAAGTCCGCTGTACACTGAAAGCTACGACCCGGAAGTGGAAATATTTTATTCTCCTCCTAAAATAACATTGCCTTATTTTGCAAAAATTATGTTTATTGCGAAATAACGCAATAAAAAGTGAAAACATACTGCGCTTATAACTAAGGATGTTCTGATCAGGTTTTATGACACAGATACCGATACTGATCATGCATGAGTGAGATCGGCCAATACCGATTACGATCACATGGAATACACGTGCAAACTCCACACAGGGAGGCCGGAGCCGGGATCGAACCCACGACCTCTGAACTGTGAGGTGGACGTGCTAACCAGTCGATCACCGTGCCGCCGAATTAAAACATATTTTTTCAAATTCATTTTGATAACTGTGGATAGGAAACAAAGAACGGAACCGTTGTTGTCAAGTGTTGTTTGCTCCAAGGTTCCTCGTTAAGTGAGAGAACTCACTCCACCCTCCCTTCAGAGGAAATTTGGGATGGAAAGAAAGAGGTTTGTGTCTTCACTCCCTCTCCACATTTACCTGTGTTTTTCAGGTTAGTAATGTTTAGAAATTACTTTGAATGTTTGACAAGTTAAACACTTTGTTACGTGAAATATGATGGATGTAGAGTAAGTATCTTTTGCGGCCTGTGTTAACAAGCTCAACGAGGTCATCGTTAAGCACGCGCGGTGCATGAGTCTTATTAACTGCTTGGTGTTAACTGAAACCTGATTAAACGCTCTGGCAGAATTGCTAACTGCGCTAAAGCTCCCAACATGATTGTGATGTTATTATGTACAGTATGTGTCAAAAATACAAAGTTGTGAATGTTTTGTGTAAAAGTGTTCAGTGAATTATAAACGTTTTGATAGCCAGTGTTATAGGAAAAAGCCTTCCCAGCTGGGGCGGAGCTATGGGTGGGCTTAGGTTGACAGACTGCCCACCCAGTGAGCTTCATGAAAAAATAGATACTATTTAATAATAATTTTTAGTAAATTATGATTAAATTATTTTTGAGTTTGTGTTTTTTGATTTTATTGAATATTAATTAATTAAGAATGGCATAATTGTGCTTGTCCAAGGGAGATCTGATCTTCATATTCAGTTTGTCATTTCATTTGAAGGTCCACTGATAGTGTAGTGGTACACACGCCTGAGTTGTGTGCGGGCAGCGTGGGATCGATTCCCGCTCAGTGACAGTGTCTATGTGTGCCCTGCGACTGGCTGGCGACCAGTTCGGGGTGTAGTCTGCCTTCGCCCATTGACGGCTGGGATAGGCTCCAGCAACTCCCCGCGACCCTGTATAGGATAAGCGGTTTGGAAGATGACATGACATGACATTTCATTTGAATATACGATGTGTCGGGATAGGAGGATTGCTCAGTCAGAGAAATATTCAGGCTCACCTTGATTTTTCCAGGCCCACCCATTAGCCACGTTCTGGCTCCACCCCTGGTGCATGTATGTTCTTACGGTTCGTATGAATCCGTCGTCTGTGTGTCTGCAGTTGTCAGTCAACGAGTGACAGCAGTACGCCGACCGTGCACACAGAAAAGCTAGAAAACTTCTCACATTTGCTGGTTAATCCAAACTCTTTAAACAACTACAAATGTCTCTCTGCTGTGCTACATTTATTTATTACTCTTCATTCGTACAGTTTGTTCATTGACCAGCTAATAATTTAGTTTTTTATGTATGTCTTGTGTATTATTATATGTTGTCGACTTCTGTGTTCAGCAAGCTTTCCAATGAGCCGAACCCTTTGTAAATTAGATACAGGTTGAGAAAGTTATGGATGTCTTGCAACATTTTTTTTTTTTACCTCTGCACCTTGGCTTTGAACTGTTAAACAGATGCCCTTTTGGGGAGAATGGGCGTGGCTTATGCAAATTAGCGCGTCGGGTGTATGCACTGTCATTCAAGTAGAATTCTGCCTCATCAATATCCACACACTTGTGTGAAGAAAATGGGCCTTTACACACGTGTCGTGAATCCAACTGTGATTTTGTATGTATGGTCAACTTGTGTGCAGAGTACGAACATTCCCATGCGTGTTTTAGTAAATGAGGGCCATTTTGCGTGTGACACACTGTTACAGTTTTCTTTTTATTTTGTTTTGTAAAATTCACTGAACTATTATCTAGTTGTGAAATGTTTTTTTATCCAGAAAAATGTTACTTGTCAAACACATTTTTTAAATGTATGATCTCATGATAAATACTGTACAAAAGCTCTACTTTCCCACTGATTATTTGAACAATTCACAACAGATGGACCGTTGCTGGAGTGGTGCTGGTAAGTAAGATGTAAAACAAAAGGAAAACTTCAAACCCACGTGGACAAGTGAGTGGCTACACGCCCATTCCCAAGGAGTTTTCACATCATTTTAAGCAGTCTGAAGTGGACCTCTGGAATGTAAATCTCAACTCTGTCTGATTTCTGGGCTGATGACATGTGTCTGAATGTGCAGCTGAGAGCAATTACCTCACAATATCTCTGAGTGGGCTTTCTTGCAAACTAATTAATCTTTACTGTGTGCACACACACACACGCACACACACCCCACACACACACACACACACGCACACACATCTCACAACAGGTGGACACACTCAAAGAAATAACTGTGCCTGCACTCACAGACATTAGGAACCAAAGACACTTAAGCGTGTGATCTTGCAGTCAGTCACACAGCCTGAACTACTTGAGACTGCTGTAGTCAGTCACAGTAAAAGGCAAAAGATTCCGATAAGGTATGAAAACTTGACTGTATTAGTTTACTTGTTTAGAGTATAGCTTGTAATTTGGACTAAAAACTGTGTTTTGTGTCGCACACCACACAGCCCCAGACCAAAGTCACACACATGCAAGCAAGCAAAGAAAAATTACCAAAAAAAAATGCTGCACCTCTTGAGCTGGGGATGTGGGCATGATGACTTGCTCAAGGGCTCAAGTAGCCAGGAAGCAAGTTACCAGGCTGGATTCACATGTCCACGTGTCCATTTCTGATTAAAAATCCTATTCCCATTCAAATGAGACATATCAGATATCACTGTGTTCACATTCCCTAAACACGTGAAGCAACCCATGTGTAGATGCCCAAATTGCACGTGAATCACAAATATAAGCACGAGGCAGCCAACAGCAACACAGAAGTAAACAATAATAATTCATACTGTTAAAATGCTGATTTATGAGAGTAACTCCACATTACTCCACTGTCATCTGCAATTATTATCCTTATTTAATAAAAGAAAAATTGGAATTGTGTCAGTTGAAGCGTGCAGAAAATTCAACCTTAATTGTGAGTGGGGTCATTTGGGAAATCATCCCAGAAGGACCCATCGCAACAATTATTTAATCATTCAAATGTCTCCAAACGTTTTCTCGACATGCATTAGTTGGGTTACCAACCTTCAGTTCAGCAATAAGTAAAGGAATAAAAGTGCATATTGTGCTCGTTATTTCTACCCAGATGGTGTATTTTCAATTATAATGGAATCTCGATATAAAGGACTGATTCTGGGAAGGGGTCGTCCATTAGAGCAGATTGTCTGTTGAATTGAAGTCCTTTTTTTCATGGCCTAACAACATCAAATAGAGTATTCTTTTGTACTTTTTTGTAGCCTAAAAAATTACAGCCCAGTGTAGTACCAAAACTATTGTAATTGTATTGTGTGTGTGTGTGTGTGGGGGGGGGGGGGGGGGGGGGGTTAGAGGCTTTCTTTTTTCACCTTTGTTACAATTGGATACCATTGGAGAAGCGCTTGACAAAAAAACAAATGTGCACCATATACCAGAACACACAAAAACACCTTTGAGAGACGTGAACACAAACTCTCTCCATTAAATAACAGCTGTAGCTATCAATAGGTAGATATGACATGTTCCTTTTGAGCCTGTGTGGCAAAGGCAATGTTAAGCTTATGTCCATGCAAATTGTTTCCTTTGTTGGACTGTCGCCACAGCCAACATGCCCATGCATTGCCTGATGGGAGCATCGCTATTGCCAACATGGCCGCCACAAATGCTTATCTACGAGTCTACTGTAGTCTGTACTGTATATTTCTCACAGATGGGCACTTTACCCTATTTTGCTGGTCTGTCTGCGACCTAGGCAGACTTCTGTCATCGTTCCTCCGTCCTTATTCATAAAAATAATCATCCTCCGATCCCGTTCATCCTCGTCCTTTTAAATTGCTTCCATCCTTACATTCCGTCAGTCCGTTCCCCCCGCTGGCCGAAAAAAAGAAAAAGGAAAAAAAAGCATTTGTGCATGACATTATTTAAAGCATATTAGTTGGCTAATTTAAAGTCACCCATGATAGCATTTAGCCAGGGGACATCATGAGAATATTTAAGATTGTGTTATAAGGCAATACTATTGCATTTTATTCCCCAAATTTTGCGTTATAACTAGGGATGCTCCAATTGATCGGGCACGATCATGATCGGACGATTTTCGTGAAAAATTACGTGATCTGAAAATTCGATCAAAGCCTTTTATTGCCGATCAAAACATCCGATCACCCGCAGCTCATGCTTGGCTGCCGCGAGACGAAATGGCAAAAAAGTTGACTTGTTTAATACGCACGACGTCCCTGCGTCCAAAAGCATCACTCGCGCCGACCTGCACGCAACCGCGCCCGCCCGCGCGAGCTACATTGACTCAAATTGAAACGTGCCGCCAGAAAGGCTCCCAAACGCAGCCATGCCTCGTCTGCGAGCAGAGGGGAGGGACGCAACACAAGGCTGCAAAGCATGAGCTGCGGGTGATCGGATGTTTTGATCTGCAATAAAAGGTTTTGATCGAATATTCCGACCACTGCAGTTGGTGTGAACATAGCATTGTCTGCTGTGTGCGTGGAGTTTGTGTCTTGTAATACTGTATATGCCATGGCAAGGTACCTCGCGTGGGGAGCATGGCCAACAGTTTCAACACAACCAACTTAATCCGACATTTGAAGAACAAGCAATTGGGAGACTATGGTGAGTTTACGAGGCTCACTGCATTGAATAAAGTCAAGGCGGACACAGCGCAGTATAAATGGCATTATGCCACAGGGAGGGAGACGCATTGTAAGTCACTTGTGGGCAACAGACCCACTATGTCATTTTATAATTCACAAAAAGATTAACTGTTACTTTTTTCTCATTGACAAATGCACAAGACAATAAAGTTCCTGAGGCGTTTCAATTTAGGAACTCATTGATTAGTTTATTCAAGTGAAGCCTGCATGTGACAATTTTTTCTACTTTGATTATATTCTGAACCATGCAATGTTTAGGTGGCAAGTTATTCATTTGACTTTTTGCTTAATTAAGTCTTTTGAGACTGCTGATTATTCTGATCTGTTAAAAACTTTTACTAAAAGCTGATTTTTCAATTATCTTTGTGACTGAGTAATTGTTGTATTGTGCGAGCAGCAGTTTTGTATTTCTTCATGCTTTTGAAAATATATTTAGATTTTTGTCAAAATTACGGCAATAATATGGCTGTTTATATTTTCAGATAATATTGCATAATAGCAGTCACCATAAATAAATGGAAAAATATACAGATATTCCATGTGATCGGAATCGGTATCGGCCGATCTCACTCATGCATGATTGGTACCGGTATCTGTGTCATAAAACCTGATCAGAACATCCTTAGTTATAACGCAGTACGTTTTCACTTTTTATTGCGTTATTTCGCAATAAAAATAATTATTGCAAAATAAGGCAATGTTATTTTAGGAGGAGAACAAAATATTTCCACTTCAGGGTCGTAGCTTTCAGTGTTCAGCGGACCTGGCATGAGCAGGAGGTATTTTTACACTCTAGAGATATTCCAGACAAGGGCATACTTTGCATGCAAAAGGATAAGATATGTACTAAATGTTAGCATTTAGTTAACAAAAGGGCGGCGCGGTGGTCGACTGGTTAGCACGTCCACCTCACAGTTCAGAGGTCGTGGGTTCGATCCTGGCTCCGGCTTCCCTGTGTGGAGTTTGCATGTACTCCACGTGCCTGCGTGGGTTTTCTCTGGGTACTCCGGTTTCCTCCCACATTCCAAAAACATGCATGGTAAGTTGATTGGACTCAGTAGGTGTGATTGTGAGTGCGGATGTTTGTCTCTGTGTGCCCTGCGATTGGCTGGCAACCAATTCAGGGTGTCCCCCGCCTGCTACCCGAAGACAACTGGGATAGGCTCCAGCACGCCCCGCGACCCTTGTGAGGATAAGTGGTATCGATAATGGATGGATGGATGGATAGTTAACAAAATTGCTATGCACCTTTTTCCTCGTCAGTGAAATGGGCATCCACTAGAGGGCGGCCTGTGAGTACAATGTTAATGTAGGGAATGCGTATGCAAAAGAGCACTCTACAGTGTTGTGCAGGCTGTAGTAATGGCGTCTCCGTGGTAACGCAGAAGAGAACATTGGGCTTTCTTTTTAAAAGAACCCAACACAACACGTCAGTTGGTACTTGACCCGGTTAGGGATGATTATAGGCGTGGATGAAAACCCACTTCCCTTCCTTGCGTTGTCCGTCCTTTTCAAAAAACTTCTCGTCCTTTGCCCCCAAAATGGGCGTCTGTGACGGACAGACCGTTCCTGGGACAGATTGCCCATCTCTGATATTTCTGACAACATCGTCACAACTCAGAAATACAGTGCATATACCAGTCTTTGTCTGTTGATTGTGGCCAATCACAAAACTAACACATCACGACTGCTATTGTACAAACGAGCGTTTTGAGTGGATTGGACTAAATCTGGAGTCTGTTAGTTCCAGGTACGTTAATTTGAGGTTCCTCTATATTTGTATATTGCAGATTCACAACAACTGTTGTCTCAAGGCAATTTCCATATGGAACTGGTCAATGACCATTGTACTCAAACATTAAAAGAAAAGCAACAGAACCCCACATAAATATCATTGAAAAGGACAAGGATAGCTGGGGGTTACATTTTCATCAACATCCATAAACACACACACACACAAAAAAAACTTTGCTCACACGTGATCATAGATTCCTGGAAAAGGGCCCACCAAAAACAGAAGCACTGACCCTAGTGATTTCATATTAAATTGCCCAAGTAACCTTGGATGTTCTCTGTGGGATAATTGCTATGTGCTGATGTGTTATTCTGGCCATTATCGTTGGTAGAAAATGTTAACGTGTGATAATGTTTCTAAATTACTCATAGTGTGTGTATGGACTGGCAACAAATCAGTGAGAAAACATTGCGTAAAAAAAAATACAATTTAAACTTTACTTCTTGCTTTTCTTGATGCTAAAATATGTAGTAAATTCTCAGTTCACTAAAGAATATAAATTAGGCCACCTTATGCTTTCATCTTGCCTGTATGTTCTTGAATAGTGCATGCTGGTTACGCTCCAACATTCACAATATTAGCAGTATGATGTTTTACATGATGAATTTGTTTGACAACTATAAAACATATGATCAATTAAGTACCGGTATATGCAAGAAGAGTCTTACTGAGTTTATGGCACATAATCAACATTGTGTAGTGATAAGAATACTTGAAACTTTCAGAAACATTACTGTCATTAATCTGTTTTTGTTTCAATTATATTTGGCTTTGTTTCATAGTCTTGTTTCCACAAGCGCCTATTTTGTCTTCCTCGCTAGGTTTTGTTTCCACCTGGCCTTGTCATCCTGGTCCCTTGTGTTAACCTAATCAGCTCCCTCCAACCCTCTGTGTCTTGTCCAAGTGTTCCTTGTTGTCTCGTCAGTTTGCTTGTATTTGGTTCCCTGGTTTCTGTCAGTCTTTGTTGGATTGATGCCACTGTCTTGTTTTGTTTCCTGGTGTTTCTTTAGTTTTGGATTTTCCAGGACTTTGTTACTGCAGTTTTGTTTTGTTTTCCCCCGAGCTGCCACCAAGTTTCCGTCTGCATTTAAATGACCCACAAGGTCCCAGACGGTTCCAGTCAGCCAAACGCAGTCTAGAGCGGACTTAACCTGTACAACGTCACACGCAGGTGCCGCACTCCTACACGCGGTCGAGTAAGGATAAAATACAAAAAACAGTGTTGTGTACCGTGCGGTCCCACAGACGCAATGACAATATTGTTTTTATTTCACCGATCACCACGCTGTGCATGTGTGTCAGTTTTTGTTTGATATTTTTTCTGTGTTTGGGGGCGTGTCTGCTTGTGCGGCACTTGCTTGTGATGTTAAGATTACCTTCTTGACGACGATTGGCTGTCGAGGATGAGGGACCATTCCGTCCCTTGGACGGAATGCCCTTCTCTGCATAAATACATACATAGCCTATACACATGCATCATATTTTATTTGTAGACTGCTTAGATTAGATACATTTTCCTTGCTTGACCATAAAATCCAGTGTCATGTTTGTCATATTTTTCTTTCTATAGTAAAACTAAACATTAGGTGAGCCAACCAATCAGTGTTCAGTTGCAATCTTTAAGTAACTGCTGGATTATTGTATTTACGTCAAGTTCTCAAAAATGACACTCGTGAAAAATAATATGAAAAAATATGAAGGCTCTAAATCTATGCCCTGCGACTGGCTGGCGACCAGTTCGGGGTGTAGTCTGCCTTCGCCCACTGACGGCTGGGATAGGCTCCAGCAACTCCCTGCGACTCTGTATAGGATAAGCGGTTTGGAAGATGACATGATGATGATGGCTCTAAATCTATATGAATGGCTTTATACAGGGTGACACAAAAAAAGCGGTCATCGCCTAAACTTGAATAACTTTTGAAATAATCAATTCTTTTCATTTTTCAGATTTACTAAGAAGAATTAATGTTCTAAGATTCTAACAAATTTGAACTTCGAGATGCCATTGACCACGGAGCAAAACATATTTATAGTTGAGGCATATTTTCGGCAGTAGTCTATCCGCGCAGCTCAATTGCAATTCAAAGAACGGTTCGGATGTCGTGAATTTCCTGCCCACTCAATGATCTACAGATGGGTCAACAAGTTCAGAATCCATGGGACTGTGCATAACCTCAATCATAAAGAACCTAACAGACAATCACACTCTGGACGACGGAAATCATCAAGGACACCACACAACGTTGCTGCTATCAGAGACTCTGTTGTCCGCAGTCCAAGCAAGTCTGTGCGAATGAAGCTCGGAATCAACCGGGAGTGTGTGTGGAGAATTTTGATTGAAGATCTCCACATGTATCCTTACAGGATACAGATTAAACAAAAGCTTACACCTGACGACATGAGGAAGCGAGTGATCATGTGCCAGTAGTTTTGCTTCAAGACTGACGCTGTGCCAGACTTCCTTGACAATGCCTGGTTTTCGGATGAGGCACATTTACTGTTGTCAGGTCACGTGAACTCTAAGAACAATATCTTCTGGGGTAGCACACCCCTGAGCACTGTCTGCAAAGGCCATTACACTCTGTGAAGTGCACTACCTTGGTTGCCATCTCCAAACATGGCATCATTGGACCATTCTGGTTCGACGACGACAACGGGCGGTCTGTGACAATCAACACCGAGCGATATGTCCAGGTGCTTGGCAAGTTCTGGACAGCACTTGGTCGACGGAGAGGGTCTTCCAGTGCTTCCAGCAGGATGGTGCCACCCCTCACACCTCAAACAAGCCATTGGTATGGCTACAGCAGTGTTTCTCTGACCGACTTTTCAGCCGCAGGTGTGACCCGAAGTGGTAGGTGCATTCATCAGACTTGAACCCCCCAGATTTTTATCTCTGGGGATACCTTAACCCCCAGACTATCCCTGACCTGAAGGCAGCAATCACAGTAGCAATAATCAATCAATCAATCACATTTTATTTATACAGCACTTTTTATACATAAAAATGCAACTCAAAGTGCTGTAAAACATCCAAAGCAAAACATAAAAAGATCCATTCACGCCCTCCCAACAAACCCAAGTCAGATATCCACTAGTGCATCAGCACTCACTCACACACACCCACACAAAGTGCACAACCTGATAAAATGTGTTAAAAAGACATGACAAGGCACAGAGAAACCATACAAGGAAAGAGTACCCAAGGGGAGCTCACCCGCGCTGAGGGGAATGACAGCCCACGGCCACAGGGGCGCCACCACCACAGAGACCCCCAGCACGGATTAGACAGGCGGACCCCACACAAAGTGTAGAGGCCGCCGGCCACCCAGACCCAAGGAGTCCCTGCGATGACAGCCCCCGCGGGAAGGGTAGCCACCCCTCCCCCAACGCTGAAGAACCCCCATGAGGAAACACTGGAGCTAAAAGCTGACAACAGCAGAGAGTAACAAAACTAAAAGACAGAACAGTAGTATAGTCTAAGAACTAAAATCAGTAAGATAAGATAAAAATAATCTTCAATCAAAAGAAAAGATACATGATTTAAAAGTTATTAAAAGCCAAACTAAAAAGGTGTGTCTTGAGCTTCCTCTTAAAAATATCAACAGTCTCTGAAGACCTGACGTCCTCTTGCAGGCTATTCCAAAGGTGAGGACCAAAATGGTTGAATGCAGCCTGGTTCTCACCCTTGGAATAATTAAAAGGTCGGCGCCAGAGGACCTCTGTGAGGGTTGGTATGATAAAAGCAAATCAGATAGATAAGATGGCCCAAGACCATTAAGACATTTATAAACTAATAAAAGTACCTTAAAATCGATCCTGAAACACACGGGGAGCCAATGCAGCAATTTCAAAACTGATGTAATGTGCTCCCGCCCTCTGGTTCTCGTCAGCAGCCGAGCGGCTGAATTCTGCAGTAGTTGCAATGGTGAAATGCTCTTTCACCATTTCACCAAAGGCCAGAGAGCAGGGCATTATAGGAAATAAAAGCATGCATCAGCACTTCCGTGTTAGCCTGAGAGAGAAACGGGCGGACTCTGGCGATATTCTTAAGGTGATAAAAAACAATCTTGGTTACATTTCTAATATGAGGAATAAAACTGAGGTCAGAGTCAAAAATGACGCCAAGGTTCTTCAAACAATGTGTGGGATTAAAAATGTGTAGTTTTGGTAAAAGTTTCTCTCTCTGACCTTCAGGACCTATAACTAAAACCTCAGTTTTGTCCTGATTGAGCTGTAGGAAGTTATCTGACATCCATGACTTGATATCTAAAATGCAATTTAAAAGGGTATCAATGGGTCCTGTGTCATCAGGAGACACGGCAATATACAGCTGTGTGTCATCATCTTAGCTGTGAAAGCTGATGCCGTGTCTCCTGATGATATCCCCAAGGGGAAGCATAAAAAGATTAAAAAGTAGGGGGCCTAAAATCGAACCTTGGGGAACCCCACATTTAATTTCATGGGTTTTAGAGGAACAAGTATCCATACTTACAAAGAAACATCGGTCTATGAGATAGGAATAAAACCAGTTAAAAACAGTACCGGAGATGCCCACTAGATTTTTAAGTCTATTTAATAAAATTTGGTGATCTACTGTATCAAAAGCAGCACTTAGATCCAGTAGCACCAATACTGTGTGTTTTCTCACGTCTGCAGTGCACCTAATATCATTTAAAATCCTTAAAAGAGCCTGACTGTGGTTCATCCTAAAACCAGATTGGTATTCCTCCAAAATATTATTTTTATTTAAAAAATGATTTAACTGGATGAAAACCAGTTTTTCTAAAATCTTAAAAATGGTAAATTGGATACAGGCCTGTGATTATTTAAAAACGCTGGGGTCAGAATTGCTCTTCTTCAGAAGGGGCTTCACCACTGCCGTTTTTAAGGCAGCGGGGAAGACGCCCGTCTGAAGAGAGCAATTGACTATATGTAAAATTTGCTCCTCAAAAAATCCATAAAATGTCTTAAAAAGAAATGTGGGAATTGGGTCCAAAAGGCAGGTTGTTGGGTTTACCTGGGAGAAAACTCGACCAAGTGTCCTTGCATCAACCAGGGCAAAACTTTCCAGTGTTTCCTCATGTAAATATGAATGTCCAGGTTTATTAAAACTTTTGACAGGCTGAATGTCTTATGTCATCGATTTTACTTCTGAAGTGGTCTGCAAAGTCCTCACAGAGAGCGTCTGTTGGTCTTTGTGGGGACTTATTAAAATCAGAACTAGTTAAAAGTTCGGTGGAGAAGAGAACTCTGGGGTTGTTTTTATTGACTAATGAGGTTTGAGAAATCGGAGGATCTTGCCAGTTTGACTGTTTTATTGTAGGATTTCAGTTCGCATAATATTTCATAGTGTACTGTAAGTTTACTTTTTCTCCACCTCCTCTCTACACTCCTGCATTTTCTCTTTGGTGTTTTGATTGCATTGTTTCTCCACGGGGGTACAGTCTTTGTTTTTGTTGTTTTAATTAAAAGTGGAGCTACTGAATCTAATGATGATTTAAGATTTAGGTTAGAATTGTCAACAATAAGATCACAGGGTGCAGGTAAAATGTCAGCAGGAGTGCTTTTTAAGATCTCGATAAAATTTGCAGCCACCTCAGAAGATAGGTAGCGTTTCTTCACTGTTCTCACCGGGGCTGCTAGATAGTTCAAACTGGCAATGTTAAAATAGACACAGTAGTGGTCTGACACTGCCAAGTCAACAACAGAGGACACACCATCAGACAAGCCATAGGTTATGACCAATGCCAGGGTGTGCCCTCTGTTGTCAGTTGACTGCAAGACGTGCAGTTTAAAATCCAAGCAGCTTAAAAGGTTTAAGAATTCTCTGGATAGTGGGTCCGAGATGTTGTCCACGTGTATATTAAAATTGTCAGTTATTAAAATCCTGTTAGAACTGGAATATAAAATGGATAAGAATTCTGAACATTCTGTAATAAAAGAAGTGAAATGATGGGGAGGTCTATAAACGGTAATGCAGAGAATAGGGGGACTGCTAAAAAAAAGGCATGGTGTTCAAACGATAAATAGCCGCTAAAAATGATCTCCTTTGATAAAAGAGTATGAATAAAAAATGATGCAGTCCCGCCTTCTCCTTTCCCATCCCTGGTAGAAAATAAAAAGTTAAAATTTGGTGGGCAAGCCTTGGTGAGAGTAACTGGAGCATCTGTACCAAGCCATGTCTCAGATAAAAGAATACCATGTAAATTATTGTCTAAAATCAGGTCGTTTATGATAAAAATTTTGTTTAAAAGGGAGCGCACGTTCAGCACGGCCAGATTAATTATTGTGCTGGACGTGCGCTCATGGTGGTATGGATGAGCAGTATTAACATATACCAGATTACCACTGTTAAAACCACGTTGTTTGTGTGTGCGAGGGAAGCGTCTGCCGGTAATGGTTTCAATGGGAAAGCTGTCCGATGGTGGTAATGATAATGGGGGCCTGCAGGGGGAGCTAGTGAGGGTGGTCTGTGCATGGGACCAGCTAGAGAAGATCAGCCCCATAGGCAGGGCCAGCCAGGGAGGAGACCAGCCCACATTATGTTTAGATTTTGAAGACAGTATAAATGTGAGGGCTGCATGTTAGACCGTGCCACTTTTCTGCCCTCGCCCGTCTTGGGTGAGAGCATTCGTGAGGATGGAAAAGCTGCCCAGATCTGATTATTGTATGATTCCTGAACTTCAGAGATGGAAAAGAAAACTGACAAGAAAATTCAATTGACTTGTGAGTCTTTATTTACATTGTATACCTTCTTGAAAGATTAAACGAACACGCATTGAGTAAATAGTTGTTTTGTAAATTGCTAATTGGGCTTATGGACTCGAGACCTACAAAACATTTCAACAAATATACAAATAAATACTGGTTAAAAATAGTCCTTTGAGGAACTCATAGTAACGTTCACAAACAATACAAAGTTCATGAAATTAAACCAGAGAGAAGTTCATACGATTTGTCCAAAAATCTCTCTTTTTTTGAAAAAAAATGTTTTTAAGTCGAAAATCCTCAGGAATGTTTCTCGGGGGAAGCTGGGATCGGCGCGACCGGGAAGCAGGGCTTTACTCTTTGATCTAGTGATGTGCCCTACTGTGCCGAGGCACCGATGCGTGTGCCGAGTAAACCGGAAAAAAATCTGCAAAGCGCGCATCAAGGCATGTGTAGATTACGCTTGTGGCCACGCCCAAAGCCTCGGAACGCGCGTTGTTGCGTCCTAAGGCTCGCGAGACCCGCTTCCTACGTCATCGCCAACACATAGTGTCGCGGGTGATTCGAAATAAAATGGCGCACCGAGACGACAGGTGACACTGACACACCCAACTCGCATCTTCAAACCTCAATTCAATTGGATTCGTTTTGCAATGGACGCACCGTCCACAACAAAAAAGAAGAGAACATCCCCTGTCTGCGATCATTTTGAGCAGATCTCTCCTAAAAAGGTATAAATTATAATAACCAGTGTGAATATATATTATAAGTTATTGTGACAACACAGTGTATCCCTCGTTTTAATGTCTTTCTTCTACTTGCTGATATTTCAAAAGGTGAAGTGTAAACTTTGTTCTCAAGAGCTTGGTTACTAAGAGAACACTTCATCTATGTTGAGGCATTATAGGGCCCTGCATGAAAATAAGGAGACAACTCAAATTGAACCACGCCAAGGTAAGCCATTTTAACATGCAATGAAAAAAACAGCATAGCCTACCATGTATATTTCAAATGTGACAGATGAAATGAATGATGTGTCATTAATAGTCCTACTCTGTTTCTGTTAAACTGCAGTGGATAAGAATGCAGTGGAAGAGGCATTGATCAATATTGTAATTGAAGATTGCCAGCCCTTCAGTTTTGTGGAGGACACAGGGTTCAGCAAGCTTATCCAAGCTTTCGACCCTACATATGTTCTCCCCACCAGGCAGGGTGTATGAGAGCACATGGATCATTATTCCCCATTCCCCCAGAACTGCTCTTCCAATAGTGTTCTTTCTCCTTTCCTTTAGACTTTGAAAGCCATGGTGGAGAAGAGGTACCAGCAGGCAAAGGAGAAGGCCCAAGAGCTTGTAGCAAAGTCCTCTGCAGTGAGCATAACAGCAGATATGTGGACCAGCATCAACACAGATGCATATCTGGCAGTCACTTGTCATTTCATTGATGAGCACACCTCTCTGCACTCATCTGTGTTAGGTGTGCTCCATTTCCCTGACCGCGAAACAGCTGAGAACATGGCTGCCGTTAAATCGGCATTCATGGCACAATGGGGCATTTCCATCAAAGTAACTTGCCTTGTGACAGATGGTGCAGCCAACATGGCTGCATGTGCCAGAGACCTTCATCTGCGCCACCCAATTTGTGTTTAAATCTGATAGTGAAGAAGGCTCTGGCAGAAAACACTGAGCTGTCTGAGATCCATCTTCAGTCTCGGAGGATAGTTGGCTACTTCAAAAGCAGTACCACGCCAAAGGTGAATTCCTTTATTACACAGCAGTATTCAAATTAATGCTGAATGACTTGAATAATGTTTTGTTTCCTATTTTATTTTTTATAGACAAGGCTGACACAGGTGTAGGAGCAAATGAAGCCTGCACAGCCTGTGCTGAAGCTCATTCAAGAGGTAAGTTGACATCCATAACTGCTTCCACTCCCCTTTCAAACAATAATGACCTTTTATTTTCAGGTGGAGACACGCTGGAACAGCACCTTCCACATGCTGTAACGCATGTACAACCTCAGGGAAGCCATAGGAGCAGCCCTGGCAGGCCAACACACTGACATTACCCCACTCACATCCCACCAGTTGAGGCTCATTTCTGAGAGTCTGCAGGTGCTGTCCCCATTTAATGATGCCACCGTAGGGCTCTCAGAGGAGAGGAGAGTGTCTGGGTCCAAGGTCATACCATTTTTGGCCATGCTGCACCACACCTTGGAGGATGACATGGGAACCATACAAATGGAGGGAAGCAAAGCAATGGCTGAAGGTCTTAAAAAACAACTAGGGGACAAGCTCTACAACCTCCAAGCCATGAGCATCATGTCACTGGCAACACTGCTGGATCCCAGATTTGTATCAGTTTTTCTCTTCTGTCTACTAGTACCAACAAATGAGCAACTGCCTCTTGTTGAACAGTTCACAACTGCAATGAGTTTCATTGTCATTTGCAGGTTCAAGAAGATAGGCTTCTTTAGCCCCAATAAAGCACAAGAGGCTTAGAGGAGGCTCCAGCTGACTGGACAGGACACACACTGCAAGACACACACAGATGAAGACAATGACCAAACAAAGACTGAAAGGAAACTGGGAACTAAATACATGCATACTGACAAAGATAATGAGAAACATTTGGACATGACACATGGGGTAGGAAGGAGCTGATTTGCTAACACTAGGGAGTGGGAAGAAACACAGGTGGACACAATAATCCTGACGAGACACTAACACAAAAACACTGAGAAAAACATCCATCCATCCATTATCGATACCACTTATACTTACAAGGGTCGCGGGTCAACTTACCACGCATTTTTTTGGAATGTGGGAGGAAATTGGAGAACCCGGAGAAAACCCACGCAGGCACGGGGAGAACATGCAAACTTCACACAGGGAGGCCGGGGCCGGGATCGAACCCACGACCTCTGAACTGTGAGGCGGACGTGCTAACCAGTCGATCACCGTGCCGCTCCTGAGAAAAACATGACACTTAAAAAAAAACAAAAAAAAAAACAGACCTAACATGACAAGGAACCGGAATCGAATCAAAGAACGATAATCAGAATGGTCCAAATTCAAACAGTGCAGTTATTATTTAGGAAATAGCGTTATTTTATATTTCTCAACTTTATTCTTTTTTCTGTGAAGAATCCAAAGGTTATTTGGTTATTTATTTCACAAATATTATTTATTTCCTGACTTTTTTTCTGTGAGGAACCCAGAAAAGATTGTTTCATTTTTATTGATTTCACAAATAGTGTAATTTTATTTCAGAAATAGTGTTATTTCCTGACTTTTTTTCCTGTGACAATCCCAGAGAGGGTTATTTGGTGATGATTTATTTAATAAATAAGTACTATTTATTTAATTACAGGTAAATACTGTATATTATTATTTATTTCCTGATTTATTTTCTGTGAACATCTCAGAAAGGGTTATTAATATTTGGTTCTGCATGGCTTACTTAAACAATAAATGTTTAAGTTTGGGCACCCCTGGGATTGTCACACTTTTTCTGTTTATAAACTGACCCTGGTCCCCCATCAGAGAAGGGGAAAGTTTGGGGACCCCTGCAATAGGGGATCATTTGTATTTTAGATTACCATCACTGTGTTTTGACCTCAAAGCAGGGCTCCATTCTGCCCCTAAATGGTCACATTTTGAGCCTAAATTTGAGATGGTGTGAATAAATTTGTCAACTACTCGTATTTGCGCGACCAGTAAAACTACCAAATTTTTGGGGGCGATTGATAGATAACAGAGCTGGGCAGTCCTTCCCGGGGGCGGAACAGTCCGTCCCTCCGTCCCGGACGGACGCACATTTTTGGGACAAAGGACGGGGTGACACGTTTAAAAAAAATGGGGTGGGCTAAGCAAGGGCAGAGGTGCATTTTAGTCCGGGACATGTTGGCGACAAGTCTGCGACACATGCTGTGACACGTCAGCAATTGTTGCTGGGTATACGATGCCACGCGCATTCTCTCTCATGATCGGTCCCTTATGTCACATGTTGCGATGATGTAGTTTGGCCCGGCAATTTATTTGTTGTCACGAAGGAGAGGAGCTTATTTGCTGCTGCGAACCCTAAACCAGTTTGGCAGCGACGTGTGTGTTATGTCGCGTATGTGTGTGTAAAGAAGCTACACATGCACGTACTACCTTAGCCGCCACCTTCCAGATCGTTTTCGCAGTACAATTAAATGCATTGTCTAGTCATCTAGGTCCCTTTGTTGTGGCAGCCATAAGATCCATTGTTGTCGCTGTCTTTTTGATCGTTGCTCGACAGTAAAAACGCCAACCTGCATAAATAATAGTCTGATAGCATCAACAATGCCACATACAAATTTTGTGATATCAACCACAAATTAGTGGTAAGTTAGCATCGGAATAGATTTGGGAAAGTGAAAAACATGCCATTGTGGCAGATAACAATAGACCCACTGTTTCCATTAATTTATCGTTGTTAAGTTTTCTGTTTGTGTGTGTGATTCTATTCTTCTTCATTCCACTACCACAGCGCCACTATTATATGAATCAAGTTCCAATAGATGTGAATACTTTTGTTTTTTTGTTTTTTCAATTTTTATCAACACATTCCGAGACATTCTGCTCCACCAGTGTGTCCAGACTTTGGCCCCCTTAAAAATATACATCGGTTGTAATGAAATTGGATCCAACCGTCTGAAAGCACTTAACAATCAAAGGCTTGCCTGAGAATTGGCCTGCTTTTTGATTTTCAGCTTATATATCTATGCCACATGAAGGCAGACAGTGTGTGTTGAATTCTCCTGTGTCCATGTGTGTGTCTGCCTTCAGGTCTGTATAAATCAGACTCGGGCAGGAACTGCTGCATGGGTGTGTGATTCATCCCGGGAAAAGCAGTGTTTGTTTTTTTACCTTCCAATCATCATGACAAGCTGCAAGTCATGGCAGCAGCCCCTTATCCTCATTCAAACTAAAAAGGAAGCAAGGCTGACATGGCAGAGGATGTAAGTCAGCAACATCTTACACAGTGCTGTAATTCCACCAGTCAGACAGGACATATGGGAATGGTTTGGGCTAGAGAACATGTAAAACTGTGTAAATATTGCTGTGGATATTAGGGCTGTACGCTCCCAAGTACAATCAGCTGCATCCTCTTGTCAGCAAAGAAATGTCTGTTTTTTTTTTTAATGGAAAAAAAGCGCGGTGGGGGGCAGAGTTGAGGGCTGAGACTATTGTATCAGATTAACATACTCCACCTGTGTAATGGACCCTTACTTAGATCTGATTCACACCATTAACTTCTATTTACACCTCACTAGCACAAACATTTTCACACTGCGGAGGCATACATTTTGTTTGTATATACATCGTAAGCAAACTTTTAGTGAGTGGCCACAATAAACCTACGACAGCTGAGCTTGATAGCCGTGGTCAAGGTTAGCGCCTGCCGCCGTGGGGGCCCGGGTACAAGTTACTGACCAACAGAAGCATGTCGGCAAAAAACATGACAGCATTCGACAACTACCGAAATCTCTCAGACCCATAACTCTAGTGTCCTTGAGCAAGACACCAAAACCTTAAAGCTCAAGTCAACCCTAACATATGTTTTTCAGGAATACGTTCAATGCAAGCCAACTAGTTGAAACAGAGCATTCTGATAAATATTGCGTTTGTGGAGTAAGTGTTAATGCATTCGTTTTTAGCCATCTCTGGGGGCGGCCATTTTGTCTTCTGTCGACTGAAAATGACATCACAACTGCTCACAACGACCAATCACGGCTCAGATTCAGAAAACAGGTCAGCCGGGATTGGTCGTTGTGAGCAGTTGTGATGTCATTTTCAGTCGACAGAAGACAAAATGGCCGCCCCCAGAGAAGGCTAAAAACGAGTGCATTTTGCTGCTTAACTTATATTCCACAAATGCAAAATTAATCAAAATGCTCTGTTTCAACTAGTGGGCCTGTTGGGAACATATTCTTGAAAAAAATATGTTTGTGTTGACTTCCGCTTTAAACAGCACGCCTTCCTATGAGGAGGTGGTGTCTAGGTACTCAGTGAGGGTTGGACCCCACCAAGGCTGCCATTCTTCACAGATTCTGTTCATTACCTTTAAGCCTCATTCACACCGCATTGAGCAGGGCGCAGCGCGCCGTCGTCAAACCCATTCATTGTGTATGTGGTGAGGGGCGCTGCAGTGCTCCTACCGCGACGGCAAGGTGCCTTTTGTATTGATACATGTTCTACTCGAGAGCGTCGCCGGCGTGACGCCAGACAAACGCCTCCAATAAGAGAGGAGCTGGCAGAATGATCTAATGAGGTCTTGGCAGACTCACACAGAAAACGTGGCCAACAGTGAAGTACACGTTTCCAAATACCTTCCAAATATTAAAATATGCCTTCTACAATTCAATCTACACAAATACTTCGAAATTAACAAATAATAATATTATGTGTATGTTGCAATATCCTATTCAGTTATCACATTGAATAAATTATTGTGCCTCATATTACTGCTTTCTTTGTCCCATTTCCTGGTGTTAAGTGTGCTGCTCATTTGTTTTATTATAACGTATTGATGTCTATACATTTTGTTCTAAACAATCGTGTGTTTCAAATGTTTATAAATCGAAGCATCAATAAAGAGCTCGACAAAAAAACGAGGAAGTAAACAGAGAGCTGTTGGTTACGCATCATGGTACATCGCACCTATAGTCAAGGTTCATCTTTCATTGATGCAAAAGAAAGGCCTAGCCATGCTCATTCTGAAGAGGAGGAGGAGGAGACGAGCGGCAATGAAAAAACGGAATTGGGTTCATCCACTGCTTATGGCTCGGCGGCAACTCTGAGAGTTCAATCTCGTTCGTGAGCTGAAGTTCTTCGATGACAGATTTGAGGTTTTCAGACTGAGCAGAGAGCAGTTTGAAAGTCTGCAGCAGAGAGTTGGCCCAAGCATCGGGAAGCAAACTACCAACTTTAGGCAGCCAATTTCACCCATCGAACGCCTGGCTATTTGTTTCTCATCACACATCAAATGCGAATCATAAGAAACATTTTGAGGGCACGCACAATGTTGGAGTGGGTTTCCCTTTCCATCACACTTGTTTCCCAAAACAATAAATATAAAAAAAAATTAAAATATATATTGTAGTACCTCCAAATTGTCCTTTTTTCAGCCTCTGAACTGTTCCTCTTTTATACCTCTCATCTCTTTCATGTAGCGGTCAAAAAGGTTGTGTTTTTTAACCTCTTCTTTATTCCTTCCACTGTTGCACAGTAAAATGGGAGCGAAATACTTGCAAGTAATCTGGATTTTGTAATAACATACCAGATGTAGTTATGTGTACTGTAAATGTATATAATGGCCACATGTACTGTATGTATACACATATATCAATTACGTTTGTTTGTCAACTTTTGAGTCACATGTTGCCTCGATCCATTTTGAAGCAACCTGGCACATCCAGCGTTTTGGCCACCTCCATCCATCGCTGTGTGTTCTTGAAAATGTCACGGTAGGATTGTTTAGTTGTGTCGCAAAGCTCGCGAAATTAGTGTTCGGTCGTTCGCTAACGATTTGTTCAAAAAGAACACATTTTTTCAGTGAAAATGAGTGAATGGATTACTTCCTGAAGTGATTCGTTCGTTTCTCAGTTCATTTGAGCTCAGCCACGCGCATGTTGTCAATCTTCGCGATCGACCAATCAGCAGTCAACGTCAGATGTAAACGGGATTTACTGAACATACTGCCACGCTATTGGCGTTCACGAAGGAATCATTTCCCGTTCACCAACGATTTGGTGAGTGAACGGGTCGTTGCGGGAATCAGTGATGTAATTTCCCGTTCACCAACGATTCAGTGAGTGAACGTGTCGCTGCAGGAATCAGTGATGTCATTTATCGTTCACCAACAATTCGGTGAGTGAACGTGTCGCTGTGGGAACCAGTGATGTCATTTCCCGTTCACCAACGATTTGGTGAGTGAACGTGTCGCTGCCATTTCTCGTTCACGCGAACGAGAACTCCATGCAGTCAGTGAGTGAACTGAGTTTTGCTATGAATAGCCCCTTTTCCACCGCAGGAACCTTTGGAGGAACCTTTCACTTTACCCTGGTAAAGTGGTTCCGCCTTTTGTTTCCACCCGAAAAATTTACCAGGGTAACGGATTGGGGACATTTCGGCCCTGCAAGCGACCAGGGCCATTATAGCCCAGCAAGAACTCTTCTCGGGGCGTGCTGCGCTGACGAACGACGATTGGTCGGTCGAACTTGGGGGTGTGTTGTTCACGACGCCATTAGCCTTTAGCTCCGGTAACTGATAACCCGTGTGCCGTCACCGTGCTCGCACGTCCAATATTTTAAAAGTAAAGGAAAAATGAATGAATATAGACGGACAGATATGTGCAGGCTCTTTTGAGCATTTTCGGGGGACAAAGACATCCAAACCAACTTTGAAACGGCAACAAGGAGCGACCAGTATGCACCAGCTTATTACTGCCGAGCAAGGCGAGTTTAAACTGTTCGCACGGCAAAACAAGTCCGTGGAAGATGTAAAGTTAAAACAAGACGAATAAAATGCTCCCGGATCACGACAGCCGGAGTGGAAATGACCGTCAAGTGAGCAAATTGCATGACCATCTAGAATGCCATGGGCCGCGACAACGGAGCAATGGATTCGGTGGTGCTACTGACGAAGGTAAACACACGAAATACTCAGGAATACTTGGAATATTTTCAATTAGTTATCTGTTGTAGTAATTTCCGGCAGAAACGCAAATTGTGTGAGTGCATGTGCACTGAAAATGGTTAGCTGTTCAAAGTCTCACCACTGAAGTATTCATAAAACAGGATAGTGGATTCACTGTATTTACAGAAAGTAGATTCTTTTTGTAAGACACTGTACTATTCAGTTTGAAAATAAAACATTGCGTTTACATACAGGGAAAAAATGTACCTAAATAATGAAGCATTGCATTTTGAATAACTTCCATGTCAAATAAATGTTAAAAAGACAACTGTTAAAAATAAAATGCAAACGTAAGTCTTAAATTACAGGCCCATATAATCTACCGGTAATAGTGAACTCTGACCTTTTTTGGGCATGTATTTTTGATTTACAGTTGTTCTGGATGGATATTTTGAGACAGTTTCAAGTGAAGGAATTATGAGCCGTCATCATCCGCTAAACAGAAGTGCAGTGTCTCATGCGACTCAAGCATCGCCAGTCCTGGTAAATTTCATTTTACAATAATTTGTAGGGCACTTAAATTATTTACTGTTACTCATTTTGCTTTTGTATGTCAAAATGTCAGCGGAAAAGGAGCCCAATCAACTCTTCCTGGATCCGCGCTGCTGTTTCTGAGGCATGAAGGTAAAATACCTGTTACAGAAATACTTTGTTATGGTTTGATTTAGTTTTTCACCTGTTGCAGCCATTATCAGTAGCACTTTTGAGTTACTTATAGCAGCAATAACAGGCTGATGCCAAAGGTAAGGCTCTTCCTCCTCAACATAGCTTCCACCTTTATAAACTCAAGTACAGGACTCATGAAAAAAATAAAATATTGCACGTTAAATAAAAAACTGCACCTGAATAAATATATTTAACAACAACTGTTGAACACAAAATGCAAATGTCTGCATAAATCACTGACTTCTATCCACTAATACTAAACTATGACATTTTTCTGCACGCGTTTGCCCGTGTCAGTAAGATGTTTCACTTACAGTAACTTGTAGGACAATTCCGTTATTAAATATGCGTTTCTATCATCAATAGGAAACCTCATAGGGGATGGCACCTTGGATGCAATCACAGAAATGGAAATTGCAAACCAGGAGTTAACTGTGACAGAAAATTACGTATGGCAAGCCAGACACTTTTCCAAGTTGCGAGCCATGCCGAGTTGGTCCGGGTGCAAGACCATAGTAAATTCAGCCCAGCTTCTGACTGTGTTTATTTTGTCTTTTAGTGTGCACAAAAAAAAAGTTGCAATGAATATTTTTTTTTCTTCTACAAAACACACTTCACGCTGCTGTAATTAAAAACTCCATGAGAGCTGTCAATGAAGCCATGTATTTATTTCAACTTATCCATGTGTGGTATTTAAAATGCTGACCAGGTTATAGACAGCATATTAAAACATGGCAAAATAAAAGCAAATACACATAACGGCGGTACTCATATATACTACAAATAGGTTCAGCTATTATGTGTA